>NW_018127967.1:508969-513889 GCF_001952655.1 Monopterus albus | reverse complement strand
ACTAGAGAAAATATCATCCACCCATAAGAATAATATACCAACCTTCACTGACACTTGGAATCCATTTCTAATCTTTTTTAATTTAAACCAGATACCTGAGGCTGAAGCCACACACATTCCCACAAACTCCTAGAAATATAGCAAGCTGCTTTTTACTTCATTATTGTTACTGTCATTAGTCCTCATTGTCCATGCCACTGTTTTGAGTGTCACACTGATCAATGAAACCAAATTAACTGAGAATATTACCTACCCCCTTTTTTCTTCTCCTCTTCCCTCTCTTTCTAATCATTTACTGATCTGTTAAATTCATTTATTTTTGTTTTATGAGTGTGTTTACATATATATGAGTGTATACATAAGTATGTGAATGGAAAAGTATATATATGATTGATATTGCTTTATTATTTTTTTCTTTATTTTATTACTACAATCATTCCTTTACATTTATACCCCCTCCCCTTTCCTAGTTTATTTGGTTTAATTCTATTTTCTCTTGAGTAATGAATATCAGTCTGCATAGAGTTGGATACACACACACACACTACACACCTTCACACACACAACTCAATACCCTCAATTAATAATCCCTTTGCCTCTTTTGTTAATGTCTGTTGTCTCATTTGTCTCATGTAGTATGTTATGTGCTTTGTCCTGTAAATGTGTTATTTTGTGTTGCAATAAAAAAAAAAAGAAAGTGAAACAACAAACACAACATTTCAGATTACATAGAAGGTGGGGACAACACTGCTTGTTCGTGACTGGACAGACCATAGATCAACCAAGATCAGCAGACCATACAGGGAAGTAAAGCCTCACTGATGCAGTTTGTGAAGGTTGATACTACTGGGCTGATTTTAAACTCAGTCTGAAAGGATGAAAGATGGCATTTCAATTAAGGACATTAATGTGATGTCATTCTTGATAACCTGTCAAGATTAAAAAATAAAATAAAATATGTGCACCCTGAAGACAGCCTGAAGGAGTGGCTTCCTCTGAATCCATGCAACCCCATTGGGGACACTGCAGATTTACAGAGAAAAAATAATAATAATAGCCTAAATAAACATGTCAACCTGGTGAGAAATCTCTTATGATCTCTTCAAGCCTACCTGTCTTCTTCAATCCTGGTGGTGATGGTGTTGAACACCGAGCTGAAGTCCAGAAAGAGGACCTGTGCATAGTTCCCTGGGGAGTCGGGGTGTTGTAGGATATAATGCACTGTCATGTTGACTGACCTATGATGTCCTTCAAGTGGACCAACACCAGTCTGTCAAAGGACTTCATGACCACACTTGTCAGGGTGACAGGTCTGTAGTCGTTCAGTCTGCTGATGGAGACCACAATGATGGTTGAGCTTTTGAAGCAGGAGGGGACTTCATACATCTCCAGTGATCTGTTGATCTGCTGAAGATAATTGTGAAGATGGGAGTAGGAGTAGCTCCTTTTTGCTGCTCTGATCTCCCTTGTCAGTGTGTTCCTGGCCTGTCTGTACAGGATCCTGTCCCCAGGTCAGTAGGCCTCCTCTTTGGCTCAGTGAAACTGCTTGAGTTTTACGGTGAACCAGGGCTTGTTGTTGTTGTATGTGCAGAAGGTCTTTTTGGACACACACACGTCCTCACAAAAGCGGATGTGTGATGTCACAGTGTCAGTGAGTTCATCCAGGTCTGTAGCTGCAGTCTCAAATACACTCCAATCTGTGCAGTCAAAGCAGGCCTGTAGCTCTGACTTTGCCTGCTCAGTCCATCTGTTCACTGCTTTTACCACAGGTGTCGCAGCTTTAAGTTTCTGCCTGTAGGTTGGGATGAGCTGGACGATGCAATGATCAGAGAGACCAAGGGCTACAAACCTCAAAACCATGGAGAGCCACTGCAGTTTGGGGACAGTACTGTGGGATGACAATATTGAATTTCACTGTGAGCAGAACTGACAAAGTAAACTCGAAGGCTTTGTCAACTTCATAAATTATATGATAAGATTGACCTTTAAAGAAATTCAGTGTGAGGTGTATCCATGAGAGTAAACCATGATACCTCAGATCGGCTGACCAGCTGCTCTTAGAGGCTAGGCGGCGATCTACTGGGGACAGAGCTTTTTCTGTGGGGGCGACTAAGTTGTGGAATGCATTGCCCCTTTATATTAAACAGGCCCCCTTGTTGTCCACTTTTAAAACCTATTTAAAGACTCATCTGTATTGGAGCTTTGCCTTTTGCCACAGTAATGAAGGTAAGACCAATAAGGACTTCCCTTTGATCTCTAATTTGGCTTTTACCACCTGTCAGGGCCGCTCGGCGGCCGCTGCCTCTCCTCCGTCTTTCTCCCCTCTGCTCTCTCTATCATGTGGGCTCTGCACCTCAGCTGTGTTGCATTCCAGTAATTAGCAACTGGTTGGTCGATGCACACAGCTGGGGTGCATCCCGATGATTACCTGCTCCTTACTTATACCTCTGGCAGACGCTCCATGCTTGCCAGAACATTAGCTATGTAGGGTAGAATGCTACGCTGACAGACACTGTGCGTTTTGGCTTGACTCTACCACACCACACCACACCACACTACACCACACTACACCACACTACACCACACTACACCACACCACACCACATACGCGCTACGCTAGTCACACATTGCTACATGTTATGGACAATACTTACCCTGTGTAAATTCCTGCCGTTAGTTTGTGTGTTTACCTGTTCGTCCTGGTCTCCTTAGTCATCACAGCCCTTCCCTGGTTGTAAGTATTATGGACCCTGTTCTGTTGTCACTTTGTTTTTATTCCAATAAACCACCTTTTTTGTACTAGCACCTGGGTCAGCCATCTTGAGTCCAACCCCAGTTCTCCCTCACCCTCCTGGTGAGGGGGACTAACCATAACAGTTGATGATGATGATTTACCAAGGGTTTGCATGTAAACAGGCAGAAAAATGCATTATATAAAAAATATTACAGAAAGAACAGAAAAAGATTAAAATAAGTACATATATTTATTATATGAGTTTCCTCCGGACAGGATATCCCTTAAAGATAGGGTGCGGCGCTCAGTCACTCGTGAGGAGCTGACAAAGTAAACTCATGGACACCTCCCTGGGAAGGCATTCCGGGCATGTCCCTCCGGGAGAAGGCTTCAGAGCAGACCCAGAACACGTTGTATGTCTCCCGGCTGGCCTGGGAACACCTTGGGGTTCCTCCTGAGCAGCCAGAGGGGATGTGTGTGGAGAGGGAAGTCTGGGAGGCTCTGCTCGGACTCAGAATATGGATAATGATACACTAACTTTTAAATTTCATATAGATTATCTTGTTAAAGTGTCAGAAACTTGGCTGTTTATACAGAAATAAATGTAAATTTTCTTTGATCTGCAGAAAGAAGATGCTGTGGTTTAGTCCCGCTCACCAGGAGGGTGAGGGAGAACTGCGGTAGGACTCAAGTTTGCGGACCCAGGTGCTAGTGAAAAAAAAGGTGGTTTATTGGTGGCAAGACAAAGTAACAACGTAACAGAGTCAATGTATAGTACTGAACCAGAGTTGGACAGAGATGGCTGAAGGAACCAGGATGAACAGGTAAGTAGACCGGCTAACGGCAGGAACCAGGAGAGTAGGAGGATGAGGACGGACAGGTGAAAAATAAGAGTAGCGAACGTACCGACATCAATAGCACAGGGAAACTGTCAGCGTTGATCCTGATAACACTTAGCTAGACACATGCATACAACATACTGAAAGACAATCAACGGCACAGGTACTGTCCGCCTTGAAAGTCCGATCCAGTCACGCGTAAATGCATTTGCATCTAACATGCAATAAATGAAATATTCGTCATAGTTCGGTAGATGTGTATAATGCTCCGGCGAAGACAGAGCATCTGCCAGAGGTTTAAATAAAGGAGCAGGTAATCACAGGAATGCACCTCAGCTGTGCGCACTGACAAAGTCACTATTTACTGAATGCAACACAGCTGAGGTGCCGATCTCGCAGGAAGACAGAACAGGAAAGAGAAAGGCAGGCCGCGCCGAGTGGACCTGACAGAGGATTGTTGAAGCAGTTTTCCTCTCAGTTCTGGATTACAGGGACGTTATATATCAACATGCTGCTGCTTCCACCTTGAACCCTTAGATTCTATTGACCATTGTGCTCTTAGATTTATTACTGAAAATGATTACAACATGCATCATTGCATTTTTTTTATAATGAAGTTGGTTGGCCCTCCTTGTCTGACAGCTCCCAGAAACACTGGTACATATTTATTTACAAGGCCATCAGTGGAAAACTGCCCTTGTATATTCCATTCCTTCTGCATTAGCATTATGGACCTTACTCAGCCTGCTCTTGTGATTATTTGACATTTTAGGTACCTAAGACCAGAATTGACTCTAAGGAAAGACTGCATTTGCTGTCAATGCTGCAATCTCATGCAATCTGAAATATCAGTTAAAAATGAAAACACTTGCACCCTTCTGTAATTTCAAGATGACACAACGATTATTTTATTCCTGTTTGTCTTTACTTTCAATACTGTTTTTTGGTTCTTTTGTTTTGTTTTTTCTCTTCCTGTGATTTTTAGTTATAAACACTGTGTGTAAATGAGCATGTAAATAATAAATGGTCTACTTAAAAATAATACTGGGAAATTAGAATATCCTAAATATTTTGTAAATATTAATCGGGTAGATCAGTGTCTGTTGGGCTGGCAAATGTGGAATCTGTGACAACCCCCTTGTTATCTGGGGTTCCACAGGGCTCCATTTTGGGGCCTTTGCTGTTTTCTCTGTATTTACTTCCCCTTGGCTCTATCTTTAGGAAACATGGGGTCTCTTTTCACTGTTATGCTGATGATGTCCAGATTATCATGCCACTGACTAAAAAGGACACCTACTCGATCCAACCGCTTTTAGCATGTCTTGCAGATATTAAGGCCTGGATGTC
>NW_018127967.1:502296-508319 GCF_001952655.1 Monopterus albus | reverse complement strand
TATATTACTGTCTATAGCTTTTTATGTGTTGTTTTTATATTTGTATGATATGTTAAGTGCTTTGGTCAGCTGTGCTGTGGTAAAGCGCTATATAAATAAAGTTGAGTTGAGTTGAGTAAATAATAATGATAAAAGTATATGTGCAAGATACGGTAAATGAACTTAATAACTTTTTTGTAAATGTTGGTCCAAATTTAAAAGATATGATTGTGGCCACAGACTGGGAAGCTGTTAGGAAACTGGATAATAATATACACTTTATGTTTCTCAGTGGTGTAAGTAAGTAAATTTTATTTATATAGCACCTTTCACAGACAAGGTCACAAAGTGCTTTACAAAGTCAAAAGATAAAAAGAGATAAATAATATACATAAGCCTAAAAGTACTCATATAGCACAACACAATTTATAAAATGAACAAACCCAATCAATTAAAAAACTGTCTAAATAAATGTGACTTCAGCTGTTTTTTAAAATCATCAATAGATTCAGTCATACGTAAAGTCAAGGGTAGGGCATTCCACAGTCTTGGAGCTACGACCTGAAAAGACAGGTCCTCCCAAGATTTAAAACGAGTTTTGGGGACCACCAGAAGAGTTTGGTTTACAGAACGAAGAGTATATTTGGGAGAGTATGGGGTCAGCAGATCGATAATGTACTGAGGCACCTGCCCATGTAGTGCTCTAAATGCCAGCAATAAGATTTTAAAATCGATTCTAGCTTTGACTGGTAACCAATGGAGTGAATACAAGACTGGAGTGATATGAGCTGTTCTAGAGGTTCCTGTCAGGAGCCTCGCAGCTGCATTCTGGACAATCTGAAGACGATTTAAAATGGACTTATTACAACAAGTAAAAAGAGAGTTACAATAATCAATGCATGAAGAAACAAAAGCATGAATAATCAACTCAAGATCTCCCTTAGATAAAATCTTCCTTAATTTAGATATATTTCTCAAATGAAAGAAGCAATTCCTGACTAACTGTCTTATATGACAGTCAAAGGACATTGCCTGGTCCAACACAACACCAAGGCTTCGAAGGCTCAACTGGACAGAAGAGCCCAACAAACCAAGGTGTTGTTTAATTCCGGCAATCTTAGTATCAGGTGCCACAATAAGTGTCTCAGTCTTGTTAGAATTTATGCAAAGATAATTATTGTTGAGCCAGATCTTAATGGATGACAAGCACTCTAATAATATCGCTAATTGGTGAAACTCTGAATCATTAAAAGAACAATAAATTTGAAGATCATCTGCATAAAGATGATAAGACACATTGCCAAAGTGCCGCATAATCTGACCCAGTGGATATATATATATATAATAAAAACAAAAGAGGACCCAAGACCGACCTTTGTCAGTGGTGTCAGTGAGTATTACATTTTTGATATATTTAAAATTATTGAAAGTAAAAGGTTTACTGTTTGCAATGAAATGAATATCTTCTTGCTTAAGTAAGTTATTCAGAGTTTGATTAAACTACTAGCATATATCTGTAACCTGTTAGTTTTGTGTTACGTCCACGGATCAGGCCGTCCCCGGCGCCTCAGCAGCTGATACCGGGGCTATCAGCGACTCCACCCCTGCTCACATAGGAGCACGCTCCCGGAGACAAGGCACACCTGCGCTCAATTAGCTGAACCATACTTAAACACAGTGCTGGTGTGTCCTCGTCGCCAGATGATTTCTCAGTCTTCTGCCGGCGACTTTGCGTGTTTCACGTCCGGGATCCTGATGGTCCACTGATATCGACCTACCCTGGTATATTGATGTTATCCACTGTGTCGACTTGACTGAGTTTCTTTGTCTTGTTTACGGTTTATTTTTGAACTCATTACCGAGGAGTATCTTCTGTTATTTTTAGAACTGACTATTTGGGAGATCTTATGTTTATTTTGAACTCATTATCGAGGAGTATCTTCTGTTATTTGTGGTACTGACTATTGGGGAGATCTTATGTTTATTCTGAACTTATTACCAAGGAGTATCTTCTGTTATTTTGAACTGATGATGGAGGAGTGTCTTGTTTATTGATCTGGTGCCGCCTATATCTCCATGGGCCTTGCTGCCGAGCGACGATCGTTGGTGGGGGTCCACATCCAGGGCCTGGGTCAGTGAAGCGTGGGCGCTTGTTCCTGTCTGCATCCCTCGGCGCTGGGTTCCAAGCACGCTCTCCAGCCCGGAGCCAGCAGTCCTCTATACGCAGGTCATCTGTGTTGTGCTCTACATCATCACACCCTCATCCGCCTATTGTCCCCTCTCTTAATCTCCTTCTCTGCTCTATACACAGTGCCAAAACCTCTCCTCTGACCCCGGGCGGCTCCTCCAGTGGTCCAGTCATTTCAGGGGCCCCAAACGCCCAGCATGCATTATACATTTTTACTACTCAGTGATTGTTGGTGAAACCAGAACAAAAACTTACATTCTGAAATTCAATTTTTTTTCTACAGAAAGGAGCAATAATTATCACAAATCCAAATATAAGGATCCAATGAATCCCCTATTTTTGAAGTTACAGATTATGAAATGTAATGATTTGGGTATTATAATAAGGCAAAACTAATGTACAGTAAGTAGTAAATATCGTAACAGTGAACACCACATCTTGAGTTTGTTAGCTGATGTTTTCGGACACTTTTGTAATACTGTGCACTTGTTTCCTATATTTATATTTGTATTATGATAAATAATTACATATAGTTATAATTGTTTCTACGTTTGACATCTTTGAGCAGAATCCACAACATGGATAAAATAATGTGGATATGTTTTGGCCAATAAAGCCAATTTTTTAAATTGCTGTATTTATGTTCTTTCAAAAATTACATTTTGGTTTGCCTCCAATTCACATGCCCACATACACACAATGCAAGCTGCTGACGTAACCGTTGGGAGCACTCTGGGATTCCTGAGCACACATTGAAATGTGCACAGCTGAAGCTGGAGATCAAAGCCTCAAGCCTTTAATTAGTGGACAACTTAATCTACCTGTTGATCCACAGCCATCCCAAGAACAGTTCAAAATATGCAGCTGATATCTGGTCTTCTGAGCCTGTTGGGCTTCATCCACACTGAATGAATGTCACAAATGGTCGGTGACATATATAGCTCAAAGGCCCTAAGCCCATATGCCATAGAATCAATATTGATCTTATCTTAATCAGCTGTATCTATTATCTGGTTAATTGTTGTTCACTTGCACAGGTTTAAAGAGTTTGAGGCTAACTAGGACATACAGGGGGAACTGTCAAAGAACAGGGTCCTGTTACCCCTGAGGTCGCCAAGGTGACATTCCAGCCCAGGTTAGCACAAGGGCTCTTCAATGTGGGAAGGAAGTGCTGATGGAGGAAGGGACAGGTGTCTTTATCACCAGATTACAGCTGTATCCATAAATCATGAGTTACTAAGGCCTCTAGTAACTGCTCTGTTTTTAGAGCAGCACCAAAGGGTGAATGTTTCTAAGGCTGGGAATTAAGTGTAAGGATGGCAACATATGATGTGCCATGTCACGTTATGCAAAACCGCAATACCAGCACTTCATCACAGCCAGGGAGAGAGGGGAATTTGATCTGGCTGAGGACAGGGGGCTCAGACTGAGCCAGCTAGAAGTCCACTTCATGTCAGCCCTTTTCTGTTGTGACCTGTGCCTGAGCTAAGCATTTTGTAAATATCCAGGATGGTCAGGTATGACACTAAAGAAATTGAACAAATGCAATTTATTAAAAAAATAATTACAGAATTTTAACTTTTGCCAATAAAAATACATGGGAAATTTCCACATTTATTTAATGCCACATTTCCAGTCATACTGTGGTGAAAAACCATACTGATATTTTTCACTTTCAAAGCATCACTGGCTGCATTCTGTACGTTAGCAGCAGAAATCACTGTCCAAAGAGACTAGCTGTCCCAACAATATGCAAGCAAAATCTAATGCAAACACAATGATGTTTCAGACAATGAAATTAAAAGCTTATGATTAAAATAGCTCTTTCTTTAAGCAAGTGGTTACCTGTAACCATATGATTTATGATAGATATAATAACTTGTGGTCTGTATGCTTCAGGGTGCTATGTTGTGGTTGAAGTACTGTTGTGCTAGAGCAGATTTTGCAAATGTCATCAGTCTTCCAAGATAAGAGTGCTCTTATGAATGCACAGACATTATTAAGTAGGTGTGAAAACCCTCCAGCTGCATGCTCCCAGTCATGCTAAGTGATGACAACCAGAAATCTTAGGTTTACCACTGGCATTTTTTATATGAACTGGCCCTGCTGTAGTGTTCAGAGTTCTTTCTCCATTAGTACCCAAAGGAAAGGTATAGCACTACTGGTCCTGGATAAGCTGGCTGAAGGGACTGTGGTCTGGAAGCAGTCAAGTCTGTGCTTCTACTCACCTGCTGGTCAACGACTGGGGTCCTTTTTCAGCTTAGGGGACATTATGTGTGTCTACAACTGGCTCTTCACCCGTTAGGGACTTTAATTTCTAACTTCTTAGACTGGACATTCCTATATGTTTAAAAGAAAGTTGTACTCTGGTGTCTCCTTGTTTTCTCTACCAATAAAATGAAGGCCCCTATGCACAGATTGTCACAGAAAGACGTTTGTGAAAAAAATAAAAATCTAATAAAATATTTGATCATCAATCTAGGTCACACTTGGAGATACTGTATATCCAACTGCCAGGTTTTATAAACCATAGTCAGCCAGCATCAAAGCTCTATGTCAGAAATTTAGGACCAAATTTTCACCTTAAAGTTGTTACTGCTGCTACAGGCCTGGTCTATATCAATGGAAATATTGCAATAAATGGTTATTCCTATTTTATTCTGGTCCCAGTAGCTGTACATTAAAGTGTTTACTGAGTATGCAAACACTTCTGGCACCTCCCCATGCCAGAGCACAGTCTGACCAAACCTAATTCTCTCCAATATGTGAACTGTACCACATAGCACTACCAAGCAACATGATAGCGCACAGTATTTCTCATGAGTTGACGACTCTGCCCAAAGTGAATTGAGAATGAATAAAGCTGGAGTAACTCACCTACATACATTAGTAATCTCTGTAAGCAGCCATGACAGTCAGGATACCCAGGGTGCATCTCAGTACACTGACTTAACACTTCCTTGTTCAATGCAGAAGTCATTCCGGTAAGTCATTAGGTCTTCACCATCTTGAAGAACATCCTAAAAGCACTTGCCCCTCATTTCCGGTGCAGCTGCACTGTGTTCCATCGGTGGCACGGCCACCGAAGTTGATCGCTGACAATCTAGTCAGTGCTTGTGATTCTACCAGGTGTCGCTGTGACACGGCTCAGAAGTATCCCAGATGCGGCTCTCTGCTCCACTTCACTAAAGCTCATCTGGTCTACTTTTGATAAGCACCGCTTTCGGGACACTTCCGACAAAAGTTCAGCCCACCAGGGGCTCTGTTTTCCTGCAGTAGGACACAGTGCTAAACTTGTGTCTAAACTCCAGGTGCAAGGTGAATATGGGCATGTTTAACAGTGTTTTTCAATTTTGGTGACCACAGACACAACGCATTTTTGTGTGCAGCCCAGAATACCGGGCATGTTTTGTATGAGGGTGGTGGAAAACTTTATTAGAGGGAGGACTACATAGTGAGCAGGTGGAGTCTGGGCTGGCTTTAGATATGTCCAGTCAAACCAGGTTCTCTTATCCCCTTTAAAGAGCAGGACAGACACCTGAGTGGCTGATATCACTGATGTCAGGACATGGAAATATATGAGAAGAAAAGTTCTTTCCCTGTGTCTTTTTCTCAGTCAGTTTCAATTCCTAGATTGACAGTGCCAAAACTATTTCTGCAGAAGTACTGCACTTAAATAGTCACTCAGTAGTTTGTTAATATCACTGACCAGCATTTGTGCAAGGACAAAAGAAAGGCTCTGGTCCTGTAACCAGCAGCAGTTATCTAGTGTAATTTATTCATAAATATGTCCATCCATCCATCCATCCATTTTCCTCCGCTTGTCCGGGACCGGGTCGTGGGGGCAGCAGTCTCA
>NW_018127967.1:489904-502240 GCF_001952655.1 Monopterus albus | reverse complement strand
AGGCGTTCCCAGGCCAGCCGAGAGACATAGTCCCTCCAGCGTGTCCTGGGTCTTCACCGGGGCATCCTCCCGGTGGGACATGCCCGGAACACCTCCCTAGGAAGGCGCCCAGGAGGCATCTGAAACAGATGCCCGAGCCACCTCAGCTGGTTCCTCTCGATGTGGAGGAGCAGCGGTTCTACTCTGAGCTCCTCCCGGGTGACCGAGCTCCTCACCCTATCTCTAAGGGTGCGCCCGGCTGGGCGCATAAATATGTCCAGTGTGTGAAATGCATGCATGTAACATTATAAACATTTAACTGTTTTTTAAAATAATACAATAAAATCATATTGTAATCACTGTTTGTGGTCCACCAGAGTGCACATCCAGTGGATGTGTCGTCCACTTTATCTCCACCTACAGCTGCTTTCAAACTTGATCAAACTCATGAGATGCCAAAACAGACACAACATATATCTGCACAGCAGTAACAAAGGTCTGTGTGAAACTTGTTCATTTGAAGAGACTGTAACTTAACAGTGACAGCAGCCACAGTGAGGTCAGACCGACTTTACCTGCAGCGTATCAGGATTAATGAAGATGTCTGCAGGGTGTTTGTTATTTATCTTGGCTAATGAGCTGCTTTCATGTGGTATTGTTTGTAATTTTTTAAGGTGGATTTGGATTAGACAGACAACCACACACACACACACTCACTCCTAGGGGCAATTTAGAGTCATCAATCAACCTAAGCTGCATGTCTTTGGACTGTGGGAGGAAGCCAGTGCACCCGGAGAGAACCCACGCAGGCACGGGGAGAACATGCAAACTAGAACTCGGAACTGTTAGGTATTTTTAGTCAGATAGAAATTACATAGATACTGTATGTAATAGAAATGTTTAGTGGAGACAGGATGTCTAGTTAGACTGTTAAATGCTTAGGTATGCTTATGAGTTTCTACAGGGTACATCTGGTCAAGGATAACTAGAGAGAAGAGTTGATGACTGTCAGCAGACAGGATGTTTAATATTATTATTATGACGTGTAGAACTGTAGCCTTAGCCATAATATGTTCTTATGTTTAATATCACGACATGTACTAGAAGTCGTGTGAGAATGTTTTTAGCTACACACCACTTAATCAACAGACACACACACATTGATTTGCTTCATGTTTTGACTACTGCTATGCCCAGCTGCAAAGCTGGCAACAGAGACATCTCGGTTGACGTTTCTGTGTAGTATGGGGCTAGCCCAACTGAGGGGATATAATGTATAGGCCTGGTGGGTTCAGGGTCTTTCATCTTACATCTGCCTGCGAGCAGGTTGGAGGTGCAAGATACCTGAGCGTGTAATGTTAATTTTACCTGTGTTCATGGAATAAATCAGCACTGTTTTGTAGTTACTTGGACTGTCTCGTCTCTCAGAGTTAGCAATGGTAAAAAGTACCGGGTACAACAGAACCTTCTTGCTGTGAGGCAGCAGCGCTAACCACTGCACCGCTGTGCCGCTGCCACAGTGCACAGTAAATCTAAATGAATTCAAAGACCAAAATGTGTGATTAAATGAGTTGTTTTGCAGCCATTCAAAATCATATATTTCAAGGCTACTTCTCCTAAAGCTCTGACTCAGGAGCAGATTCTAATACAGTAAAAAATTCATCAGTTTTTACTGTGCCTGCTGTACAGTCTCTATATTTACCTGGTTTTGGTATCCAGCACACCAGGTCTGAGCTTCAAAGAGATACCCACATAATAGTCTGGCATGCTGACAGAGCCTTTGAAACCCAACACTGTTATGTGATGTTGTTGGGGCAACTGTCCATCATCCTGACACACTCATCAACAAGCATATTCATATAGGGGAACACGCAATGAGGCAAAACTTTCATTTGCCAAGAAGTTTGAGACTTGTGTGAATAATATGTCATATGTATTCTAACTCTGTAACCCCCTGCTATTGCATAACACTCAGGTTTTAAGACATGCATATTTTCATGTCAGACAAATTTAGTTTGAGTTTTTCAAATGAAGACATTTTAACATAATTTCATTTTTGTTCAGTATGAAATCAGTGTCTTAAATTTACAGACAAGGCTACTTTTCTGACAAAATAGCTCTACACTGAACAGTGTTTGTGTGTGTGAGAGAGAGAGAGAGACAGAGAGACAGTGAATCAACACAGTGTTTGCTGTATGATGCCTGTTTGTGCATGTAGAAATGTTCATGTGCACTAACCTGTAGGCCTATATTAATATGTACTGGTAACATTTCCATATAAACCAGAAATGTGCACGATTAATCTGTATAAGATTGTGCTGTCTTGGCAACACATTTCAAGATATACAGTTGCTGCTTTGTTGTCTAATTAATCATTCACATCTCTGTTGCAGCCCTAAAAATATGGACCCAGCCAAAGACTGCGGGTTGGGAGTTAGTGCAAATCTGTTCTGGCAATAACATCTGGCCAGAATTTAGACAGACATTTATTGACCTCAGAATTAACATCAGCAATTAAATACTAAAGATTTCAATGAGTAAACGCACTTCAGTTGTCACTGAAGTTGTCCTGCCCCGTTTGCTTCCTGTCGTGTGCTTTTATTTTGTACCTTCCTTTTCAGTCGCACCTCAGTTACAGACTCTTTAGTTTAATCTGTGTTCACCTGCTTCTGATTACTCACCCCCCTGTGCCAAACAGCTTATAGGCAGCGTTACCTCACTAGAACGCTGCCATATTGTTCTAGACTCCTTCTCTGACTCTCCAGCCTTTAATACTTGCCTAAGTCTCTAGTTTTGACCTTGGATTGTTGTTCTGACCACTGTGTTTTGCCTATTCCCTCCCAGATTCTGATTGCCTTCAAGTGTACCGACCTTCTGCTATCTCCTACCTGACTTCTTGAGTTTGGATCTCCTGGCTGTACGTGGTTACCGGCGATGACATTGGACTGTCGTAACGGCCGGATATATAGATCCTGGACTTTGTATATTTGTTTGTTTTAACTCATTAAAGGATCTTCCTCTACCCCAGTTTGTCTGGTCATATAATTGAGTTCACCATAAACACTATTTGGCAGCATCACACGCCAAACCTGACACTAGATTTGTGATTCACCTGCAAAATGTCACTAAAACAGATGCTCTGATCATATCTGCTCACTGCTGCTGTTGTTATCTCACTCATAGTCTCATAGTGAAACGATTTAAGTAGAAAATAGAAAAAGATTCTCCAGACACTCTTAGGTGGAGCAAGAAGTATATTAAAAAGCCTTTATTTAATCGGGCATCTCAGTAAAAATGTTGACTGGTTTTGACCCAACCAGATCTTCATCAGGGTGAAAACATAACAACTTGTATACACTCTTCATGGGTAGTACCCTAGAAGTACTAAAATTACAATCACTGCAAAATACACACCAGATTGACAAGAAACGTTCAATATCATACAAAATTTTAAATCCATCAAAATGACATAAAAATACAATTAACATAACCACCTCAGTGAGGACAATGCAGGATTGTTATAAAAAGGTCTGGTAATCTGTTTCTTTTGGCTACTTCAGTGACCTCTGCCAGGGATATGGGCGAGGTTTCTCCCGAGTCTTCAGCCTCTACCTCCTCCTTAGAGGGCATGTTAAATGGGTTCGGGAGTTCCTCAAAGTGCTCCTTCCACCTGTTAGGTATTTTTAGTCAGATAGACATTGGTTAGACACTTCATGTATTAGAAATGTTTAGAGTAGTCAGGATGTCTAGCTCAGGCTGTTAAATGCTTAGTCATTCCCATGGGGTACTCCAGCTTGTTCATGTTCAAGGATAACTAGATAGAAAGTTGATTACTGTCAGCAGGCAGGGTGTTTAATATTATTATTATGACGTGTATAACTGTAGCCATAGCCATAATATTTTCTTATGTTTAATGTCATGACATGTCACTAGAGGTCGTGTGAGATTGTTTTTAGCTACACACCACTTAATCAACAGACACACACACGCACATTGATTTGCTTCATGTTTTGACTACTGCTATGGCCAGCTGCAAAGCTGCCACCGGGAGACGTCACGGTTTGGCATCCCTGAGTAGTATGGGTTAGCCCAAAGTGATATAATGTATAGGCCTGTTATGGTTCAGGGCTTTTCATTTTCCAGCTGTCTGCGTGCATGTTGGAGGTGCAAAGACTCCTGAGCGTGTAATGTTAATTTTACCTGGGTTCATTGAATAAATCTGCACTGTTTTGAAGTTACTCAGACTACTTCATCTCTGAGAATTAATGTGGTGAAAAAAACGGGGGTCCAACACACCGTTTCATACTGTATGTGAAAAATTTAGGAAGCACCATTTGTCTAAAAGTGTACCTGGCTCTGAAACATTTCCTTTAAGTTTTCAGTCTGCCAATGTGCTTTAAGAACATCCATCCATCCATTTTCTAAACCGCTTAGTCCCAAATGGGGGTCACAATCCTAGCCAACTGCAGGAGGCAGGGTACACCCTGGACAGGTCACCAGTCCATTGCAGGGCTAACACACAATCACTCCTATGGGCAATTCAGAGACACCAATCAACCTATGCTGTATGGACTGTGGGAGGAAGCTAGAGCACCTGGAGAGAACCCACACAAGCACGGGGAGAACATGCAAACTCCGCACAGAAAGGCCCCAGGTCGGGCGGGGCTTGAACCCAGAACCTGCTTGCTGTGAGTTCTTCCAGATAGATTCGGCCAAACTGTAAGTTTAGTTTACAGTATATAAGGCTGCTCCAGAAAACATTCCCACCCATTCACTTTTTGTACATTCTACTGTGTTGTGAATTCACTTTGAAATAGAAAAAATAAATCTTCTTGAAAAATGTGCATAAACTGAAGGGCTGGAAATTACTTTACACAACTCTATCGATGTATGTGGAATTCATAACAGTTGAGAGCTTGACGTATTTTGACAACTGCATGTTGAACCATGCTATGATGTGAACAGAGAATTAGTTCTCTGTTTCATCATAACTGAAAAGGACATATACAGTTGATGATTCTTCAAACAATAGACAATTGTACTTAATAATTTGCTGAAATTTGTTAAACAATTGCTATTTATAAGAAGAGACTGAGAAATGCTGTAATGCTGTCCATCCACGGTGAGTGATATTTACAGCAATTTGTGTAGGAACAGGGTTTCCAACATCTTGAAGGATCCCACCATCTCTGCACATGGACATTTTATTTTCCTTCCCTCAGGAAAGAGTCTGCGCAGTATGAAAGCCAAAGCCACTAGACTGAAGAATAGCTTTTTTTTTCCTGAAGTGGTGATTGTTTAATGCAAGACACTTGAAATAAAGTAATAATCGTATCTTTATTAATTTGAAGTAATGTATCTATACACTTATCATTTGCCATTATATGCATTGCTGCTTATAATTTAAGGCTGCTCTTTTTATATTTGTGCTGCTTAATTATTCACTTATTAAGCTGCACAATATTATTATGTTATAACAATGCTGTTATGTTGTATTTTGCAGTTTTATCACTGGTCTGCAAGTGAGGCCATTTGGCCATGTATCTGTTTGGCACTTCTTTCAGACTATCTGTCTATCTCTCTACTGTATCTATATACTGTATCTATATATCTATATCTATATAAATCTATCATCTCATTTAGAAATCTCTGTTAAGGTTGTATTGTAACTTTTTAGCATTGCTTGATCTTAAACCATGTCCATTTTGTTTCTTATATATCTTAATGTTCTGGAATGACAATAAAACATCCTTGAATCCTTAAGTGTTGTACAGGAAAAACTGAATGTGGATAGTATCAAACTTGTACCGGCTCTGTATTTAAGGCAGGGATTATGCAAATTATATGGTTATATCAAAACACTGGACATGCAGTGGTGGTGACAATAAGGACTTAAAGGATAAGGTCAGTCATTTTCCATATTAATAGTATTTTCAACAATCCCATACATGGACCAGTGTAAAAAGTAAGAGAACAGCAGACTGTAAACAAAGCAGAGAGCTTGCATGGAGATCTCGCAGATGTGCAATTCGCTCTTGCTTACTTCATCATCATTTGAAACTTTTGGGGTAACATTTTAAACAAATATGCGGGTCTGAGGGCAGTAGTGTGTTTCACTGATGTGTTACATTGTTTTTGAACATGGCACCGACAGATAAGTTAAACCAGGCTGGAGACTGCAGACATAAATTGTGAGTAGAGGGAATTCATTGTGAATTTTACTCTCTGTATGGGTGAGTGTTAAAATATTGTTTGTAGAGAAAATGACTGACCTTATCCATTTCATGGGATATTTATTAATTTGTCACCCACTTTTTACCATACATCTTTCTCTGCAGTTGCAGAGTTACCTTATGTACTAATTATATCTTTGAATTCCTCGTAGCCTTATGGTGACTGTGCTCTATTTTTGGACATCTGCGTGGAGCCAATGAGAAACCAACTGATCTTGGTTTTGATATAGTCAGTAACCATGACAGTGTACAGTTACTGTACCTCAGGTGGGGGTTGAAGAAGCAATATATCCAGATAACCAGATATCAAGAGCTTCCCGTCTTTGAGAAGCATGGGGGTTACTGGCTAAATTATTTCTTGGCCTTAGAGCCAGACAAGCTGTTTCTCCCATTTTCAGTCTTTATGTTCAACAAAGCTAACCATTTTGTGGCTCTAGCTAATTATTTAGTTCACAGACATCTGTGGCATGGATCACTTTTTGTAAAAAAAAAAAAAAAAATGTATTAGCATATTACTCAAAATTCCTTTGAAGGTTTACACACAGGGTAAAGATGTCAGAAAGTACTGTAACACATTGTTGGCATTGGATTATTCATGGAAGCTGTTAACAATAGGAAGAATGATATCAGCCTTATTCATGACATTTGCCAAAGAACTCCAGGAATCCCTGCTGCACATAATATATCCATTCTGTCATTCACACAACTCTACATGCATCTTTGCCTCAGATTATGTTAAGCCATTTTATGTGACCCACCAAATAAAAGAAGTATGATGACAAAATCTGGGCAACTAATTGTCATTTTATTCTGTCATTCATGCTCTCCAGTATACAAGCTAAGTACCAGTTCAGTTAGGTAACAGACTGTAAGAGCTTTCACAGGCTGCCTCCCTGTTAACTGCTGTTGGGAACATGGAGCTTTGGCTCCTCAGTAAACATCTGTATTTGTATGAAGGCAATACTGCATTTCACAGCCATAAATTCTTTTCTTTTTTTTTTTTCATAGACATTTACCGTGGTCAGGGTGCTTTGCCAACCCACTGTGCTGCACCTTAGGATTTATGAGCTTGACTTCTTTTCCAGATGGATGCTTGACTGCTACAGGACCTGCTGCAGCTCTGGCCACAACTCAGACTGCTGCAGGAGGTTCAAAACCACTCCTTCAGAAAGTGTTTCTGTCCATTTTAACAATTGCTTCATGTGAGCTGCTATCTTGTGCATAGGTAAGGTGTTTGATGTACTGTCTTTTCATAAGAAACAGATGTTTGAACAAGCAAAAATATTTCAATACTTGAGGATTAATGACAGGTAAATCATGTGGGCTGCAAAATGTAACAGTGCTCTATTTTTATTCTTACAGCTGCTTTATGCTATAACTCACATGAGCCACCTTACCAAGAGTAACTTAATGAATTGCATCTGCAGGCTTACTAACTAACAGCTTACTAACAGCTTTCTGCTGCATGTAAATAATAGAAAGATGTGTTTTTAAGTCAATTATTTTAAACGTGCTGGTTATTAAAATGTGCATTTGTAAATCCACTTATACAGTGCGGTGAAAATGTGTTACTTGTACTTGTTTATACTTGCTGTACATTAACAATGGATGTACAGTAACACTATGATTTATCAAAAATATGGAGTGCGGGAAAGAAGCTTAGCTCATAAAATCTAATCTATCATCACTAATTACTCAGGGTCATGGAAAACACAGTCTTTAGGAAACAAGCTGTTGACACCTCGGGTGCCACCTGACAGCCAGAAAATCAGGCTCTTATTCAAAAATCTGTGACACTCAAAGCGTGCTGTTCACAGGCAAGAAACACTCATCATTAATTCTTTTACATGCCAGGCAGGCAGTCTGCCTTTCCAAGCACCTCTGAAGTTGGCTCCAGTACTGAATTAGCACTCTGGAGGAAACTGTCGGTGTGACCAGAGCATATCCTTTGTTTTGAGTTCAGTGGAATGGAAACACAACAATCCCAAATGATCCAACACACAGACACAGAGGGAGCAGGGTGGAAACTCTACAGCATCACCATGTGAGCTGGATTGTATTTCATATGACTGAAGGGGATTATCAGGATGAGAGTCTGTCATAAACATCATAGAAAAAGTGTTGCTGTATAGCTCTCTGATCATGATGAGTCAGAGAAGGTCAACAACATGAGTATGGAACTTCAAAATAAGGGGGGGCTCTATTCTCCTGAAATAGGGTGCAACATAAACACAACTGTAAACTGAGTTTAAAAATAAGAAAGAAAATGAAAACAATAAAGCAAATTCAGGTAGTAGGCCTACATATTACATACATATTATTAGGGGGCGGCTGCGGCTTAGGAGGTAGAGCGGGTCGTTTCCTAACCGAAGGATTAGCGGTTCGATTCCCAGCTTGTCCAGTCAACATGTTGAAGTGTCCTTGAGCAAGACACTGAACCCCCAGTTGCTCCCGGTGATGTCACCGGTGTGTGAGTGCTTGAGAGTGCGAATGGGTGAATGGCCAAATAATGTGAAAGTGTGCTGTAAAAGCATAGAAAGGCGCTATACAAGTATAAGACCATTTACCATAATGTTTGAGCATGTACATGGTATATTGTTCCTTATAGTACACTCTTAAAATTGTAATCCTGCTAATAATCCCCATTTTCACTAAATACATCAATAATCTGATTGTCTTTTTTTTCTCTGTAACCTTAACGGAATAAACTAAGCTGCCTTTCTTAATATTAAGGAACTTTCAGGCTTTTCTCATGGAAGACGTGTAATATAGACTGTAGCACTAGCAAAAGCACAGGTGTAAATACTAACATTAATGATGGCCCTACTTCCATTAGATGTGCCTGTGAGTCACCATGCACAGTGCTGTAACTATTAATGGAGTGGGGCTATTAGTTATACGTTAGTTACACCTGTGATTCACTTGTCAAACTGTCTGCAGAGAGAACCACATGTAGTGTTTCTTTTATAAATTTGACTATTCAAAGTTTGGTCTTTAAAGTGGCTTTAAAATAGATCACTCTCTCATCTGCTGTTTATATATGAGAAAAGTTTCCACAGTATAACACCAATGAAATGCACATTACATAATCCCATGGGGGACCCAAAACTGAAGGTGTGAGCAAACACACAGCAACGTACATGTGCATGGTCACATATTACAACTTAGCAAGATGGTATTGATAAGACAGTAATTGTTTAAGAAGACACATCAGGCTTTGGACACAACAATACTTAGATCCAGTCATAGTTAGTTTGTGTCCACACATGGGATTTTTTTGGACTAGCCAGGTTAAGAATCATGGTACTCTGGGTACACCTTGGCAGAAGGAAACAGACAGAATGACTGGCTGTTGCCTTTCTTTATGGTCAGTGATGATGGTGAGACAAGATCACACAAAAGACAGTGAACTATAGAAACAGTATAGACTGATTTTATGAATGAGGTCATTTATAGTTTGATTACTGTAATCAATCAGATGCATAAGCTGTTGTACCTTTCCTTATTTTCAATCTCAGCTTATGGTCCATCCATCTCTATTTCTTTTTTGTATTCATAAAACCAGGGGCACATCAAATGAACAGACTTTCCTCTCAACTGATGTGCTGTTGCTGGGCTTACAGACAGAGCGGGTGAGGCCACTTTCTTCAGCTCTGATTGCGCCACCATAAGCCTCACAGCAAGATTCAGGTTACACTCGAGAGATGGCTGACATATCATGATTCCCATTCATTAGGGTGCCACTGCATTTCACTTTCATGTTGCAGGAGCATAAATAACAGCTACTGTCAAGTCACTGACTGATGCAAACTGAATTTCTTCCATAAATTGAGTATTTTTTTGTGTAGAGTGTTACAAGAGAGTAAATCTAATAGATTGTTTTTCTTCCTGTTTTAACCATTAAGTGGAACACTGTACATTTGTAAAGACATTTTCTGAAGTAGTTAGGTCCTTCCCACACTACATTACCTTATTTACCAGTTGGACTTATCCGTGTGGAAGTTCAATCCAATTTTTTACTTATGACTATAAAATTACTTGCACAAATAATCACCTGTGTCTCTATTAACATTATGTACAATACAATGCCCCTGTTGTGTTGTACAGCGACTAAACGTCTGAACAACAGAAGCACACTCACTGTTGTAGCTCAATTTAGTTATCCTCTTAATTTAACTTAGTGTTAACACATATGTGGATCTACCTCCTTGGAGTAGGCAGCCTTGACCTACATCTTACAAGAAGGCATTCTAATACTGCCATTCCACTGCCACCAGAAACTGTCCTGTACTCAGGCCAGCTGGCCGGCTGTCGGCACAGGATGCCTTTCCCCGGTACACATTTATGTTTCCACTGTACAGTGTGAGTGTTGCTCACATTATTGTGACGTCTTCCATACAGTCATAATGGATGTCAACATTAGGTGCACAACAGAGCAAATAACTATAACCTATAAATGAGAATAAAGTTGCATAGGAGCAATAATTCCAGTTTTGACCACAGTCTGCCAGCATATGCAGACATACAGACTGCGCCGCTCGTCCGTGTCTGCACAAGGGTATGTGCAAAGCTTGGTTTGACCTTGTTTGATTAGCTCAAGAGGTATAGCTAGTCTGAGTTTATCTATAAGAGTAGTGCTGTATAGGTTATCTTTCTGCTCCAGGTTCTTCAGAAATACTTATACATTAATTAAAGCACCCAAAGTGATGTGCTCAGACATTCAGAGTATTATTACAGGGAGATCAAATGAATGTTTCAAAATTCTTTAGTGTTCTCCTAGTTAAATAGTTATGCACATTATGTAAGCAATATTGTTAATGTTAAATGTTAAGAGATGCATTAACATTATTTCTTTAATAACAGCACCCCTACAATTTAGAAAAAAAGCCCTGTTCCTGGCAAATTTAACTTATCGTGAGTTTAACACACATTATAACAAAGAATTTTATACTGTAATATTTAGGATTACAAGCACAGCTATTTTATCTAGAAAACACAGCCGTTCATCCATCTGTGTGATGTGTTCTGTTGTTGCAAACTTTAGGTAATTTGTTATTGGAAAATGGTCTTGAATTTCATTCTGACTGGCATTTCAAATGTCTTAAAGGAATATTTTGGGATTTTTCAAGTTGGTGTTAAATTGGTATTGATGTATCCCTAAGTGAGAATCGGTCTTGGTCATTGTCAGTCTACTCTCCACACTGACCTTCAGTGTTTCCACACGGAACATCACTACGCTGCGAAAAACAAGGGACAAGCTACACAACTTTTGTTTTGTGCAAGAACTGACTCCAAAGTTTCCGCTGTCCTACAAAGCTAAAAAGAGTCAGTATCTTTGAAAGTTACAATCTATTTAAGACAGATGTCCCTCTTTTATTTCCCTGGACAGTACCTTGCAGTGCTGCAGCAAATATGTATATGAGGGAGCATATAAGATTTATTACCCGCAATTGGCTTTTTACTCATGTAAATGGATAATCAGTATTGCAGCCTCTTGGCGATAATTATATGGCCAATATACGCTCACTGGACACTTAGGTACACCTGTACAACTGTATGTACGTCAGTGCAACACTTCCACCTTAACATCTGTGTTTATGAAGCTCAAAATGTTTCAGTTTTTTGGTGAAATTGTCATAAATGTATAAGCTCCCAGAACACACCTCCCAAATGGGCAGAGGGCAGTAGAAACAAATGCCATTAATCAGCTTGTCATGTTACTCTTTAGGTTACTATGATAGAAAAACCCTATATCAAGCTTTTCAGCAGGGTTTCAGCACAGTCCACTTATAAGACAATCAAAACATACAAATTCTGTTATGGTATGGGTACGGCACAGTTCCTGCTGGCGGGTACATTTCGGATTTGTTGGCACTGGTTGTTAGGGTGCGCTCGAACACAGAGTGAGCGAGCAGATAAAAAGCCCAGGTGGCTGGCTTCGGTGCAAGCAGTGAGGTTTATTTACAGTGAAGGTAGTGACATATATACAGGAGGAGTAATGAGGTAGATGACCGGGTGTCGATCAGCAGCAGCAGAAAAACAGTCAGTGGTATGGTGCATGATGATGTACCGGGCTGCGGACGCAGAGGTCACTCCTGGGCTGGTCGAGGTGGAGGTGATGATG
>NW_018127967.1:488102-489841 GCF_001952655.1 Monopterus albus | reverse complement strand
ATAAACTTGATAAAACAACATAACAACCACTGGCCTGAAGACAGAGAAAGAACTGGCAGGGGAGTGACTGGTGAACAGTGTATAAGTATGGAGGAGACTAATGAGGTGCAGCTGGTGAGTAATCAGGGAAGCGGGGCAGGTGTGTTGAATAGTGTAATCAGTGCAAGGGCTAGGCTAGTGTGAGGAAAGAGAAGAGAGGAAGGTGTAGCTGGGCAAACCTGACAATGGTGGCCAGCAGGTGCACCGTACTACAGCAGGTCCTAGAGTCCTATTCATAATAACAGGTACAGTATATTGATCACAAGGGCAGCAAACACTTTGAGGAGCTATTCTGTCACCAGTAATGGAACATAAGAACAATAAATAGCTCATTCCAGAAAACTGTGGGCAAAGAAGATTCATCTGCTCATGCTGTTATAAAATGTTGTATTTAAACTCATGGACCAAATTAATAAGGTGTACATCATTTATCTCATAAAAGACAATTAAAGGGTATGGATTTTTTGATTCCAACAGTCATCATAAAGTTGCCTTGTGACATTCTAAGATTAACAGTGTAAAAGCATCATATGGCCAGGAATCCTGTTGGTATTGACAGCAACTGAGCAATTAAAAGGCAGTTATAATGGTCATTGTGTATTTACTTTTATAAACTATTATAAACTGTTGTTTGAAGATCTGAGTGGACTCTAGAGTGGAAACACTGAAAGTCTAGAACAGCAAAGTTATTCCGTTGCTTTATAAAATATCTGTTGCTCTTTACTAGCTCTCATGCTTCTGTCCTCGTCAGGATCCTAATTTCATGCTGTGAGCACAGTGCAAGTGCAAAAAAACAGTCTTTCTTTGTAGATGTATTGTTAGTAATAAATAGCAACACTACCCTTTATTTAAAAAATACTGTACATTATATTTCCTGGCCACTGATCCTGACCATGAACACTACAAGAAATGGTATGTGAAAAAAAAAGAAAATCTTAAGGCTCATAACATTCATGTGATTTAAGGGTGCGACAATACACTCAGCTCACGAGATGAGACAGTACACAATATTGGGTTCACGAGAACGAGACAAGAAAATTTAACACTTTTTTAAGAGATGACAAAATATATGACTGGAAAAAAGTCTTTTATTTGGCTGAAAGTCACAAAATGCAAAACAATGCAGGTGCATTTTGAAATGTTTTAACTAATCAGTTTGTAATGAGCAGCAGCATATGAACACTCCCTGTACCTTTCTGCAGGTTGCCCTGGCTCTGGAGCTCTACGTTTCTGATGAGCAGTCACCGGCCACATCAACCTGACCAGTGTTTGATTGTTTGTTGTATCCTGTTGCTTTTCTTTTCTTTTCTCTCTGCTCTATCCACTCACCCCAACCAGTCGAGGCAGAAGGCCGCCCACCAAGAGCCGGGGTCTATCAGAGGTTTATTCCGTTAAAGGGAGTTTTTCCTCCCCACTGGTGTGAGGTGCTGCTCAAGGGGGATTTGTTGGGTTGTCCTCTATTATAATAATAGTAAGATCTAGACCTTACTTTGTAAAGTGTCCTGAGATGTCTTTTGTTGTGATTTGGTGCTATACAAATAAAATTTCATTGACTGATTGACTAGCCTCCCCGGGAAAGTCTATGCCAGGGTACTGGAGAGGAGAATTCGACCGATAGTCGAACCTCGGATTCAGGAGGAACAATGCGGTTTTCATCCTGGCCGTGGAACACTGGACCAGCTCTATACCCTCTTCAGGGT
>NW_018127967.1:486281-487245 GCF_001952655.1 Monopterus albus | reverse complement strand
GCATTCCCCCGGAGGAGCTGGAGGAAGTGTCTGGAGAGAGGGAAGTCTGGGCATCTTTGCTTAGACTGCTGCCCCCGCAACCCGGTTCTGGATAAGCAGAAAAAAATGGATGGATGGATGGATGGATGATTGACTAGCTGCATCTAACTGAGACAGGATTCACTTGTTACATCAGTCAAAAACAAGAACACTTAGTAAGTGAACTGAACTATGTACAAACCTTCTAAGCAATATAAATCAACTGACATCGTAGAAACATAAGTGACAACCCTAACCCCTGATAACCCATCTTGTACATACTGCTCCTGATTTTTGCAATATTGCGCAGGTGAAAGAAGGCAGATCTAGACACTTGGTTTATGTGTGATTTAAAGGACATGATCTGATCAAAGATGACTCCAAGGTTTCTCACAGTAGTACTGGAGGCAAGAGCTATGTCATCTAAAGTAACTATATGATTAGACAGCAGATTTCTAAGGTTTTCAGGCCCAAGCACAATAACTTCAGTTTTGTCAGAGTTTAGAAGTAAGAAGTTGCAGGTCATCCAGGCCTTTATGTCTTTAAGACATGCTTGAAGTTTGACCAGCTGACCTGATTCATTTGGCTTCATAGATAAATATAACTGAGTATCATCTGCATAGCAATGGAAATTTATGTTGTGCTTCCTGATAATATTGCCTAAAGGGAGCATGTATAAAGTGAAGAGAATTGGACCTAACACAGAGCCCTGTGGAACACCGTGACTAACTTCAGTTTGTGTGGAACATTCGTCATTAACATGAACAAATTGAAATCTTTCTGATAAATAAAATTTGAACCAACTTAGCGCAGTTCCTTTAATCCCAATAACATGTTCAAGTCTCTGCAGTAAGATGCTGTGATCAATGGTGTCAAAAGAAGCACTGAGATCTAAGAGGACAAGTATGGAGACAAGTCCTTTGTCCAAGGCTAGGAGAAGATCATT
>NW_018127967.1:483197-485128 GCF_001952655.1 Monopterus albus | reverse complement strand
GGAGATTGGATATTGGTCTATAATTAGCTAGGACACCTGGGTCAAGAGTAGGCTTTTTGAGTAGAGGTTTAATTACTGCAAGTTTAAAAGCCTGTGGAACATAACCTGTTAATAGAGAGAGGTTAATCAGATCTAGTATGGATGTGTTGATTAGGGGAAAGACGTCTTTGAGCAGCCTGGTCGGGATGGGGTCCAGGAGACATGTTGATGATTTAGATGAAGCAATTGTTGAGGTCAACTCAGAGAGATCTATAGGGGAGAAGTAGTCCAAGTATAAATGAGGTCTTACAGATGTTTCTAAAGCCATTGTACTTGATGGCATGTCTGTAAGAGTTCTGGGAATTGTCTGATTAATATTTTTTTCTAATAGTTGTGATTTTATTTGTAAAGAAACTCATTACTGCTGAGATCTAAGGAAATATTAAGCTCAACAGCACTGGCTCTTTGTCAGCCTGGCTGAAAAGAAACCTGGGGTTGGTCTTTTTTTTCCCCACATAATGTGTAATCCATCTACATGGGCATAGCTAGCTGGCCTATTCTCCATGGTGTGGAGCCGCGCTTCTAAGTCTGTGAGCTTCGCCTCCAATGCTGCTAGCATCTGACATTTATTACAAGTACCATTATCGCTAAAGGAGGCAGAGGAATAACTGAACATGCGACACTCCGAGCAAGACAAAGGAGGAGAGGAAGAGGGGGAAGCCATTGCTCTCGATTAAGCTACTAGCTTAGCTAGCTTCTAAACTAGCCGACCTAAAGTAGCAAGTTAAATTTGGTAGTTAGCAAGAACTTCTGCAAAACAAGTGCTTTAAGTGGTGCAAGCGTATGTTGTCACTCAAAAATTCAGATGAACCTAGAAAATAGTGAGTTTAATTCCTAAACAATCTGGAAGCAAGCACAACGCAGTGCAAATACAGAAAACAGGAAATGAGTACGGTTTACCACAGGAAACAGCAGTCCGTCAAAAGGTTCCCAATAATCTGTACTATCTGTTACATTACTGTTTCAGTGCTGTCCAGCAAGTCTGGGTCAGCATCTCTCCACTTAAATGAGTTTTGGACCATTTTTCTACATTAATTTTCTTTTTTTGGATTACATACTGTAGCTTTAAATTTAAAAATAAATGGACAATAGTGTGAGGTTGTCTAGAATTAGTCATTTATTAAACTATTTTAGTCTATGATTTTATTTACAGACTTTTATAAACATGCCGTTGTCTATATCATATGTTTCTTTAGGTTAAGAATATTTTATCAACATGAGATTTGGACTGGCTGTTTTCTGATCAGTCTCCCCCATTTCCTCTTTAAACAGTTTAATTCTCATTTTAGTGATGTTTGTTTTAAATCAAATGTTGATAGTGTAACCATGTTGGGTGTTTGTAATTTCATTATTTTTTTAATTGGTTCTTGCAAACTAAAAAAAAGCCTGCCTGTAAAATCGATGTTCAAACCCTTTAGCAAGCATAATTTATTTAAGTGACTGTTAGCAGTGACATGCGGTGAGGTTGACAGCTGGTGAGGCACTGACTCTTTTACAGTCAGATTTACAAATACAAATGAACCGTTAACAAATTGTCTGTTAACAGACAATGCGTTGTGTTTTATATCTCATATCAACATTCTTCACACAAACGTGACCCATATTTAATTTGAGGTTAAAATTTATTCCAGTTGAGCTTATTTCTAACTAGAAATAATAAAAGTTTATGGTCTTACCTTTACTTGTACACGAAATCCATTTGTCAGCTGGTATGTATTACAAACCCTTTTACCGTTCGAATCCAATATTAAACCAAATGTTCTCAATAAAGAAGATCCTTCTGGACAAAAATGTCCAGACTGTCAAAAATGTTTTGATTGAAAGTCCAGATTTGCGAATTTTCTCAGCCTGGAAATGTAATCTTCCATTTTGATAAGGCGGATTGTAAAGGA
>NW_018127967.1:473969-482856 GCF_001952655.1 Monopterus albus | reverse complement strand
GACAAATATTAACATTTATTATATTTTATGGTTAACTTTTTTCTTTTCAAGATTGACAGGGGAGGCTCTGCCTCACCTGCCTCACCTGCCTCCCCTGACCGCACGTCACTGTTAAGCATCAGCCGCAGTGTTTTGTCACATTATGGTCATTACAGAAGCAGAATATATCTTTAAAGAAGAAAAATGCACTAGTTATTAGGGACGATTTTTAACAAGAGCACTGGTGCGGGGGCAGCTGTGGCATAGGAGGTAGAGTAGGTCGTCTCCTAACCACAGGATTAGCTGTTTGATTCCCGGCCGGTTTGATTCCAGTCCACATGTCGAAGTGTCCTTGAGCAAGACACTGAACAGTTGCTCCCAGTGAATTCACCGGTGTGTGAGAATGGGTGAAAGGCCAAATAGTGTGAAAGCGCTTTGTGTGCTGCAATGCATAGAAAAGTGCGATACAAGTATAAGACCATTAATTGTAATGAGTACACATATGCCTACAGTTTTAGATGTGCGTTATATAACAGGTGGTGATCTGTCCTTCCAAATCCCCCATCTTTCACAGGAACAGGAAATAGTGTAGATGGTATGGGTATGTAATGTGTTGCCAAGTTTAAATGCCAGCACTAAAAATACCCAGCTGGAATGCAAGACTTGGCTGCAGGGACAGGCTGGTGGCCCAGCCTTTGTCACCACTCTCAGGACCTAGTTTGACATAAGAGGGCTGTCAGACCGAAACCTAAAGCTGGCTCCTTGCGGCACCTCCACTTTAATCTTCTATTTTGCTCTGAGACTTTAGAAGATACTTGCAGAGGCTCCAAGAACAGATGAGAGGGGGATTTAGGGGCACTATTCATGGGGTCCTTGGGGATATGCTTCTAAAAGCCTTTTTTTTGTCTGATAGGCAGCACTGCTCACCCATCTGGTGGCTATAAATACTTGAAATAGGTATTCTGGCCTGGATCACATGGGAGATCAGCTTGTTCTAACTTCAGACTTCACTTCCTACTCCACCTCCAAGTGACAAAGCCCTCTAGCAGATGTGGACAAATTATGTCATCCTGCTGGTGGAGGGGGGCGGGAGGGTCGATCAGGACACATGGACAAAGAAAGTGTTGTTATTAAATTAGTGGTCTATGCATGGTTTTACAGTACTAAAACCTTTATAAATGTGTGCGCACACACACACACACACACACACATTGCACACATCTATATTGCTTATTCCTGAATAAGGGTCATGGGGGGCCGGAGCTAATCCCAGCTGACACTTGGCGAGAGGCAGGGTCCACCCTGGACAGGTCCCCAGTCTATCACAGAGCTGACATGTAGAGACAGACAACCACACACACTCTCACTCCTAGGGGCAATTTAGAGTCACCAATCAACCTAAGTTGCATGTCTTTGGACTGTGCTGGAGTATCCAGAGAGAACCCACACAGGCACAGGGAGGACATGCAGACTCCACACAGAAAGGCACCAGGTTGGCCAGGACTGGATATATTTACCTACAGTAAATGTTCGTTAAACATCTGACATATTGAACCTGAAATTAATCTGGCCCACTGCATTTTCAGGAGCATCTTGATCAAAAATACTGGATCATGTCCTGATTCCAGAATGTAAAGTTAAGATCTTAAATTACTGATGTGAATAAAAGAATAAGTGCGAGCTGGACAACACACTCTCAGAACTACAAAGTCATTACAGGGCAGATACCAACTACTGCTTTGTAGTTACACAGTTTGTGTAACCAGTCCAGTTTAGATGTCCCTGTTGACTGATGTAATAGATCATAGGTCATGTATTTTAACAGTGTGTACTTGGTGTATTTCTCTGTTTTGGTGATGTTCTGGTTGAAACTGTATTGAGCTTTCAATGTTTTGGTGGATTCTGTGGAGGGTTTTACATGGGTAGCTCCAAAAAATAAAATAGAAGCTAAAAAAAGGCTTCGGTCAGTCAGTTCAGTCATTACCTGCTGTAATGCAAGAGTGATATGCCATCCTGCAGGCAATGTAGACAGCTAGACTGATTAATATTGCAACTTATCAGTTGTGTGACACATGCGCCTCAGAAATGCTACTGAGTCTACTCAAATACAGGACCAGGAATAAGGGACTAGATGTACTAAACATATGAGGGAACAATGGATGCATAGAAGACCAACATCTTCACTAACTGAGAAACATATAGTTACTCAAAGCTTCAAAACAGACTGACTCAACATTCTGTGCTCAGCTGTGTTTGTGATTATCTCAGTCCCACTCTTGTGTAAACTGGTAAGGACACAGAGAAAAATGCAGTGGAAGAGCAAAGAGGAATGGACCACATTGGCTTCAAGTTCTGCCTGATTACAGGTAGGGATGCTCCAGGCTACGGCTTGTTACATTCCTAAGGTGGAAAAACACCATTAGTCTATTGGTGGGACTAGAGAAAGGGGTGAAATTAAAAGTAAGTAACTCTGGTTACTAGGCTAAGGAGATATGCCAGAGAGGCAGAGGCCAAAAAGATAAATGCCTTGTTCTCTTGAGAACCATCCAAGGTGTACTGCCTGCTGCAGTGCAATAAGCACAGAGAAACCAAAAGCAGAAATTTAGCAGTACTTGAAGAACATATGGGAGAAAGAAAACGCATTGCATCAATGTCTAGTGGCTGCAGGGCCTGAGAACAGACCACAGCAATCTGCCAGAACAGGAACCAGTCACCATCACAGTAGCAGACATCCAATAACGTGTCAAGAACATGAAGAGCTGAACAGCATCCGGTCCAGACATGATCCACACCTATTGTCTAAAGAAACTAACAGTAGTACATGAACCGCATAGATAAACCAGCTGCTAGCAACGGGCTCCCACCCAGACTGGCTAACACAAGGTAGAACAGTGCTGACCATGAAAGATACCCCCACCACCCCACAAGGGAACAGAACTAGGGGTCTATAACCTGCCACCCCACCACCACCACCATCACAACATCCTGTCTGGAATCATGGCTGCCAGGCTACAGGACCAGATGAGCACAGCTCAGAAGGGCACTGGAAACAACACCAGGGGCTCAAAACACCAGCTGCTAATAGACAGAGCAGTTATCACTGACTGAAAATCCAGAGTGCACCAATCAGAGTGCAATCTGACTTGACTACAGGAGCTGTCCTATGAGACAGTGAATGTCGGGCACTATACAAAGTCAATAGACCACTAGGGACCTTCCTCAAGAACTGAGGGGGAGTGTGGACAATGACACTGGAAGTCAACATAGGATATATTGCAATCAAGTGTGGCATATAATGATAGTTGATCCACCCAGCCCTGTCGTTCTCTACAACCTTTTATTTATTTATTCCCCTTTATTGCAACACAAAATAACATGTTTACAGGACAAAGGACATAACACAGAGGATAAGACAACAAATATTTACTAAAGGAACAAAGTGATTTTTACATTTAGATTGTGTGTGTAAAGATGTGTGGGTGTATCCAACTCTGTGCAGTCTGACATTCAATATAAGTATAATCACCTTTATTGGCCAAGTATGTTACACAAAAGGAATTTGTTTCCGGTACAGAACCATGGCAGCCATCTGGGGCGCCACCTCAACTGATGGCTCTAACCATCGGGGGCAACCGGGGTGTTCAGTGTTTTGCCCAAGGACACTTCAACATGTGGACTGCAGGCACCGAGATTCAAACCTTCAACCTTCTGGTTGGGAGATGGCTGCTCTACCCACCGCACCACTGACACCTCCCCATATAAAGTGGAATCTCGGTTTTCATGATTAATCCATTCGAAAAAGTTAGATGAAAACCAAATTGTACGAAAACTGAAGCAATATTTCCCATCAGAAATAATGTAAATCCAATTAATCCGTTCCAGACACCCAACAATATTAACAAAAATACATTTTATAGATATATTTTTACATACAGAAAACAATGAGAAATAAATATAAATGACTAATGAAATGGATAAATGAACATTTAATATCACCTTTACCTTTATTGAAGACTCTTGTTGGCGTATGGAAGACGGCGAAGGTGGACGAGTTTGGTACGGACTAATGATGCTAAACCGACCAATCAACTGTACGAAAACTTGGACAAAATTTTGACGAAAAAAGTCGTTGAAAACCGAATCGTACAAAAAGTAGGGCATACGAAAACCGAGGTCCCACTGTATACCAAAGAAAAATAAAATGAAACAAAATAAATTGAATGTACTGGGGATGCAGCGTGAGGCGAGGCCATCACGTGGGAGCTCCAGAGCAGCTCAGCAGGGTGAGGTTGTCCAGGGCAGCAGCTCAGCAGGGTGAGCCAAAGTCATCCTGAGCCCATGCAATTATAGAAGAGTGATGATTCTTGATGCGGTGCCGTCTGAGGGATCAGAGAGCTCAGTCATCCAGCTTAGGCTCAGCCCTCGGCCTTTACACACTGAAATCCCTCCAGATTCCTTGAATCTTTTAATGATGTTCTGCACCGTAGAGGGTGACATATCCAAATCCCATCCTATCTTTCTTTGAGGAACATTGTTTTTAAACATTTCAATAATTTTCTCACACATATGTTGTCAAACTGGTGGTCCTCGGCCCATCTTTGCTCCTAAAGGGCTCAGCCTTTCCTGGATGCCACTGTTGTACCAAATCATGATGCAGTCACCTGTTGACATCACCTGTTTCAAATGGGATCATCATTTCATTGTTTTACCTCGTTACTGGCCCTGAAATGTAACCGACCCAACTTTGTTTGGAATGTGTTGCAGCATCAGGATTGAAGTCAGTGTTTATTTTGAACAAAGAATAAAGTTGATGAGGCATCACATCAAATAATGTGCTGCTCTAATGTTTTCAATATCATACAGAGGAAAGAAAAGGTATTTGAGTGGTTAGAAATGGATTCAATAAAAGTTGATATGTTATTCTTATGGGTGGATGTTTTCTCTAGTGTGATTCTCTGCAACCTTGTGAAGAGAAGGTTTTGGAGAATGACGGGGCAAAGATCCGTGGCCCTTCCAGGTCTAGGTGGGAGTGAAGGTTAACCAATCGGACATCACAGTAGTAGACAAGGAACAGAAGGCAGCATTTTGGGGTTGAAAACTACAGTAAGTAGAGCTATAGTGTTAACCTCAGCCCTTGATGCATCTGTTTTCCATACATTGTCATTGTCATTTATCTTCTATAGTCTGTCAAATAAATGCTCTAGAGCAGTAGGAAGCTGCGATTGGCTTCCCATCTATTTTCCCAGACAGAACTGTCATTCATGAAAGCAAAGCAGAGTGGTAGCAAAACAGTGGACATATGAGAAAGTGATGGATGACAGTTTCTGAGTCAAGCTTGCTGAGCGTAAACACATCAGCCAAGTAATGACTTCACTCTCTGGATAATAAATGAACTTTGAGTTGATTATGTAGCTCACAGAATGCTGTCTTGGAGTTGCTGTGGCCTGTGTTTCATTTGTCTGGTCATTGCTCATATACAGCTAAATCATCAGCACCTTCCCCCTGTTGTTGTTGGGGGAAAGGTTGACATTTTACAGTGGTGACAGTTCATCACCATCACTAACCCTCAACATCTGTTGAGGTGTTTCTACAAGTATCAGGTGGTTCCAGGTCTTTGCCATACTGACTGTTGACCAACATCATTCTAGCATCTCAGAACAGGTTGATGTGAGGACTGACAACTCAAATAAATTGATCACCTTATGCTTCTTGTTATGCTTTCCTAATCTCTACTGCATGCTGTATTTGATTTCTCTTCACTTTTACCCCTAAGGGTATCGTTTCATAATAGATTCACTGCTAATGCTCATTCAGTAGAGATGAGCATGAGTTTCTGGTTAAGCAATTTGTTAGCAGGTGTAGACAAGGAAAAGCTCAAATCATGTAATTACATGGTGTAGTTGGACAGAGATAATACAGTAGGGCGGTGCGAGTTCAGTGGGTCAGATTGTTGCACTGGGTGATCCTTCGTTACAACAAAAACAAACTGTATGCCCGATTCATGTCTGATTTGTGGACATCGAGAATAATTGAGCTCAGCAGCCTGGAAAAAGCATGTGAAACAAGGAAGTTCAATATCAAAGCCACAAAAGGATAAAAAAAAAAAAACCCTCAGTCTTTTGAGTGGGGATCAGCCATTAACGCTGGCAAATTTCTTAGAAAAGCAAGTGTGTCACTAACATACATTAGGTTTCTTGTGACTGTGGTATGTGGTGCAACTTCACTCTAGTTTCCTTTCACATGAAGGTTTAATAACACTGAAGGCTCCTTTACATATTAGCAATTTCTATCAATTCACAGACTAGGACAGTGATGGGATTTATGTTATGCACATTAAATCCACTGTGAAATGCTGTTAGCATTATTTCAGTCATAGGGGAGCCCAGCAGTGCTAACCGCCACTCCACTGTGCTGCCTTTATGTATTTCAACAATGCTAAAGTTATTCCTAATTTTCATGTTCACAGATTAAAACTGGTTGCTAGCGTGACCATGATGCCAGTCAGTTTAAAACTATGAGCACACCATCCACTGGTACTACGCAGTCATTAGGCTTTCTTTCTTTCTTTTTTTATGAATTAAACAAATCTGCATAAGAGTAAATAAAAACAATTAAAATGTATAGAAACTCAAGTCTTTTAGCAGCTTAGATCAAACTGTTAATTCATGTCCCAGTCTCAGCTAGGACTGGACTGGTGTTTTTGTCCTACTCACACTATTCTCGTCCTTACAGAATCACCTCCTGTTGCCCTGCTGTGTTCCCACCATTCTGTCACGACCAGTCATATGAGGACACAGACACAGACCAGAGACAAGGAGACAGAGATGAGGAGTAACAGGTGATTGTTTGCCCAGTTTTGAACTTTTCCTGAACTTTAACTTTGAATGAAAGTGGACCTCCATCTTTACCTGTCTGTGTCTTGAGTCTTCTTTTGGATCCTACTCTACAACTACTGAGCTCTAACAAACTCCACTGACTGCAGTAATCAAATCATTATTTTTAAATTACCTTAATTAAAAAAAAGGCTCGGTAGGTGTTGGCTTCTTAGTCAAAATACATGATAAATCTTACAGGTTTTTTGGCGCCAGGCTGAGAAAGTGCTTTCATATCTTTCAGAAGTAATCCAAAATAAGTGGTTTGACCATTACCTTGCGTGAGTCATGAATGCATGAGGAAACTGGACCAAACAGACACAGAGTAAACAGTCAGATAGTTTTTCCAGCTGCCTCGTAGTTGCACCACCTGAGTTGGAAGATAACTTTTCAAGGGGCTCCTGTGCTGGGAAACAGCTCCGAGGCCGTCCCACTCTGCCGCTGATGGCTTTGTCACACGGGCCAGGTTAACCCATGCTGGATTACTAAACAGGCTCCATCTGACTTTAATTATGGCTAATGCCACAAAACCACCGGATGTTAGGAAGACCAAACACACTGAATTGGCTTATGGGACTGCTGACACTGTACCTTATGTGTATACGTGTAAATACACATACTGTAGTTATGTAACAAGAAAAAGAGAATCTACTTTTACTGAATAAGGGGGAATAAATGTGGCTGATCTATTTTACATCAACAAATCCTCAGCACAAACACATTGAGACAAACATTGGTTGGCCAGTGATGTGGTCATTTCCATACCATCAGGGCTCCTCATTTGTTTGCCCAGATATTTAACTTGCATTTTGATAAATGAAAAAACCTCTGTCTGGCTATAATAAAGTAAGCACCTTGTAAAGGACTATATGTATATATGGAGACAAATACTCTTTCCTTCTTCCCTGTGTGTGTGGTGCACAGACGCTAGAACATCAAAACTGATATTGTGAGGCAAATGAATGGTGCAGTCAGGATGATTTAACAGGAAATTAAGATGAATTAAGAACCATAAAATCCATGTTACTTTAATCAGTGGTACTGCGTTTCTGGTGAGTGGTGCTGCATTGGGCTTGTTGCTCTGGTGTCACAGATTAACAGTATTTGAGACTATCACTGTTTCCACCCTAAAGAAAAGTGAATCAGACTTGCTGTATGTTCTGTGTTTAAGGTGGATTTTACAGCTGACAGCTGGCCTTCTCTCAGCCAGCGTCTTGGAAGAGGATACTGGGGATTCTGGGTCAAATTAGTGGATGTCATGAACTACTGAGAGAAGCTGGGAAAGTTTGAGTGTTATAGGTAGTAGGCACCTTGGAAAATAGCAGTCTGACATTTAAAAAGCACATTTTTATGCGTGGTAAAGATTAGACTAATGATTAGACTAATACTACTACTTATACAAGTAACAGATTAGTAATAATACAATAATACAATAATACAACTGCAACACTTTGCTCTTGTATGTCAGGTTTCTGCCTGATTTACAGAGACACACTGTGGTCTGTCCAAGCAATTACACAAGAAACATGGGTGCACATATTCACCAAGAGAAGGACATGGAGCATGCCAGCAGAAAGGAGAGCCAGTTATGAGGACACAGACTGTAAGTGAACAAAAGAACTGAAAGTCAGCAACAAATTAGCTTAGAGGAGGAAATAACAAGCGTCAAGCTGTAATATGCTGTCGTACCCCACTCTAAGCTGGGCTAAGTGGCCTTTGTTGCACAAAGTACCCAAGTCCTCCAATTACAAAACTTCTCAGACAGGGCCTGACTAAGACTCCCTCACATTCACCCTGACCTGCAATGTACAGGTCACACAGCTAAGTACAAAGGCACTGAAATAAACACAGTGGCCCCTAAACCTGTCATAATATTTGATAAACTGCTATGGGAGGAAAGGCAAGACTTCCCTCTTATGTCAGATGTGTGCAGGTGACGAGATAGTCTGGGGAAAAGGATGGTAGGAAATCCCACCCAGCAGGGTCGCTTTCCCATGGCGAAATAAACAAGGGTGTGGAAGAAATGCCCATGAGAT
>NW_018127967.1:437086-473888 GCF_001952655.1 Monopterus albus | reverse complement strand
CAGCCGCATGTACAAAAGAACTGAGATTTAGTGTGCCATAAATGATAAGAACAAAAACTACAATTCTTAAGCCTTGCCAATGACTTCAAGGGTTATTATACCTACTGTAACAATACTAATTTGACAGATGGAACAAATGACAATCGATGAATATGCTGCTTCGAGGTTCTGAGGAAAAGGTTCATAAAAATAAAATGGTTCATTATTGACTGATCTCGACAAATTCATGACAATCCCCTTGTTTGTCATGTTTATACACAAGACATGTCATGGACGATCTGTCCTCCCGGTGACACTAGAGGAAAGGCAGTGAAGGTTCGCTTTCCGGAGAGGGTGTGCTCAAATATAATAAAAGAGTATTGTACTCAAGCAGACGTTCTGTTGCTTTAAAGAAAATTTACTCAAGTAAAAGTAAAATTCACAGTATTAACAGTTAAAATGTACACTGTTTGTGTGTAGGGGGAGAAATAATAGTAATAATAATAATATGTAATTAAATTAAAGAACATCCATATGTCCCCTACCAGGCGGCACCCACGCAGAGCCTCATCTCTACTGACTGGCACTGTGCAACCTGTGCATGTGACTGAGTAGAAGCTATACAGCTGCTTTTCTCAGTATAACCTTTCCAGAACTAACCTGCAAACAACTTATAAATAAACATTCCATGAAAACAACACCAGCAGCACCCATGGTGCACACCTCACTGTAGGTAGAAGTTCCCGAGTGGACGTGAACACCAGGAGGGACCAGAGCCACACCCAGCATGCACCTTTTGGACACAACTTTGTGTGTGTTTGATTTGTATGACAGTGTAATCACCAGGTGGTACAGTGACTAGGTAATGCTAAGCCTAACCATTAGAACTGCTCAAAGTGTGCCAGGCGGGCACAGAACTGATTGCTGCCCAAACAGTGCATGCAAGTTTTGACATCATACAATCATAGGCAACAACAAACTCATAAAATCCTGGCAGCTGCAGTTTTTGGATCCTGGTTGAGGTATGTGGGATGTGAGGATTCATTAAAGAACATCTGTACAGAGGTGAAGCCCTGACACTAAATATTGTATCTGACAAAGTACTGATTGAAAACGATGGTTCTTCTCTGCTCTCCCAGGGTATAGACCATAGCCTAATGCTTTGAATTTTAACTAGTTGTTCCAATGCAAACAAAAAGAAATAAACATGAGATACCAAAGACTTTGTGAATGCAACTATTTTCTGGGAGAAGTGGTGCCTTATCTGACAGAAATGTAGGGGTGCCCGTATGTTTGGCCATGGCTGTATAGCATAGCACCCAGACTGCCCCTCTGGCTCAGTCCAGTACAGTGGTACTCATATGGCACTGCGTTACACCTTCCTCAGTTAAAGGGCTCTTTATTGGATTTTCCTGTTTCTAGGGTACTTTACACAGCCCTGTCACATTGTCTTCTAATGAAAGGTCCAGACTGCGACACACTGAGACACTCTGAATCCTAATTTTTCCATAACTAAGAGAACGATTATAGAACTTTTCTCCTCGGTCTCTCTTGTGTGGACGCCTCAGAGGGCATGTTATCATGTTTGCTCTGCAGCACATCAGAGGGGACTTTCACTGTGTTTTTGTCACCATTCCCCTCACTCTGGCCCATTCTGCTACTGGAAAGCATCATATGCAATAAGCCATGACTTGTATGGCCAGGGGTGTAAATCCAAACCCAATGAAACAGCATTGAACCACTGCAAAACAGACACACACACACACACACACCTTCCTCCTCCTGCAGCAGAGCCTAGAGGACCCGATCTAGTCTTTCCAGCACTGTGCACAGGGTTTGTTTAGGCTGCCTTTTATATCCAGGTGTTTTCTCCATCTACAGTGCATGTGCGGGTCCACACAGTGGAGTGTCCATACCTCCTTAGCCAAGGGGCTCTGGGGCCTCCTCCCTCCCTCACGCATCCCTTAGAAGAGTACAGAGAGTGAGGCTGAAGAAGACATCTGCCAGGTGCCTCTGGAGGAGGACCACTCTCATCATTTTAAATTGGAACTTATTTTTAATGTTTTACTCAGTTTATAATAATATTGGTGTCATTTTTATAAGTCATTATTATTCTGTTATTAGTGTAACGAGCCATACTCAAAGTGCAGCTGTCCTCATTGTGAAGCGTCTCTTGACATCTATCACGAAAAGAAAAACAAAAATAAAATGAACATTTGGCTTTTTCCTTCATTTCGCTGACCCCACCACTGGTGAAACTCCCTCCTGTTCTTTTACAGCTTGATCCAAGCTGAGAGGCTCTAATGTTGTTGTGTTTCTATGCATTATATTTTTCAGCTCATTGTCAGTAGCAGTAATGTGTCATCCACCTTCTCCATTAACTTGCCATAAAATCTGTAAGTTAATCATTTCATTAGGTTTGACCAAGAAACTCCACTCCCTTCATTATATAAGCAGTATAACTCCCCAGGCCTAGTTTAGAATGATCCTGTGTTGTGTCGTCAGACACGGACACAATGCCCCGTGGCAGTGACTCTCAGCACATAGTAAGACGAATTCTGCCATCTACTGGTTTTGTCTTGGAATAGATCAAGAAGTCTTTTGAACATCACACCATTAAATGTGGTCACTTGTGATTTTATCACCTTGGAATTGTTTCAAAAATAAGATCAATTTAAATTTTAAAGACACAGAGACCATCTTACATACTTATCTTATCTCATGCCTATTTAACAGGCTGGTTTACAGACTGTACAGAACTCAGCTGTCAGGCTGCTGTCTAAGACATCTTCATGTGCACTCTGCTGTAGCCTCCAGACTCCTTGACAACCTCTGATTAAAAAAAAAAACTTTCCTGCAAATTTTATTTGCATGTTTAAAGGCTGAAGGGCCATAAAGAGAATATGTGAGACAGTGTTTCTCTGCAGAGCATTTACCCCCACAGGGCGTAGGAAAGCTGCCTCCATCCTCAAAGACCCCACCCACCCCCAGCACGGACTGTTCGCCTCCCTACCCTCTGGCCAAAGGTTCAGAAGTAAGTAAGTAAACTTTATTTATATAGCACTTTTCACAGACAGAATCACAAAGTGCTTCACAACATCACAGAATGGTAATAATAATAATGAACACAAATAATATACATAAAACCTAAAAGCAATTCAAATAACAGAATAAAAACAGTTCATAAAAATCTGTAAACCTAATCAATTAAAAAACTGTCTAAATAAATGTGTCTTCAGCTGCTTTTTAAAACCCTCAACAGATTCGGCCATACGTAAAGACAAGGGTAAAGCATTCCACAGTCTTGGAGCAACCACCTTAAAAGACAGGTCCCCCCGAGATTTAAAGCGAGTTTTTGGGACCAACAGAAGGGGCTGATTTGAGGAACGAAGAGTACGTTTGGGAGAATATGGAACCAACAAATCAGTAATATACCGGGGGACCTGCCCATGTAGTGCTCTAAATGTCAGCACTAAAATTTTAAAATCAACTCTGACCTTGACTGGTAGCCAGTGGAGTGAGTACAAAACCGGTGTGATATGAGCTGATCTAGAGGTTCCTGTGAGGAGCCTCGCAGCAGCATTCTGGACAATCTGAAGTCGGTTTAAAGTAGACTTATTACAACAAACAAAAAGAGAGTTGCAATAATCAATACATGAAGAAATAAACGCATGAACAATCATTTCAAGATCCGCCTTAGATAAAATCTTCCTTAATTTAGAGATATTTCTCAAATGATAAAAGCAATTCCTGACTAACTGTCTTATATGACAATCAAGAGACATCGCCTGGTCCAACACTAACAGGAGCAACAACAAGAGTTTCAGTCTTATCGGAGTTTATGTGAAGATAATTATTATTGAGCCAGTTCTTGATGGAAGACAGCCACTCTAATAATAATATTGCTAAAAAGTGAAACTCTGAATCATCAAAAGGACAGTAAATTTGAAGATCATCCGCATAAAAATGACATGACACATTCTTAAAACGCCGGATAATCTGACCTAGAGGAAAAATATATAATAAAAACAGGAGAGGAGTGTGAAGTGTAGGACCACTAGACTGAAAAACTCTTTCTTTCCCTCTGCCATCAGACTCCTAAACAGCTGAGGAGTTTATTACCAGGAAATACGTGATGTTACTTATTTATCTACTTTATATTTCATTTGTATTTTGTGACATTCATGTGGACGGCAAAGTAAGAATTTCATTGTACAGGGAAACATGTTTCCTAAATGTGCATGTGACAAATAAACACTTTGACCTTTGACCTTGACTTTCAGTTTTCTTTTAAACATGTTCAGTAATGTTCCTTGTTTTTCACAACATATACTGTACATGGCACTGATTTGCTGCCTTGTGTAGTTGAATCCTGAACCTTTAAATTAAAAAAACAGAGCAAAGACAGAGAGAGGGACAGGGAACACACAGCCCCATCTACATCCACAGGATGCCTGTGGAGAGAGATGGTGTTAGGGTGCGCTCGAACACAGAGTGAGCGAGCAGATAAAAAGCCCAGGTGGCTGGCTTCGGTGTAAGCAGTGAGGTTTATTTACAGTGAAGGTAGTGACATATATACAGGAGGAGTAATGAGGTAGATGACCGGGTGTCGATCAGCAGCAGCAGAAAACCAGTCAGTGGTATGGTGGATGATGATGTACCGGGCTGCGGACGCAGAGGTCACTCCTGGGCTGGTCGAGGTGGAGGTGATGATGGCTGTAGACAGAAGAGCAGGGATAAACTGGGTAAGGGAGACTGTGCATCGACCTGGGAGGCGGTGGCTGGTGGTGTAGATTAAATCCAGGGGGGTCCAGAGGAGAGGTCCGAAGAGGAAGAAGACACTAGAGACGGCAGGGCAGGATAACGACTAGGGTGCTAACAAGGACTAGAGAGAACAAAGACAATCTTAGCATAAACGTGATAAAACAACATAACAACCACTGGCCTGAAGATAGAGAAAGAACTGGCAGGGGAGTGACTGGTGAACAGTGTATAAGTATGGAGGAGACTAATGAGGTGCAGCTGGTGAGTAATCAGGGAAGAGGGGCAGGTGTGTTGAATCTCCATTTAATGATAATGTCATTTAATAATGTCAATTTGTAAATAACAACTGAATGCATGTATATTGCACACCCTCGTGTGCACATGGACACAGACGAGGGGCATGCACGTGTTCCTATTCATACTTCAGAATGATGGAGGGTCTGCTTTCTGTCCACCTGCCTGCACACAGCCACGCAATACTCTGATTCTTTACTTAAGTAAAGGTTGCAATACCACAGTGTATAGCTTAGTGTAGTTACAAGTAAAGTTAGGCATTCAAAAAGTTACTTAAGTAAAAGTACAAAAGTATTAACATCAAAACATATTTAAAGGCACATTTAACATTAATGTATATCATACGATGGATTATAATCACTGATACATTCATGTGTACATTATATTTAATGCTGCAGCTGGTAAAGGTGGAGCTAGTTGTAACCAGCTTATATGCCTATAATTTGAAATACTTTACTGGGTAGCTTGTGAAATTTCCACCAGAGATCAACAAAGTCTTGTGATTATACTGTATTTTTTAATTAATCTGATTTTAAAAAGTAACTAGTAACTAAAGTTATAAAATGTAGTGGAGTAAAAAGTACAATATTTGTCTCTAAAATGTAGTGATGTTAAAGTGTGAAGTAAAAGAAAATGAAAATATTCAAGTATAGATACGTCAAAATTGTAATCAAGTACAGTATTTGAGTAAATCTACTTAGTTACTCTCCACCAGTGAACGTAAGATACCCAGTAGTAAATGGATGTGGCTGTTGTCCCCTTCACAGCTCTATGAGCCTGTCAGGGCTGAATGGTAAATGGTCTTATACTTGTATAGCACCTTTCTACTCTTTTACAGCACACTCAAAGAGCTTTCACACTATTCACCCATTCACACACCCAAACACTCACGCATTCACACACCGGTGACATCACCGGGAGCATCTGGGGGTTCAGTGTCTTGCTCAAGGATGCAGTGATCTGATTGGCTGCTGTGATTTCTCCTCTGATGCATAAACAGGCTGCTGGGATTTTTCCGTCTGATTCCCTCCCCTCTTCAGTCTGCATGGAGACGGAGGACGGATCCTGGTTTTGGGATCATACAGGTTTCATTCACATTTTACACAGCCTTATAGTCAAATGGCCCACACACACACACACACACACACACACACACACACACAGGCCTTTCTGTGAGGTCATTTCAGGTCACCAGGCCTCCTATGATTTTTTATTAATAAAGAATGTGTTTATATTGTTATGCCTTTAAACACAATGCTGTCTTCGTTTCCATTCCAGCCGCATTCCCCCTCTTGCTGTCGAAGCCATGGTCAGGGGGCGTTTTCTCGGTATTTTCCCTGTGCTGAATTTTTACCCTTTGCAGCATCAGTAGCACAGAGCCAGCCTCCGACCAGGCTACGTTGCTCCTGCTTGCTCTGTGGGGTTTTTCTTTTTAAGACTGGAAAACAACATTAGGCACAAGGGCAGCAAATATACAGAGCCGAAGCAAAACGGGGGGAGTCGTCTGTCTTCCGTGCAGGAGCATCTCGAGCTGACGCTGAATCGCGAGAAAGGAGGAGAAAACAGGTAGAAACTTGGGGAGGGTTTGTCATTTTTCATGGCTCGGCGCATATCCGGATCGACGGGGACGTTACTTTCCACGTCTGATGTGACTCCACACATGCAGAGGATTGGAGGCTACATGAGAGCAGAGGGGCGGGAGGGGGCTGTTTCAACCAACGGCTCCGAGTAGTTATTGTAGCGGGATGTGTTGTGGGACGCCGGAGCCCCCGCGCACTGTCCGCTGGATCAGCAGCTTTAGCTGGCGGAGCTAACACAACCCCGTAGCTTTTGCTGACTTACATTGTTGTGGCCTTGTCAAGCCATTCTACGGTTTCTGTGACCTAGAAGTCCAGTGTAATGTGCGCGGGGGCTGCTGCCTTCACTGGTGCGTTATTCGGTACAGTAACGCCAGCTCGGTATGTGCGCACACGCACCATGTAGGCCCGGTGAGCTCCGGTGTCCGCCGGTGGAGACACGGAACCGACGCTCTCTGCAGCCGTGTACATGTAGGAGAGCTGGGGGGGGGGCTTTCACATTCACGTCCCCGGGCGACACATGCTCCATTCTGGCGCGCATGGTAGTGGTTGTGCACGGTAGTAAAACAGTAGTCTGTTTGTTTAGTGTGTAAACACGTTACAACCAAGGCCGTAGTCGTAATACACATGTAATGTATGAGCCTCCACTATAATAAAGTGTATTGTTGTTATTGTTGATATCAACAAAACGCGCACGGCCTATTCTGGAGAGCTCAGTCTACTGCGCGTGTGAGAAGACTGTCTGACATGGGAGGTGGGAAAATTCTTCATAAACAACATTTGCTCAATGTGTCCATGGTGAATGTACTGGGCAGGGGTGGGGGGGTGACTAACCATCTGGACTAAAACTGGGTGTTTGCTGTAGGGTCTCTGGGCTCAGTCTGTTTTTTTAAATACATGTTGTTTCTCCAGACTCTAAATTGCCCCCAGGAGTGTGTGTGTGTGTGTGTGTGTGTGTGTGTGTGTGTGTGTGTGTCAGCCCTGTGATGCACTGGCGACCTGTCCACGGTGGACCCCGCCTCCCACCCAGTGCCAGCTGGGATTGGCTCTGGCCCCCCATGACCCTGCTCAGGAATAAGTGTCTTAGGGAAAAACTGTTCACATGACACTGGACTATGTAAACAGCCCACCTGAGCCACAGGTAGTTCTAGTAACTGACCTGAAACAATCAGAAAATACCTTTTATGTTTCTGATTAACTGCCTTGTTTTGCTAACATGGCTCCCTCTCTTCATTCACTCTCTAGCTCGCTTGACCATTGCTCTGTCTCTTTCCCAGTGAAGTACATTTAGAACAGGAAGTGATATTTTGGGCACAAAGATTGAAAGAGCAGCTCTCTATTAGGACTCGGATCCCTTCGTTCCTACCGATGAGCCTTTGATTGTTCGCCAACATGACATCACTAATAGCTAAGACCTAAACCTTCCCTAAATCAAACAATTCCATCTGGACTTTTCACAAGGAAACGGTAAATGTATGTGTAAACAGATCTGGACGTCATATTATCTGACTACAATAAAACACTAAATAAAAAATATTTAACTTGCACCTTTTCAGACCCTTTGACCTTTTGCTCTGGTCTGAAAAACATGGCCGTTGTCTTGTCAGTTGTGTAACATCTGACATGTACAGTCTGAACAACTACAGCAACCTTTGGTTTGCTCCTATTTTAGTAGGAACAGCTTGAACACTGGCCCCAGTGTGTTGTGTGGATTATCCAGAGTAACAAGGAGCCTGTCTTTGGAAAGAGGTCTTCTTGATAGCACGGTACTGGAGTGGTGGACTGATAACACAGTTGTTTATTTAGCAGTACAGGAGACCTGACCCTACCAAGGTGCATTGATGTTTGTTTAAAAATCTGCTGTACTTAAAGGTTCTTTACGTTTTTCACTCACTGTGTTGTACTCTGTGTCCAGAGCAGAATGTCAGCCAGAGGAGGGAAGAAGAAGGCCATGAAGCTCTCGCGGTCGTCCAGGGCTGGCGTCATCTTCCCTGTGGGGAGGATGATGAGGTACCTGCGCAATGGCACGCACAAATACCGCATTGGCATGGGGGCGCCCGTCTACATGGCAGCTGTCATTGAGTACTTGGCAGGTAGGGTGTGAGGAGAAACTGGGTTCATATTCTATAACATCAGACCTTAAACTGGAAAGATTGGAAGTCAGTTTTAATTTTAAAACTAAACAGAGGATTTGAATGTGTGTGCTACATCCCAGCAAACATTTAGATGCTTCATGGATCAGTGTCCTCTGAAGCTGTCCCGTCATGGTTGAAAAATTGGTGCAAAATAAAAGTTGAACCAACATCTGCAGCATTACCAGGACACGAGTTCCACGTCTTTTCTGCTTCATAGTCACAAGCTACCCCTACCCCTAGGCCAGTACACTAGGCATGTTTTGGTTTTACAGCCCTGAGGCTACATACAGCGCTGATCTATGAGAACTGATGCTAAAAGCTTAAATATTCACCAAAATCTCAATTTTGTACATAAAAATAATAATAACACTGTTGTAATCAGCTAAGAAGAGTAGTATGTTTATACAGTGCTTACTGTGCTGATATATTTATTGTCACCAAGGCCAATTTAAAAATGTTCACATCTAGAATCTAAATGGTCTGTGACTCGGTTGCAGCATCTGAGCTTTTCAAGGAGTTTTGACGATTGATTGATTCTGCAAATTTGTGACGCACATCATAACTGCCAGTTGGTTGCAGTGAAGCTGGACGTGTTGCAAAAACAAATCTCTAGACCAGAGGTCGCCAGCCGTTATTACTCAGAGCTACTTTGAAAAAAGCTACTTGTTTTATATTAGGCTACCAGATATGTTTAATCACATATTGTATCAAAACATTCAATCTCCAGACAAAACCAGCTTTGTGTAGCCTGTTATGAAATATTAATATCCAACACATTTTGTATAACATCAGTCATCACATCAGACTGCCAAGCTCATACACACCTCCTTTCACATGTCACAACCTTATTTTATAGATTGCATGTACTGTTGGTGTTTTAAAAACATCTCATAATAAGTTTAGAAAAAACAGGCACTCATTTTTGAGATACAGATGCTATAAGGTATTGGCATCCGCCTGTGGCAGTGCAGTATTAGATTGTCAGATAAAGTCCTGAGACATCAGGATACACAGTCATAATGTCATCATGATGCCAACTAACGTGAACTTTTTTAAAACCTTTCCAATGTATCTGGAAAGTGAAACATAAATATGTTTAAGTACACGTATGTTTGATGGGTTTGCACATTGTGTTGTTTCTCCTCTAAGCTGAGATCTTGGAGTTGGCAGGAAACGCAGCACGAGACAACAAGAAAGGCAGAATAACACCCCGACACATCAAGCTGGCTGTGGCCAATGACGAGGAGCTCAACCAGGTAACACAGTGGTCTGCAGGTGACTGACCAAGATCTGTGTGTAGACCTTTCAGGTGAAGAATAGTCACAAGTGGGTGAACATATGCCACGTCTGGGGTGGCCAAGGCATAAATGACACCTCAGTTCCTCATGTTCCAAAGGAACCATGGGTCAGATATGTATGTGAATCTATTTACAATAGGTGGTGTTTTAAATGTACATGATATGGTTTAAGCTTGAGGATGGCAAAGGCCAAAATAGCAAACAAATAAGGTCTAACTATAGGAAATCAAAACAAAAAAGATATCTGCCCAAAAGGAACAAACAGCAAACTTACCTCGCTAAAATATCAAGAACAGGAGAAAACTGTTACAAAACAAAAAGGCAGCCTATCCCTACAAGCGCCCAGGGATTATATACACCTGTAGCGTCACATCAGTGTAGGACTGGTGGCGCTAAAGGTGAAGCAGGGCCGGCTGGAAAATGAGGAAATTGAGCTCTGCCATCCCTCCAGGCGTGGCCGTCTTCCCACTTTAAATATCCCACCATCAGCTCCAGATGGCCAATTGGTGTTGAGCTGGAACAGGTGGAAGCAATCCTCCATTGGCAACCTATTTATATTTGTGTACAATCACATACCAGCTGGCAGTCATCTCACACACACACTCACACCATGGGAGGAACGATTACACACAGCTAGGCAGAGCACACATAATATAATGACAGTTGTAACACCCCCTTTTCCAAGAATAGACATACCCCTATTATGTTTAATTCAAAAGGAAGCTTAGGAAGACCTAGATAGCCCGTCAGCGGTCACACTCTCTGGGCCCTTTTTATGCGAAATCGCTAGGTTAAAGTCCTGTAGGAGGAGGGACCACACTGCACAAGCTGCTGGTTCAAGGTGCATGCCTGAGAAATGAAAACTAAAGGATTATGGTATGAGGGTTGTGAAGTTGCACCAACATAGGCCTACACCTCAAAATTCTGTAAGATGAGGAGCAAAGTGAGCTCTTCTCTCTTTATTCTACTACAAGTGTGCTGTGATCGATGCCCTGATGATCCTCCTGAAGGAGAACAGCACCGGTGTGGTGTTGAGATCTGTTCACCCGTGAGGTTGTGTTTCCTTTAACTTGAACCCTAACCTCATCCTAACACCTAACCATGGGGGGTTATGGTTAGAAGCACAGTTTTAATGGGGGGGAAAGCATCTCTTATAATGAAGGGTGAAGTCAGGTGCAGCTAAGACAGGCCCTCCACATAACATTTTAGCAGCCTCAAGTGCAGCCTGGCAAGCAGGCGACAGGTAAAGCTTCTCAAGAAAATATCATCATGTACAAACAGAGCCAACACCTCAGACTTGGTGATAATGTGCTTTTGGAGTTGATCCCTACCCCACTTAACCAGCACTGTAGGCTCATGTTATTAAAAAGGAGGCACATCAGTGTCAAACTGGGTTCCAAAAGTTGCCTTTTCATGCTACAAGACAAAAGGACACTGTTCATTGTAGTTTATATAATACACAAGGTTTCTTGAAGTTGCAGGCAGTGTACAATGTTTTTCAGGGCTGAACCTGACTGAGAGTTTGTCAGTCGACTTGGACTCAGCTGTTTAGTGCGGGTATTCGACTATTTGTTCTTTTGTATGTATAGACTGTCAGAAAGTCAACTGGCCTGAATTTCACTGTTGATTTTGACCACATTAACATCAGTAATTAAATGCAAAAAAGTGACAGGAACATACTTCTGAACATTTAAAAATCAGTAAAATACAGCTGCATATGGAGCAAGGTTTAATTATAATACTGGAATAACGAGACAGGCAGCACATTTGTATTTCTGTTGAAACAATGCTCTTATAGGGAAGAGTTTTTTGTTCTGAAACATGGGTATAGTCTAGTTTAGCAACAAGCTTCTCTGGTCAGTTAACCACTAGTGCATGCTGTTAGGTTTGATACGTGCCAGCTTGCACTGCTAAAGAATATAAGAATATATATTCATGATTCCTCTTATTTATGTTCCTCATTGAAATGTTTCCTCAGCGCATTTGTTAACTTCCTAGTACCGTTCAGATGGATGCATGTCACAGAAACAGTCGGTAAATGGCTGTGCGTTACACTTAACGGGAGACGGGGAAACAAACCGGGTGCACCTGCAAAACCAACCACTTTGTCACCACCATTAAAGTCTTTTGTCTTGTGAAAGTAGACCATGATATTCACTTCTAATAAAGTACAAATCTCACATCTATGTAGCTTGTCCTAGTGGGTTTGTTGTCTTTTTCTCCTCGTTCTTGGCAGCAATTTGCTACATCCATGCATTGGACAGTGTTCACCATTGAAGTGTTCCCTCCCGACCACAGGGGGAAGTACTGAGCAAATTGCGGCTTGGCACTAAATGAGGGGAAGAAGGTGACAAACTACACTAGGGGGCTGGGGCTACCTTCTATTCACTAGTTGCACAAGGTGACGTATTTCTACTTCTACTTTCTTCAGTGTGGTTGTACACTTCCATTCCCAAGACACAAGTGAGAGGAAATGAAGTTTGGAAGATGGCTAGCATTTTGTTTTAAACAAGATGCCCAGAAGACCTACTGAAGATTACCATCAGCAGTGTACATAGGTTGGTACAAGTGGCAAGCTCAGCCCGAGGAGCAAAAGGGACAAAGGGTTCAAGATGTATATGTAGTTATGTTAGACTTCATTTTATAAAAGTAGCTTCCTCGAATGACATGTTATTCAAACTCGTACATAACAATCTGCCAGGTGCAATGCTATTCCCAAATCCTTATGAGCCAGCCTAGTGTGAAAAACATATGTCCTCATCTGACCCTGCCAAGATCAATGTATGTCGAAATGGTTTTGCAGCTGTAGCACTTCCAGCTAGTGTTGGAGCTCCCTAATCTTCCAATGCAAGGCTTCATTGTCATTGGCCATCTCACCTGCTGTCACAGGAGTCACACAGTCATGATCATCATAATCATGACCAGGTGCCGCTGTTTCCATCTCAGAGTCAGAATCCAGGACATGGCTCTCTGGCCTTGGCCAACACTCCCAAACATTAGCTCATTCCAGGAGGAGAGAACCGGAATACTCCCTTTTTTTGTAGTCTCCTCAGTTCCCCAGCAGTCACTATGAAGTCTCCCGACTGAACATGTGTACTGCACACACACACACACGAGTGTTTTTGTAGGACTGAAGTTGTCTTGGTTAGCTGTAGAACCCTTGATGCAGTACTGATGGGAAGGAGTGAAAATTTGTTTCTGAGGTATAGCGTGACAACACAACTATGTAATCCCGACTTTCTCACCCACTGGAACCCTGATCGCCTCTCTTTAATCTGGAACCCAGCTACTGGCTAGCGCTTTGTGTCGATGTAAAGAAACTCAGACCAGAGATACTCATCTGCACAGTCATATCCCGGAAGTTGATAGAGGCCATCACAGGCTTGATGCGTCAGTCGACGGGTCTGGTGAATCTGACTAGTCGATGTTCATGGGGCAGCCCTACGTTTTCACTGCTTGTATCATTTTGAGATACAAGCAGTGGAAAATTATTAGTGTTTGTTTAACTGGATCTAATCCAATTAAAAGCCAAATTTTAGATGAAACTTTTTAATTGCCAAAATTACCACCAGTAATTAAAAACAAAACAAAAGCAGTGGTGACTCTAAGGTGCTCATTGTTGTGAATGGTTGTCTCTGAGTGTCAGCCCTGTGATGGATAATGGAAAATAATGAGCTCTATAAGTACACACGTAAAAGCTGCGTAACCAGAATCTGATAGAACTATTTGGCTCTTTAGCTGCTAAACACATCACAGTGTTCACCAGCTAATCTAAAGTGTGTGTGTCTGCTGGGCAGGTAGTGTACAGTGTACTGAAGACGGGGGGTTAACGGCATTCTGATGAATGCAATGGTGCATCCATAAGAAATGATGTTTGGGTTTGAATACCCATAATTATGTAATTAGTGTTATATTAGTAACAAGCTACTGTCCTAATGTGCCTGAAAGTATTGTCCTTTCTATATGATTGTATGCAAAGTGATGGCTGCTGGGTGTCGCAGCTGCAGAAGGCGTGAAGTATCCAAAAGCTGCTGGGAGCAACCACAGCCCTTTGACATGTGCTTGCACAGGACAAGTCACGGTTTCTTAAAGAGAAGAACATTGTTGTGAACAAAGAATGCGTGGTATTGTGCTGTATGTTGTATGACAGTACATAATCAGACTTTTCATTGCTGAAATGTTTTGTCCATCAGCTGCTGCGGGGAGTGATCATATCAAATGGAGGGGTTCTGCCTCGGATCCACCCAGAGCTGCTCTCCAAGAAGAGGGGAGGCCGGGTGAAAGTGGACAGCCAGGCATCCACCCTCGAGAAGCAGGGGGAGCGCTCGAAGAGCAAGAAACCCATGAAATCCTTAAAGAAGGTTAAAGGCAAACCAGGGCGTAAGCCAAAGGTCAGTCAGCTCAACAGAACAGAGAGAACGGATCAATAAGGCCTCATTATGCTGCACAGGAAATGCTGGTCAGATTGTTGAATGCTGTCTGAAAGCACCTTTCCACCAGTGGAATCAGACGGTGGCAGCTGTTAAGTTTCCCTTTACTTTCTGACACCCGTGCTCACTTTATGTAGTGATTGGCCAATCGAACCAACTGTAGGATCAGTGTGGAGGCTGAAGTCTGTGCTGCTGCTGAATTCACTTCATTATACCAAGAGCTGCTCTTATTGTTGCTCTTATTTAGCCTAGCCTCATAGTTATAGTAGGGGTGGACAGAAAAACATAAACACCTGTCAGTACAACACTACAACAGCCGCACAAACTAGATCCTGCGAAGCCCATTCTGATAGCAAACAGTTTTAGTTGGATCACAAAAGGCATTTTGACAGCAGGTGACCACAGTAGAAGCAGGACAATACCTTTGTAACTTGTGTATTCTGTGATTGCAGTGGAATTCTCATCAGTCATCACAATTATGGAACATACAAGTTGGTCAGGTATTGTGTGTTACATCAACAGCAGGAAAAACATCTCTCTCTGTAACCACATGTAAAATGTCCAGTGCTAAAACACTGAGGTCACCAACTCGATATCTTGAATTCATGCCGCTCTGAATGTAAACCCTGTTATGAATACAAATCTTAGTGACTCATGGGCATCACTGGAACACTTTCTATAACGGTGGAGTTTTGGTACCGGAACCAAACTGATATGTCTTTTCATACCAGAATTTTGGAAATGTTTTTAAAAGTCTTGACAGAATCATCTGTAGCCATGGTGCATTTGTTAGCTTTTGCTGCAGCTTTCAACCACTTCCCATGGCAGAGCTATAGGCAAGACCGCTTTAAATCCAAGCCCCAGCAGTTCAGACATCCAGAATTCTTTTTAAACTCTGAAGGCCATGTGGTATGGATGAAGTGGACCTTGAGCTAAGATTATTTTGTTAAGCTGTTACATTCAGGGTCATAGTTAGCTGTTAGCTGTCATTTAACAAAATACAGTAAAACCTTGGTGTGCGAGTAACCTGGTCTGTGAGTGTTTTGCAAGATGAGCAAAATTTTTTTGTAAATTTTAACTTGATAAATGAGTGAGGTCTTGCGATACGAGTAGTACGTACGCTTTGTCTGCCAAGCATCATGACACAACTGAGCCAATGGTTCTCGCGCCTCACTCATATAGTCAACATCTGTACTGCAACAATGGCCCCGATGAAGAAAAGATAAAGGTCGAAAAGAAAGGTGGTAAGAAAAAGGAGATGATTATGGTGGAAGTTAAAAAGGAAATTATCGAGAAGCATGAATGAGGTATGTGAGTGGCCGACATCTCAAGATTTATAAGGGAGATGTGTAAAATGTGGGAAATGGTGCAAAATTTTGTGGAAAAGCACCACCTGAATAAGGCTGTAGCAGTATGAACGATAAATCTGTTTAACGACAATGCAATGCCATATTTCTGCCAAATCCTCAAAAGGAGGCAAAAGCAAGTAGGTTCCTTGTTAAAGTAGCACAAAAAGAAAAAGATTTCAGTGAGCCAACAGAGAGCAGATAGCTCCTCTCTCTCGTCTCCTTCACCCAGCCACGATTCTTTTCAAAGGTAAAGTGCAGGTTAATTTGTTTTATTTTTACTTTATACTGTATTTTGTATTACTGTAATCATTTTTATATGAATGGTTGTGGAAGGAATCATCTGAGTTTCCATTATTTCTTATGGGGAACTTTGCTTTGATATACGAGTGCTTTGGATTATGAGCACATTGCCAGAACGAATTATACTCGCAATCCAAGATTCCACTGTACAGGTATGTGTATGTAAACTGTTGTATGTATATGTTAACTGAAGCCCGGACAGTCCTGATCCCGCCAAACAATACCCTCCCCTTCTCCCTCTCCCCTCTTCGCCGTCTTCCATACGCCAACAAGAGTCTTCAATAAAGGTAAAGGTGATATTAAATGTTCATTTATCCATTTCATTAGTCATTTATATTTATTTCTCATTGTTTTCTGTATGTAAAAATATATCTATAAAATGTATTTTTGTTAATATTGTTGGGTGTCTGGAACGGATTAATTGGATTTACATTATTTCTGATGGGAAATATTGCTTCAGTTTTCGTACGATTCGGTTTTCATTGGACTTTTTCGAATGGATTAATCACGAAAACCGAGGTTCCACGGTGCCTGCAATCCAAAGTTTTAGTGTATGCCATGGTGCCCAGTGTGTCTGGGTGAAATCAATATGGCCAAAATTATAATAAAGCTAAAAAGTTTAGACTCAGGACATCTCAGAATGACATAAGAAACCCAACAAGCTAACCAACTTTGGATGCCACCTTTTGATTGTTGACACTTACTGATGCTAAGTTTCAGTTGATTTGATAGGCAGCTTTATCGTTGACCTGTGTAAGCTGTGAATCCTGTTGCAGGGTGAGTGGGGTTTACCTGCTCTGTTTTCTGTCCGTCAGGCAAAGAACACAGACAACAACAAAGAGTCTGTACCAAACTCCACAGCTGAAGATGGCCTTGGAGATGGGTTCACCATCCTGTCGGCAAAGAGCCTGTTCCTCGGACAGAAGGTACGAGCCGGCCATTTTCACACATGAACCTAGGACAGTATCTGCAGAACCAGATCCATGTAGCACACAGCAGGAGGCAGACTGTGGGGGTCCTCCAAGTGACAACAGGTTTAAGTGTCTGGTTACTGTGATTTTTGGTAAAAGACCCACCAACACACGAGTTTGTCTTTGTGAATCCACAGCTTTCACTGACAGAGAGTGAAATCAGTAAAATTGGAACCATCAAAGTGGAAGGGATAATTAACCCAACAAATGCTGAGATGGACCTCAAAGACGGAGTGGGTGAGAAAGACATGTTCATGTGCGATAAGATTTCAGCCTTCATATTACCCGCTTGGTGCCGTGCTCACCTGCTGCTGTGTTCTGTTTTGAGGCAACGCCCTGGAGAAGGCAGGAGGCCGAGAGTTCCTGGATGGCGTTAAGGAGCTGCGCAAAGCACAGGGGCCATTGGAAGTGGCATCAGGTACAGGCTGTCCCAGGACAGAACCCTTACACGTGGGAAACTGTGTCAGCTGTGCTGTCAGAGCTTTTGTGTTTTACTGAAGAGCTGTACAGTTATTGTGAGGCCTCCAAGCAAACTCTGTTCCACTGGGGTTAGAGGGAGTGAAGTGTGCTGACCTGTGGCTGTGCTCAGGCAGCATGAACTAGCCTGCACTAGTGACTTTAGAGCAGCAAGAAGAGACACGTCCTGCCTGAGCTGCAGTTAGTACAGATGGTAACTGTGCCATCACCCACCTCAGTAGGCGGACGTTGTACACATCACACCGACTTGGTGAACAGAGTATTCAATCCACAGAAATATTTCTTTATATTATTTTAAATAGTATTTTAGTTAGAGATGCACCAATTACAATTTTCATCATGTTTCTGATTTTCAAAAGTTTTGTCTGACCCGCCGATTCTGATTTTCTTTCTGTACTGTCATTCACAGCACACAGACTTTGTTCTAACTTTTTTAAATGATAAACTTGTAATAAAAATAAAACACTGTGTTAAGGTTTGACATTTCTGAAGTGCAGTATTTGTACTTCTAATATAGACAGGTACAACAGGAGAATGTCTGTTACATCAATCCTACTGAGCTCACAGTTCTTTCTGAAGTGTGTGTAGTTTGTATTTGCTGTGTTTGACCACAGGTTACACTGTACAAGTACATGTATTTCATGTGTACCCTCACTGTGTACCATTTGTTGTTGTTGTTTGGACATAGTTTCCCTTGTCCAAGGGGTTTCTGTAGCTCCTCTGTGCTCTGTTTGTACACCAAGTGCTTCCGGTGTGAGACTGAACACACTCCCAGTACAGACATGAGCGTGACACTTTTGGTCTGTGCCACTGCCATGTGACCTGTCATGCCTCTAAATCTGATAGAGGAAACAAAAACATTTGATTCAAGTTCATTCATTTTGTTCATTCTGAAGACTTGTAATGGACACTGATGCTGTTTGTAAATGGCACCTGGTGACTGTGTGATTAAGAAAATAAGAAAACAGATCGAAGCTAAGACAAACACCCTGTTCTTTCACAGACACTCCCTCCTACATACATACCAAAACTAAAACAACAGACTTAGTTCTCCAAGGATCCTTTAAACCTTTGGGTGAACAGTAGTTCCATTCATTCAACAGTTCTGACACTGTTAAAAACAAACAGTCTGAAAGGATGATAGGGACTTGAGGGCCTAAGTTAGTAAAGAAGGAATTAAATAGGACAAAATATGGTTCCTGGTCTCATGAGACCTGCGGCATGTGCGTGTAAGGACTTGACTGTAAACCTCAGGTGTTTGTGTCTTTGCATCCTGCAGTGGCAGTGAGCCAGGCCAGTGGAATGGCAGCCCGCTTCATCATCCACTGTAACGTCCCTCAGTGGGGCTCAGACAAGTGTGAGGACCAGCTAGAGAAGACCGTGAAAAACTGCCTCTCAGCAGCAGAGGAGAAGAAACTCAAGTCTGTGGCTTTCCCTTCACTTCCTGCTGGACGGTGAGTTCCACTCGGACACGCCGCTCACCTCAGACCTTCTGTGTGTCAGTAGAGCTGCTTGTCTGTTTGCCCACTCAGAATTGGCAAAACAGGTCACTAGACTCATTCATTCATTTTCTAACCCTAACTGTCGGTGTAATGTCTGAATAGATTGCTGCTGCGACTGTAGGCAAAACCAAACTGTTTAACCCAGACTTAACTTTTGCCTGTAACATGACACTATGTTGGTTCAAGTTTCTGGCAGTATACCATGTTTCCACTCTTCATCTTATGACTCTCATAGTAGAAGATGAAATAATACCGCCTTGAATACTGTCATTACTGCTATGTGGTACTGTGGCATCTGCTAAGCTATCTCAATCTCAGATTTCTTACTCCAGCTGAACACCTGATGCCCACTGACCCTTCCAAACAGAAAAGAAGCTAATGTAAAGATCAGGCTGAATGAAATGGCAGTTCAGCTAAACCCGACTGTGTGCATGGTCTCAGAGAGACTTGTATCACTAGTAGGCCAGCTGCTGAAACGTTCCATGTTTTGGTGACTTTAAATAGACTTTCATTTGTAAAACAGCCCCATGCATCTGTGAGAATTATTAGTATTGTAACAGCAATGATGGTGTGATGATTGTGTAAATGCTTTAACAGCCTGAATCTCTGTCACAGAAACAGATTCCCAAAGCAAACGGCTGCCCAGCTCATCCTCAAGGCTATCTCCAACCATTTTGTGTCATCCACCAGCTCGTCTCTGAAAAACATTTACTTTGTGCTGTTCGACAGTGAGAGTATTGGAATATACCTTCAGGAAATGGCCAAGCTGGATGCCAAGTGAGGATTCTTGTTAAAAGGCTGTGGTTTTCTAAGTGTTGTCTGTTGCTGTAGATAGGTGACATAACAGTAGGGGGTCTGGTTCTGTCTCACTTAAAGAGAAAACACAAATATTTGTGAGTGGAGTGCTGTTCATATTTACAGTATGTTCCTGTCCCTTCAACAGACTGCTTTCTTTATGGGTTAGATAGTTTAAATTCACAGTTTGCCATTATGGTTCCTTGTTTCAGTGATGTTTTTAAATTCATTTACATGCACAAATATAACGGTTCCTCCCGTGGCCTCTGTAGTTTCTGATACAGTTAGTTTACTTAATAAAAACTGTGGTTCTCTCTCATTCTGCTTTGAAATAAAACCCAGATGTTTTACACCAGAGGTCTGTTCAGACTTTCAACACCTTTATCTCATTTTTAACAGTGTTGTTTTTAAAGTGGTACATTTTACACATTAGTGAACGTGTTAACACACAGTGTAGAATGTCAGGTAGACGTCATCGATTATATCATGAGAACTCAGTCTTGTAACCAAACAGCTGGACACTGTACTTACATGTCACCCAGTGTTAGTGAGGTTTTTTTTAAGTTTAGCTTTTTTTAACAGCGAATCACCAAGAGATGGACAGGAAACAGAGTGGGGGAGACCTGCCACAAACATCACTGGTCATATTGATCTGTCAACGTTGTCCACGTAATGTGTGCTGCAACCACTCGGCTGTGGGTGACCCACTGAGCTTTAATAGTTTTTCTCTGGCACAGGAAAAATAAGATGCAGAAGCTTCCAGAAAATATTCAAGCCCCTTCACTTTTTGCACAATTTGATTTTAAATGGCTAAAACGGTCATCTTTGCCCACTGGTCTATGCTCAGGATCCTATAGTAAAGTGAAACCCCGGGTTTAGAAACGTTTGCAAATTTATAAAATCAAAAACCAAAATATCTTTTTTTACCGCAAGTACATAAGACCATAAGATATGGTTTGTATTTAAGGGGATGAAGAAAAAAAAAAAAAAAAACTAACGCCACAATGAGCACGTTTTTTACATTATATTTATTCATAGTAAAAAGTACATTACCTTTCATTTATATATATATACAAACATTATATTCGTCATTTCCTGTTGAAGAGTCAGCTGATACATCTAAGAGTCCCATACAACAAATAAACAGCTTGACAAAACATCCAGAGTCAGTGGCTGTTGTTACTGACTGACAAAACAGTCTCCATGTCAACTGTACTGCAGTGGAAAAATCCATCTCTTCATTCCCAATCCAATAAATAACATGAAACAAGACTAAGAGCATCCCAGGGCCACTTTGACTGGATGTGAAACTGTGCCCCCATCTACACCCTACTTAAAGATGCATTTTGGCATTACAATGGTGAATTAATCTCCGTTTGTCAGGGTACACGTCATTTTACACAAGGCACAATCATCATGCAGTAACGTCAGACATCTGTGGAGGAAAACTGCAGCGGCTGAGGAGCTCGTTGTGAAAGTGAAACACAACTGAGCACCTTCTGTGCCAAAGTACCTCTGAATTTATATCTCTAAAACTATGCAACCAATATTTATCCATGGAAAGCCCTGGTGAAAACTTCAAACCATATAAACTGAGACTGATGGTTTCCAATATACATGAAAGTGGTAATTTATTTCCAACATGAAATATTCTGGAATGATTCAATTTAGTGTTCAGGTCTTAAGGTACTGCTGGGAGTTGCTTCCACAGACTCTGCTGTAATACAAGTAAGACATCCTCAGGCCCCGGGCATTCATCACCTGTGGACTGTTGTATTCAGTCAGCTCCACAAACATGATAAAATGACATCAGGCTTGAAATTATTTGTTAGATTTATCATAAACCAAAGAAATCACCGTATGGATCTTTAACTCTCTTACAGCAGCCTCAGGTACAGTATCTCCATTGTGGAATGTGACACCTCCAGACCAACTGAGCAAGGATTCATGTGTGCACAGTCCCTGTGTTCAGTGGAGAAGGAATTCATAAGGTTCCTGAAATCAGAGCTTGTTTTTTTTTTTTGTTGGTAGGACAAAAACCTCACGTTGAATTGAAATAAAATGGGTCGGAATAAATATCACAGGCCAGTGTCCGTCTTTGGCCAGTAACAGCAAAACAGAGCCAAATTTGGCCTCTGATGCAAAACTAAGTGACATTCTGTAAAAAAAAAAAGTTGTTTATCTGAACAGTCTTCAGACACTGGCGATAATAGCGGGTGAAATACCAACTTTATCCGACTGAAATTAAAGCTCTGGAACATAATCGACAACATGCAGTAGTTAAAATCCAACCTGTCCCTGCCTCAAACCTATAGGTGGCCATGTAGCACAGGCATAGGAGTGAAGCCGTGAGGTCATCATGGTCTTATCAAGGTCAGATCTAAGGGGGGGGTCCTCTGAAAGGAAAAAACATGCTGCTGCCTTCAGGTGAGAAGTGTCTCCTACACTCGTTTCTCTTCCTAGAAAAAACGTCTGGTTCCTGAAACAACATCATGTGTTTGGAGACTGATCGTCCAAATCCCATTCACCTGATAGTGATGTCAGCATTAATTCTACCCTCACATATAACCCTTTTATCAAGGCTATTTAGGAGTTAAGTTTAGGAAAAAGTGCCGCAGCCAGGGCCATGATCCTGAGGTCATGAGACCAGACCCCCACGGCAGGTGTTAGTACATATTTTAATTCTTACCCTTGTGTATCCTACTACCTCCTGGCAGGGAAATACTGAATCTTTTGTATTGTTATGTGATTGTGTTTGGTTTATAAACACTAGAATCAGCCTGTAAAATGCCCCCTGTGCGTAATAAAACACAAACTCTCCCCAGGATGTTCTGACCAGAAATAGAAAGCTCTGGTCTCAGTGGTAACGCCAGCCCTGCTTGTTCTGGTGAAGCCCCACTGACACCCGTCACTCTTTTACTGGGACTGTTCTTCAAAGAAGGAATGTCTTCCTTAATTTTCAGTTCCTGAATATCTGGACATATCACATTTAGTCATTTATCCACAGTAATTAGAAAATTTATAGCACAAGAATGGCACAAAGATGCATGGTACACCAGCAACTAATGGTATTTTAACAGTGTCAGATGTTGAAGTCTAATCTTACCCCTCACCTAACCCTTTTTAACCAACATATGGCATATATGAGGTGTCGACCCACCAGTAGTTAGTCTTCTCGCACATATTTCAACATTTTAATAAACTGGTGACAAACAGCTTTTGAAGAGGGAACTGAAGTCTGTTCAGTCCAGTTCATAAAGACCAGGCAATGGGGCTGTGGGGTAGCTTACTGGACCTCATCAGAGGGGCTCGTAGGTCTGGGACCAGGAAGCAGTGGTACAGGGGATGTGGCCTCGATGAGGGCAGGGTTCAAGATGATTGGTAGGGACATTGGTGGGACTCCTACCTGCAGGGGAGAGGCGAGGGGCTGCAGGATGAGAGGGGACTGGCTCATGGGTGAGGGAGCCTGCGCAGTGGATGTTAACGGCACTGGCATAGGTGGAGTCGAGGGCGGGACAGGAGATGATTGGCCTGATCCTAGAAAACAAAATAGACTTTAAAAACAATTCAATAACTATTCCACAAGTTCATTTTATAATGAGACACGACTGCAAAGCAGGGTTTGAGTGACCTTTGACACCTGGGCCCTGTGCCACAAAGTGAGATTAGTGGCTATTCTGGCTCACTTTGGCTCAGCTCAGGTTTTCCAGTACCATGACACTGGCTCACTTTTAATCAGGCTAGATTACCATGGTAACCTACGCTGCACGTCTAACCTGCTCCGGAGCAGGTCAACTTCAGAGGATTGGCTCAACATCATCAACATCATGACAGGGACAGTCCACAGTTTCAGGTTACCCACAGGTCCCTCTGGTTTAAGAGTTCCTAATTGACTGAGGAGTCAGCTGCCGACATGATGAATAACGCTGCATTAATGCACTAAAGACGATTTGACTCCCGACTGAATTTCTGACTGTGGCTCAGAATAACATGAGCACATTCAGATGACAAATGGCCTTTTCTTAGAAAGATGATCCACACATTGTTAAATATTTCCCACGATTAAAAATGAACATGTGACTTTAGATGTAACTTCTCTCCACTGTCCTGTCATATCTAAGTAAAAGATTAGACAGTTATTTCCAGTGTTTCAGTAGCTTGTTATTTGATTGTAGTCACTGTATGTGACCACAGTTCACTCACCATAACATCAGTGTTTGCTTTGGCTCTAAATGATTTTCCCTGCAGGTATCACTGCTCCATCTCATGTTATATTCAGTACTTCACTCATGGTTCAGGTGATGTCGTTTCTAATTAACAATTCCGCCTCTTTCATATGAACAAGCTCAGCGACAGATAGGAAAACCCAGACTTAACAGAGCCAGCTAATAACCGGCTTCATGGTACCGGTTATCTGGGATGCTCAACGTTGGGCTCATTGAAGCCAGACAAACCGAACCTGCTTCATGGTACAGGCTCCTGGGCTCGTGTTTACTTTTACAGACGTGGCTAAAAGTGTTGGCACATGTGCACCTCACTGACACAGTGATGTTCTTCCTGAATCGTGTGGAAACTGTCATGTACACCTGCAGCTGCATTCCACAAGGATCTTCTGAAATGGCCTGAACAAAATGACTCATCCCCCCCAAGAAGTGGTGATAGAAAGTGGGTTGTAGTGATAGACTGTTGTTGTCAGTATTATAAGTGTCTTCACTCTTAAAATCAGACACTGGGCCTGATTAAATGGAGAAAAGTCCTCATGCTGTTTGGTATCACTGTGTGCACCACACAGAACATGGGACAAGGCCAAGAAACAGAAGAGAAGAGAGTTGTCTGAGGAGATAAGGGAGAAAATAGTCACCAAACATGTTCAGGACAAATGCAACAAAACTATCTCTAAGCAGCTGGCTGCTCCGGTTACCACAGCTGTGGATGTTAGTAAGAATTTAAAGGTCCACAGGAGCGTAGCTGCCTCCCTGGATGTGCCTACTAGGCGAAGCTTTCAAAGAACAGGACAGCATTCCCTCAGTGAAACATGGAGGCAGCTCAGTTTTGTTATGGACCCAGTCAGATCAGAAGATTACCACTGCGTTCTGCAGAGAAACACAGTGTCAGAGAGTGTCTCAGCTGCAGCTCCACAAGAGAAGAGCCTGAACATCTAAAGGCACTAAGAATGGTTATTCTGAAGCGGCTGATGTGTGTCCTCGTTGTAACCCCGCTGAACGTGTATGGAAAGAGCCAGAACTCAGCCCCATTAGACCTGAGGGAAGTGGAGTGAAGGCAGACTGGCAGCTGGGAAATGGACAAGTGTCATGGAAAGCTAAAGAAAGAGCTTGACTGCAGTGATGTCTCAGGAGGGGTGGTAGAGAAGAGCAGGCTAAAAAGGTCTCAAGTCTGTGCATGTCATTTTTATTTGTTGTGTTATTCAAAATCAAAATCAGTGTATGTTTTATTACATATGGAACAGAGAAAGTGGATCCCTGTTGCCAGTTTCAACAGATTTAAAAGTTAACTGTCTTTTTCTTTTTAATTTAATGGAAGGGTACCGACACTTGTAGCCATCAGTAAGTAGCCCTGTAGCAGTACTTTAGAAATCAGGTCTAATGAATTACAGACAAATGGACACTGGTCAGTACCGTCTCTCTCTTAACTGTTGGATACAATACAAAGTGACACCTTGACAGAAATTTATTGTCCAGCTATGCAGTTTTTATACTGTATGTATAAGGAAGCCTTCAGTGTTTTTACCAGTGGCACTGGTTGGTTGAAACTCCTGGGGTGATGCTGGCCTGATGGGGATCTGTGCCTCTGCAGGGGTTACTGGGATCGGGGAGGGCGGCTGGGCAGGTGGTGAAGACACCTGAGGGGATGAAGGCCGGCCTGCGGGGGGTGTGGGCTGCACAGTCTCTGCTAGAGAACTGGACACCGGATCTAAAATTGAAAATGAAATGTGAGAAACACAGGTGACAATTTCCCAGTAACACATGAAATTAAAATGCAAACATGTGATTACAGCACACCATTCAACTTCATCTTGTCTGGCACGCACAGCGCTGTGTACCTGGTATGACAGTCTGTTTGAAGAGCTCCTCCTTTAGGTGAGGCAGGAAGCAGACTATTCGTTCCCAGGTTATTTCCCACAGGTCTGAGTATCCTGTCCTGGAGTCCGTACTGTGGAAGATCCCTGCTGTGTCCATCACCAGCAGCATGTTCTTCAGAGACTCAGGAATTGCCTCCAACTACACATAAAAACAAAGAGGCAGCCCAATTACAAGGTGCGAGTTAATCAGTCAACATCAGACTTAGAGCCTATTCTTTTGGTTCCATGGTTGGTGAGTTTTACATTTTTAGATAACTTGCAGTGTTACTGTACATGCTCTATTATATGTCTTCTAATTCACAGATTTAAAATCATTTAAGCCACTAGATTGTTTTAAAAGGAGGTTCTCTATGATTTTATTTTTCTGGGATGGGACAACAAGTAAACCCATGTTGACACTGTTGCAGGAGGAGCCCTTTACAACTGCTGCAAGAATCACATCTAATGTGTTTTGCCCAAGTTCGTCCCAGAGAGGTGAGTAAAGCTCAGGGGGGTACCACCCCACTCTGGGGATTTTCCTCTTTTCGTACAAATCATTTTATGAGGAGCCCACAAATGGTTCGCTTCCTCCTGAGATAAACATGGCAGAGTTACTTTAGGTCTCTCATACACTTTGTTTACTCATTTCAGTGTTCATTTCCTTACTTCCGAGGAATAGAGGTTACAGAAAAAAAATGTAATGGGTCTGTTGGACCACGTGCAAAACTGATCAAAGTAATATTTAAAACTCTCTCGTTATGTCTTAACCTCAGAGTCAGAAAGCGGCCTTGGGCCATTGAAATGCTAGTTCCTCCTAGTCCTTACTATTTAGTTCTGCTCTGTTTAAGCATCACGTTTAGCTCAGAACATCACATCAAAGGTTAATTTGACACTTTCAGTAAAAGAAACTTGTTTATGCTTCAGCTCAGTCCATTTATTTGATCTAATCTGACCTTGCTTTGATGGGATGATTGATAGATACTTTATTGTCCCCTTGGGGAACTTTATCATGCGCATCACGAAGCAGCATCATACAAATTTCACAACAAGCACCAGAAGTGGTAAATAAATAGAAAGGTAAAGTTAAGGTAAAGGTAAAGAACTTCCTGTATCGGTTGTCTTTACATCTTGGGACCCTATTTGTGTCACACCATTCATTGAAAAAAAGATTTATGAGTGGTAAATAGTTATGTCGTTGTGTGCGTGAAGTAGACTTAAAACATCTGTGTCATTGCTAACCCCCAAGGTTGAGCTAACACAACCTTGGGGGGCCCCAGTGTTAATAGTTGTGGATTGTGAGACACAACTGTTTATTGTAAGGCACTCAGTTCTGTCTATCAAAATCAAATGGTACTACTTAACAAGGGTGGGATGAACAGTTTTAGCTTCTGCTATAAGACAAAAAGCACTGTAGTGTTAAAAGCAGAGCTAAAATCAGAGCAAAAAAAAAAAAAAAAGCAGCCCAGCATAAGCTAGAGGGTCCTCCAAATGTTTTAAAACCAGACACATGATGCTATGATGTACTGTGTACTGTGGTCAGGAGGGTGACTGTGTAAATTCTATAAGAATGTAGCTACTTTTAATAATTAGACTCTAATTAGAGTCAACAGTTACATAAAATGAGTCCAATGTGGCACAACACCTTCTGACTGTGTAGACTTTTGCTGATTTAGGGGCGAAATGCAAGAGAAATGCTTGTTTAAGAGCTAAAGTTTGATGGATGGTTTGTATTGTCTTCATTCCTTGAGAATTTGTTGTACATTTAAAGAGAGTTGTGATCAAGTTACTTAAATCAGGTGTGTGTCTGTCTGTGAACACATCACCACTCCCTTCCCTGCTCCACACAGAGAACAGGGAGAGGAGAGGCGAGAGAGATGCAGACACCACCAGGATAAGAGCCCCAGGTGGTAAAGTATAAAGTAAATAAGCATTTGATCAGCTTTGCTTTATCTGATACCAAACCCAGAACCAACCTGTAGAATGTGCTCAGGACAGACAAACAGCTGTTAGTTAGAGATGAATGTACCGTGTCTACACTGAAGACAGACTCTATAGTGTTTCTAAGGGTGACACAAACAGCTTTGGACTGAAGGTGTCAATAGCCCATAAAAGACAAAACCCTTTTAACATGGAAGGGCTTAGGCCTTCCCATGAACATCCACTGTGATATTTACATATACTGTACATATTTTCCTGCCATACTTGAAGCAAACAGGATAGAACATGGATGATTACGTATACTGTGGTAGCTGACACCAGCTTGTCCAATCATTCTGAAGCAGCCCTCAACCCAATCCCGCAGATAAGCTCTAATTAATAAAAAACACATGACAATACTACTACGTTAGTATTAATGCTGTCCACTGTATCACTTTCCTCACCAGTAAGTCACTGGATCCTGCATGCATGTATTTGTCCATGAAATCCAAAATGGTGAGCCAGAGGGCAGCAAAGGTAGGCAGGGAGAGCAGAGGGGACAGGTGCTGCAGGAAAACCTGGACATGAAGAAGACAATCACACATCAGCCTCAGCAGCTGCCAGGAGCATGAGCTCTGTCAGCGTAAGGAAAGAGCTGGTTTCTTCAGTCCTCACTACTGTAAATGTTCATTCATTTTTAAAGAGCTACTTTCTGGCTCACTGACCTACAGTACTTATCATAGCAGCAATCTAAGATGGCAGCTGACATTTCAGGCATGCTCCCTTTCATTTTTACTTCCAAATCAGTGGTTTAGGTTGTGGGGGAAACGGAGGATTTCTGTGAGCTCATGACGGTGTTACGGTGTCACTCCACATTAGAAAGCTATGATTAGTGATAACCCTGGAAAACAATGGCCAAAAATAAGATCCATGTTGGAAAAAAAACATAAAAAGATTGTTAGTGTATCTAAAGATGCTCATCAACAACCATCTGCTGTTGATGGCTGACCTTGCCTATTCGAATCTTCTTTTCAAAATTAACTGAGAAGGTAAAATTCATCACAAATAGGCAAGACTAGCACAGGGCTACAAGAAATGAGGTATATAAAAGATGACGTTAACTCTGAGGTCGCATTATCCAAAAACTGTCCCTTACTGATGGAATTTTTTAAAATAATGACAGAGAAATCTGAAAGCCATCTGTCATTCCGACAGATTAAACCACAGAGGACAATCTACACTACCTGAAAGTTAGGCTATTAGAAAGCCCAATAATTGCTATGGCATTGATAAATGATATGAAAAAGAGCAACTGATGCAGTGGATGAAGGACAACTGAGACCATAATGTATCTTGCTTTCTGGAAGCTGACAGCTCATTGAAGAGCCACAGACAGGAGGCAACGGACTGCGTCTGTGATGGGTCATAGAGGTGCGCCTCTGGTGCAGAAGCAGCACATGCAGCGGATTCCTCCTGAAAAAGTGACTGTGTCAGGATCAGGAAATCTCATGTTCAAAGGAACCTTTAATCACTTTTGGAGAGAAATGTTCCCTGACTTCCAAACTTTGTCTGAAGTGGAGCTGGCAGTCCAGTCTCCAGTGCGGCAGCAGGGTGCTGATTCAGCTTTCAGATCCAAATTTTAAGGGCAAGTCAGCTGAGTTCAGTTCAGTTAGCCTACCTTCTTGTCAATGGGTTGTTCACATTATAATGGTAACTGTCTTAATTTGTAAAATTGCAGTGTTCATATTTGCTTGTTTACACAGAGTGGCCATGTTGGCATCTGCTTCATGTGGTGCTGACATGAAAAGTGGCTGCACATTAGCTTGTTCTGTATATTCACCATTAAAAAATGAAAATGAGTGAAAATGATTACATGAAAATTAAACTGACTGGGAATTAGGAGGGAATTTTTGTGACCCTGACGGACAACACGAAAGTCTAGCACGACCTCTGTGTTAACTCTTTCATGATTGAGTCCCAAAATTAGTCTGACAGACTACCCAAATCAGGCACTATTGTGAATATTTCTGAAGTGTCTGCTGGGTGTTGGTGATGAATCCTGTTGGTTTGGACCTTTGACAGGAGTGTGCAGCCTCTCATTCTGGTCTCCTCCATACCACCCACATCTGCCGGACTGATGTTGTCAAGTAGCTTAGTCAACAGGGGGAAAAGCACCTGCAAACACAAACACAATTATGTACACACCAGATCAGGCAGCGTCTGAAATCTGTGAAACACCACTGGCTTTGAAATGCACACAAGTGTAACCAAAATTCTGACAAGAAAGTTGCAGGAGATTAAATCACTTGGTTAATATAATGTAAATAATATAAGAGCAGGCAGAGGATATGATAATAAGACATGTACCTTCTGTCCTTCCTTACCTTATTGAAGCAGGACTCCCACTCAGTTGCATCAAGTGTCTGTAGATCGTGGACAAGCAGCGCCCTCTGTAGGTAGGTGAGGGCCTGCATACGAACCTGTCTCCTGGCATCACAGCACAGCCAAGCAATGCCTGGAGTGGGCAACAATATAACAGACATCAGCTGTGGTTCAGACTCAAAGTGACGCACAGTGATTCAACCAAATCAGCCTAATAACAATGTCTGGTTCCCCACTTTTCATTCATCTCTAGTTGTCTTCCGCATGCACATTCACACTAAAGAATTCTTGCTATATAAGAGGCAATTTCAAACATATAATGCCTAGTGACTACTTCAAAATCTACATAATGAACAAACTTGTGCTGCACATTACAATGAAAGCATCAGGTAAACTGTCATAAGTCACTGTAGTGCAAGACAAAAGGAGTGTTAACAAAGGCGTTCGACAATTTGTGAGATGGATCAAATTCCTCATTTCAATTTGTAGGAGATAATGTGAAAATCCAACAGGTCTGATGTTGTAGTAGCTGTAGTCTTTGTAGATGACCACCTCTTAGCATCACTCTTCCACACCAACACACAAGTCTGGAAACAAAATGGCTTCTTCCCCTAAAATGGTGAGTAGCAGGAGAGGTAATATCTAGTTTATGTTCTGAAATTCTTGTTCTTCTTGGGGAGCTGTTTTTCCTACATTAAGGCATTTTGTGTTTGCTTTTTATAAATGAATTTGTTCAATAACAATCTATAGTTAAAATCTACAGTTCAAAAATTCAAGTATCATGTATTTACATATTCTAAAAAACATTATTTCAACCCAATTTCAAACAGGCACTGAAATGGCTTTTGTCCAAAAGAAAAATGCATGAAATATATTTACTGTTATTTAAGCTAAAGTCATGTTTTCATGTTAGCAGTTATGTCACATACGCTATAGGAACTTCAGAGGTGCTAGTACAGTGACCCTGCAGTATTCTGTTCCCATTATATGTAAATTCTAATTAGGTTTTTGATATTACATCTAATATGATGCAATATGCAGTGCCTTCAGGAAGTAATCAAACCTTCTGCACTCCAGAAAAAGACAATAAAGTAAGCTTCAAAAACTACCATGTCTCAACAAATATGAACATTATACGTTTCATTAAATTACTATTTCAAAAGCTGTTGTAGTGGAGTGCATGAGAGCTACTGACAGAACGACCTACCTTGCAGCAGCGGACACCAGCAGCTGGTCCACAGAGTCTGGGAGTCTGCCTCAATTTTCCTGCCTGCAGCCTCCAGATGCTGCTGCTCCTCTGCCCAGGAGCTGTAGATGCTGGCCGCCCGGGTGTGCAGGGTGTGCATGAGGTCTAACAGCTGTACCATCACACACACACACACACACACACACCAAAATCATCATTGACAATAACAGAATGGATGGTCTAATATCTACAATAAACAACTAAATGTCAAGTGTGGGATGACAAGTGAAGCCATACTGGAAATATCGCAGTGATATATTTAAAGTTTATTCATTTAGTAGTTGCAACACCTACTTTGCTCGGTATACAGTAGCTGTGTATGTGATACAATCTGATATCAGGGCATTATACTCTATATTACAGACAAAAATAGCTTCCACAAGAACTCATTAAAACTTTCTCCAGAGGAATAACTATAGAGTATACTGAACACTATTAGTGACTACAGACTCTCTTCTCAACCAAATAATACTGTACATTGGACTACAGACTCTCTTCTCAACCAAATACTGTACATTACACAGTATAAAAGGAAGTGAAGCTTTGCTTGTGTGTGTTTGTGTAGAAAGGGAAAAGGAGGATTCACAGTATCATCATGTTCCCCCACCAGACAAATTAAAGGATAACACAGGAGGAGATTATTTGCAGATACAAGCGAGCATCCAAATTATAACACTGACTGATTGTTCCAATGGTTAAAAATTTTGGAAATGGGCTAAATGTGCATTACATCAGAGATGAGGCAAGATTATAGATACAACTCGAATGTCTGTTAAGTACAAAGCTAGAGTCAGGGCCTGATTAGCCTAGCTTAGCAAAAAGATGAAGCAAAAGGAAACAGTGAACCTGGCTCTGTCCAGAGACCAAAAATGAGTTTGGCTCTGACAGAATGCTGTGTGGTAACAATACTTCATTTTTGATAACTGTCAGTTGTCTCCTCTTCTGCTCAATTCTAGGACAGCTAGAGGAAGGCGGCTATATATTTGTAATTTGTAAATCTGTATGCACATGCTACAAATTGTCCCAGTTTTTCAGAGTACAACTTTCCATTACTCGTTCCATCCATGGGTCTGTACAGGCATAATGAAAGCTGTGTACAGCCACTTTTGTTCAACTTGAAATAGTTCCAACACAAAACTTTAACAGATTAAATAAATAAGATATAACAAGTTAATCTGTGGCTTAGATGTTGGCAGGTGTCATATTGAACTTTGAACTTTATGCTAAGATGGGTTGACTCCAGCTGTGCACTTGACACAAAGGCTTCAAATTCAGTCAGTCTTCTCATTTCACCCCAGGAAAGAAAGCAAATTTATAATCCATATGCAAGCAACCTCAAGTTTTCGTTAGCATGCGTCACAATTCTTCTGTCCTTCATTTTCAGTTATATTTGGTTAGCTTTAAATTTCACATTCATTTATATTAAATAAGCTACACACTGTACAGGTTAGTCCGCCTCTGCAGTTTTAACATGTTTTTCCACTGACATGGAAAAGGAAACACAAACCTAAAATTTTTGATGCCAACTACATGCAGCATGTGACAAGAATAATCAAATGACAGGACTGTGTTCTTAGAAAACAGCTGGGAACTCTGCATAAAGGCAATAGCAACAGGAAAAAAATACACCAGTATTATCCTTTAAGCTTTCATTGCCACCAAAGACACCACCACACCAGAAACACAGGACAAAGGAGAAACCATCAAGGAGGGGTGTAATGTTCAGCTTAAACACTGTGACATGACTGTAAATGCTATGACGTGTTCCGCATGACAGGTGTAAGGAATGTCTTGCCATGGAACATTTTTATGACATATTTTTCTCCATTATTTATTTAATTGCATTGTTATTTCATGTATTTTCCTTTTCAATATAAAGTTACACCCACCCTTAATGTTCCCTTGGGTGCCAAAGCCATGGTTTCCCAAAAACATCTTGATGCCATAATCACCTTAGCCTAAAGAACTGTTTATCCATTCAGTGAAAAGCTGGGAGTTGTGCCTACAAGAAACGTCTACAGGTCAAACAAGATGCTTTTGGGATGTCCAGGTTCAAACCGACATAAGGTATAAGGGTGAAGACGGCTATTGTACTTACGTCCTGACTAACCTGTAAAGACACCGTGTGGTAGCTGGCTGGGACACCCTCATCCTCCTCGTCATCACTGTGGGAACGTGATGGACGCTGGCTGGATGCACGGCTGCCACCTCGCCTTGTGCCAGCTCCACCCTCCTTTTCCCTCCCTCCAGCCTTCTTCCTCATCCGCGACTTGGAGGAGTCATACTTGTGGCTCTTCTTCTTGTCGTGATTGCGGTATCCTGAGGAAGCAAACGACTGAAAATGTTTACTGATCTTGTTTGAGATCTAAAACTAGAGGCAAACACAGTTTTGATTTTTTTTTCCTGCCCACTTGAGAGGCTTGGACAGACCCTTGAAAAGGAAAGCACTGTTGACAGCAAGCATTTCCATTTCAGTACATATTTAGACAACTGCTTTGCTGGAAGCTGAATTCTCAACTCTAAACCTCGAAATGAAACAGTATAGGGTGGTACAACTCCAGGATTACTGTGCAGTTTCTTGGGTGCAGATCACCAACTCCAGAGTGGGTGAAACAACCCTGGCAACATGTGACTGTAGGGTTTGTGCATTGTCATTCAGCCGTCTCCACACATGAGCTATCAAACTGCAGCTATGATGTTTACACTTCGAAGCTTTCTTCAGTCTCTAACTGACATTCTGGATCTGTGCTAATTTTTAGCCTTGTACCAAATTAACTCTACTATATACGTATGTAGCCTTGTTTTCTTGTTGAAGAAGTCATTTGTAAACTAGCCACAACATTAGGTGTAAAAATCAACACCAAACTGTAAATTAAGCATTTAGCAAGCACATCAATGCTCCTTTCAAACTGGGCCCTGTGTGTTCTGGTTTCTCTGTTACTTTTCATCTAGCGCTGTCATGCTCTCCACAGAGGAAACCTTTTAAGGGTGTGGTCACTGTGAGTGACAAGTGGGAGGTTCATGCCATTGGTGGCTGGCCGCTAGCTGTCTAGAGAGCTCCACTCACACCCCGCCTCTTTGCTCAATTTTGGATTAGAGGTAGCAGACAGGGTAAAGCGCTAGCAATATGGCAGCGGCATAGTTGAGCTTCAAAAACGCTCTTCAGAAACCCGGTGGGTGACATCACTTTGGGTTTGTCTAGCTTTTAAGTCAATGAGACGGACACAGAGGTTGCTCTTTTTCTGCTGGACGGGTGGGTAGACAACTTCAGTCAGCATTGGTTCATTAAGTTTTTAAAAAAATGTTTTTGTGAAATTGAAAATGCATGCTATGCAAGTGTCTCACCTCCATTGAGGCTGGCCTCGACAAACACTCGTATAGCTCTGACACACAGCTCAAAGTTGTCAGGGGTGACATGGGCAGCGTCACGGACAATGAAAGAGAGGGTTTCCACACACTTGATTAGAGATTTTGTGTCATGCTGGCCCAGATCCTGACCCAGTGTCAAACTGTACTGGTTGACCAGTGGGTGATTCAGCTGAGCTTTAGAGCTTACTGGAGGGGCCTTACTCATCTCCAGGTCATCTTTCCCAACCTGGAAAAAGTACAAATCACAGGAATTCAATCATAATTCATGTATCAGAATTTGATTATATTATGTGCTGAAAAACAGGAAATTAAACAATTTATTTTACAGCTATTCTTTTAACTTACTATAACCTCAATCTAACTACTCATTTCTTTTCAGTGTCCTTAAAAGGTTCTATACAAATACATTTTTTAATGTTAGAGTGCCAAATTGGTTTTCATGTGATATGTTCTGTATCACATATATGTTCATGTGTTCAACATGTGACAATATTTCAGTGACTGTGCATACACAATACACAGTCTGCCTTGCTGCTCATTATCCAAGTCTTTTGTGCATATGTGAGGATGTACATGTGTGTACATGCATGAGTGTGTGCTGACCACAAGCCATCCACTGATTGCTATATCTACATCAGAACGAGGGATCCTGGTCTTGCTGTGCTCAGTGTAAACCTCGGAGTCAGATGTGTAGCCACGCTCTAAACTCACTTCACTGGGATGGTGAGAAGACAGCTCACTGTCTGACTGGGCACCTGAAGACAGACAGCAGGCACACATATTTTCATTCATTTTCATTTTCTCTCAGGGTTTACATGTTGGACTCTTTTGTATAACAGAGGTTCATTAAGTAGGACCGTTTACTCTGAACATCAACAAAATCATCACTATAAACTCTTCTATAAAAGTAAATATTACTCCTAAATTCCAAGAAAAATACTGTGCTTTGTATCTGCTAAAGAAACCAAAACCCCTTCCCAGAAATGATTTTTAATATAATAAACACCAACAGTTTCAGACATAAAACCTTATAAGCAACCCTTAAAGACCATTTAAACTGTGGAGGTTTTAACACCATGTAATACGGAGGCTGGGTTTACACTGTGCTCATCAGAGTAAAATCAGCTGCTGCTGAGCCCACCTCCTGAAACTCAGGCACAAAGTCATGATGCTAGAAATGATACTGAACCTGTGTCATTGTCAGCAGTGGTAGAGGTGAACTGGAAGGAGGCGGGGGGTTTCACTCCAGCCCCAATGCACTCCAGCAGGGAGAAGAGTGTGTACCAGTCATCTGTACTGTGGATATTAGCTGCATTAGTCCTCAGCAGCTCATGAAGTCCATAGGCCACCTCCCTGCTGACCCGGGACAGGACATGAGGTTTCATCATCAGCAGGAGACGCAGGGAGAGGAGAACCTGTGGGTGCACAGGGAGAGAGAAGAATTTGGAATACAAGTATGGAGGATCTTGCTGAAATTTTAATGGATCTTTTAAATACAGTGCACATTCTACCATGATTTAAGTAGGTTCTTAACAAAATAGGTTCAAGGATTTTATTGTCAATTCAACATATGTGCAGGACATACAGAAAATCGAAATACCGTTTCTCTCTCACCTAGTACTGGGTGCCATAACATTTAGGAACTAAAATAGAATAAAGTAAAATGAAAATAGAATAAAAAGAGAATAGAACAAGAACTGAATTGACGTAATTAGGATAAATCTAAATGGTACAGCCAATAAGCTGTGACTCAAAACCGTGTATAGTCAGTGACAGATGGTTCAGTATCACCAGGGCATTGTCAGGTGGTTCAGCATCACCCGGGCATTGGTGCTGAGGTGCAAATAGCATAGGAGATATACACTGACAGTATTGCAAATGACCAACAGCAGCAACCTAATTAAAGAGAACCTGTCCCTGTAGTACAGAATGTAAAAG
>NW_018127967.1:424704-435940 GCF_001952655.1 Monopterus albus | reverse complement strand
GGGGCTGAATAATTTTGCATGCCCAATTTTTCAGTTTTTTATTTGTTAAAAAAGTTTGAAATATCCAATAAATTTCGTTCCACTTCATGATTGTGTCCCACTTGTTGTTGATTCTTCACAAAAAATTACAGTTTTATATCTTTATGTTTGAAGCCTGAAATGTGGCAAAAGGTCGCAAAGTTCAAGGGGGCCGAATACTTTCGCAAGGCACTGTATATGAATAGCAAATCTAATGTGAATCAATTTTTTCTGCCCATTTTCTAATCTTCTGTAATTCAGAACTGGTCTTACCTAAGACTCACTCACTGGCTGACTTGTTTAACATCATGCTCCATGTTGTTGACTAAATGCAATGTCAGACTCAACAGCAAGTCGACTATGACAGAGCAGGAAGAGTGGGAAGAGGCGAACAGTCAACTTACATGCTTGTTCCAGAGGGCTGGCCATGAGGATTGCAATAGATTATTCAATAGCATAATTAAATATACAAATATAAATTTGTTTGTAACAAGCATATAGATAAAATCTACTACAACAGTTAATTAAAAACTACATAAATGTCCATCTCAGCCATCAACTCTGCTGCAGTGTTTGTGTCCAGATACAAGTGTCTGAGTGCACTCTATGTACCTGAGAGCTAATGTCTTCTCGTCGTAGCAGGCGAATTGCAAGTCGAAGGAGTCCCACAACAGCCCTCTCCACCAGGAAGCAGCTCTCATTGGCATGGACGCAAAGGTGGCAGAGGTGATCACGGACTGTCTGCCACACACAGGCCACGCGGTCTCTGCTCACACAAACAGAAATGTTCATTGTGTCATTAAAACTGACAACACAAATGACTGGGCTATGAAGGTACAGTACAATTCTTCTACTGAAAATCCTCCTTCCTACCGGTTCTGCAGAACAATACGCAGCAACATCTCCAAACAAAAGGCAGCATCCTCTTCATCATAAGTCTCTTCATCTGGGGTCACTAATATCAGAGCCTGATGAGGAGAATCTTGTTTATCTAGTTTGTTTTTGCCTTTATGACTGACCCACGACATAAAAGCCATTTCTTTGATGCATTTATCCAAACAAACCAAAGGGCACATGAACAAATTCAGTTAAACACATCAAGTTAATATACAGCCAGACAATTCTGAACAATATACTGCATACTCTATATGATGATGAGAAATACTGGTTAGAAATAACCTTCATTAGCTCCTGCAGAGACTCCAGCTGAAGGAATTTACTCTCTGTGATCAGCTTTTCTGGGTCACATTGCTAGGAAGAGAGAAAAGTCATGTGATGCTAAAAACACTGAAATTAGAACCATTGGAGAGCATTAGGAACAATGTAAAAACAAAGTTAACGAAACAAAGCATGTAAAGCCAGTTCAATCTTTACAGCTGACATCAGCTTTGAAATTATGATTCTCTTAAAATGATCTTTTTATTTGGATATGGACTTTTAGATAACGCACTGCACTCGCAAACCTTAGCCAAGGCAGTCCAGTTTTCTCCTGAAAGCAGTATTCTCATTTTTCCCATGAGAGTTTGACCATCATAATATGATTCCTTAACCAGGAAAACCTACCCCAAATACTGATAGTCTAAAGGTATTTAAGAAAAATGACATTTCAGTAATGGTGGTTTTCTTCAGGATCTAGCTCAGTAACTTGAAGATACATGAAATCTGTTGACACCTACTGAGTCAGCAGAATTTCAGCTAGAATTTGATCTTAGCTGCAAGTCTGTGGCATTATAGTTGTCTCACAATAGCAAGTTTTCCATGAACCCTACATATTTAAATGGTGATCAGACTTTGGTGTGTGTGGTTGATCTTATGTGGATGTTTTCATGCATTCATGTCCAAGCATTATAGGCATTGTGTATGGAGTTAGAAGCCAAAATATTGAAATTGGCTCCATCTCACAAGGGTGAAGAATCCTTTAAAAAATACCTGGATCTGGATGACTTATGCTGTAAACATACTAACAAAGAAACAAACGGTAAAAACATCACCTCCTTGGCGGAGGTAATATTTAAAAATATTGCAGTCAGCCATAGTGCACAGCAGGCCAGTGTAGCATGTAAAATATATTACAAGCAGTATGCAATAAAAATGTCTAGAATCATTTACTGAGAGAATAATTAATACAAAGCAATGGGTTATAATTAAAGAAAATGAGTTCTAATTGTATTTCCTAATGCAGACAGGAACCTGGCTGTACCCTACACACTATTCTGTGATCACGCCGCAAGAAACCTGTGGTATAACACAGTGAAAGATCTCAAGGTATGTATGGCATTTTAATACTTTTTCATTTGAAAACTATACATTTAAAAACATCGTAACAATTCAACTCAATCCAATTAGATTTTATTTGTACTGCGCCAAATCACCTCATCGCACTTTACACAGTAAGGAGACCTTACTTACAATGTGTACCCTGATGTAACAAAAAAATGTTTTATTATGCATAATAAAAAAATAACTTCATATACTGTTGAGGCGTCATGCTTAGTGTTCAGTACCTTTATGCAGAGAATAGCAGCCTGCTTGGCCTCCTGGTTTTCTGTTGATGGGCCTCTGAGTCCTGACTGCTCAGCTCCACTCAATGTCAGCCAGTTGACAAAACTCAGCACTGCTGACTCACCACTGATATGCAACAGAGGAGAAGAATTTAATTTCTGCTTTTGGCCTTCTTGGTCAGGATTGATTTATGAAATACATTTCTTCCTATTATAGAAAACTCCTCTGTCTTTCTAGGAATTAAAGAGTACTTCATAAAAAAAATCAGGTAGGAACGTGGTTGGAGTGCTGATGCAAACACAGGACTGTAGCTGGATCTGGAACAACTGGCTGAGAAAACTTGACAACATTTCCTATTATCTGCTAATGCAGCTATAGTAATGGTGAATGAGCTTTATACATACCGATTTGAAGGCATTTCCTCTCTTTGAAGAGAAATTTTCCCATTCGGCTCCACAAAATCCTCCACCTGAGGCAACAAGCAGAGTGTTTGAGCACTGAACAGTAGGTGGCAGTGGAACATGTAGAATGCGGCCTGCTTTTTTCAAAGAGAAACTGCAACCCTATGATATGGTATGTGCAGTATTATCACAAAGCAGTCACCAATCAGTGACAGAATGGAAAAGAGTGTTTGGACTTTAGAAATGGAGTCCTGACCTCGACCATGGATTTGGGCAGGAGTTCAGCTCTGAACAGCTGCAGCATGGATTCCATGATGTTCTTCCAGCCCTCCCTCAGGATGTTGCCGTGCCGATGAGCAAGGTCAAACACTGTCTTGGCTGCTGTCTGTGCCTTACTATTGCTGCCAAACACTGTAGGAAGGTTTTCCACAGACTGCAGAGGGAGAGGACACACCAGCACTCAGCTAAAAGTACATGTCCTTGTTAATGAGATATTAACAAAAAGCCACAAAAAAAGTTGACAATACAATGTGTGCTTCAAACTCTGAAATAAAAATGCTATCTTTTTATTGTTCTTTTTATACTCTCATATCACCTTACCTGTGTCGACTTAGCACAAGCAAAAGCTATAAAGGTATACTAGGGTTTCTGCAGGTTTCATGAACTGACTTTAGAAAGCATTCAAACCCCATCACTTTATGATAGATTTCATTTTAAACTGATAAAATGGCTATTTTCAGCCATCAACCTACACTCAGCAACCCAAATGACTACATGAAAGCATGTTTTTAGAATTTTTGCAAGTGTATTAACAAATGTATTAACTGGGTAAGAAGAGCCCTAATCAGGGAGATGACCAAGAGCCCCCCAGCCACTGACAAAGCTTCAGAAACCTCTCTGCAGTGATGGAAGAACCTGCCAGAAGGTCGACCATCACAGAAGCAGAAAGGATCTGCCAGGAAGAATGGGATCAACTTCCCAAATCTAGCTGTGCAAAGCTTGTACAGATCTCCACAGAAACTTTAAGGTGTAAGTGTTGAACTGAGGGTCTAAATAGTCTTATAAAATTACACTTTCAGCTTTTTATTATATACCATTTACAAAAAAAACTTTAAAAACATGTTTTCACTTTGTCATTATGGGTTATTGTGTGTAGACTGGCTAAAACTGTATTTTTATCCATTTAGGTCTACAACACAGTAAAGTGTGCAAAAAAGAAATGGGTCTGAATAATTTTTGAAGACTAAGTATATTTAAGACTTTTAAATATCAAACAGAATACAATTTAATAACTTTTTCATGGTCACATTTTTATAAATTAGGAGAGAATGGATGGATGGATTAACCAGTTTTTTCTAAAAGTCAACATTGACTCATTATAAGACGATGCACTTCCTAGCTACTGTAGCTAGTAGTAGTGACAGAGCTGCAAATTTGATGGTGCTGACTGAAAGTCTACCAAAACAACAACCAAAAAACTAACATCAGTTGAAAAAAAACAAACCCTAAGTCTCCGGCACACTGCCCAGGACTTGAACTTTATAGACAGTGTTTTGGTCCTGCGACTTTCATCAGCAACTGACATGACAATAAAACAAGGCCTAGTGGTGTGTGTGTCTTAAATTTCTTTTCAACTCAGGAGCTACATATATGTCACATTATGACCTGGAGATACAGTAACTAACATTGCAGCCCACACCACCAAGTGAATACCACCTAAAGCCGGGGAACTAAATTCAGCTCTTTTTAAGACTTTTCAGGATCTCCAGATGCCCTGGACATTGATCCAGCACTTTTAATTGTAAGAAAATATTCATTACAATCTAAATCTCTACTTATAATACACTGATTAGCATCCACAGTGAAAAATTCTCAAGCAACAGAACAGTCTGTTTTTTGCACTGATTTTTTTTTTTGTTTAAAATGTATACTGGTGTACATGTATGTAGATGTGGATCGATGTATTGTTGTTGCCATGTTGTAAGTTTCAGAGTATTGTGTGGTGATAACTGCTCTGCTCACCTACAGATTGGATTTGAGGAGGAGGATGTATGATGGTACATTTGTTTTTTGACAAAGCTAAAAAAAAAAATTATGTAAATAAGAGCTTGTTATTTTCTTATCCATTTATTGAAATAAATTCGCCAATAAATCAAATAAAACAAAGACAACATATCCAGTATATCCAAGGAGGATATCACCATTACCAAAAATATGAGTTCAATAAACGAGTTATAATTGAAGGTGTCTTTTTGTAGTTAAAGATAGGATTCTGTCTTATAGTTGATGTGAATAACATTCAGGTGTGGAAAAACGACATTTAACATCATTTAATTAAGTTTTAGATCAATTAGTTTGATCTCTACACTGTATATTGGTAAAACAAGCCGGACCAAATAGCACACCAGGACGCCACAGACTTAGCTTTTTCTGAAAATGCCATACCTCACTGCTCAGAGTGGTGAACTTGCAGAGGGAGATGATCAAATTGTCAAAAACATCACTGAAGCCATAGTGAGCTGCGATCATTGCACATTTCCTGCAAAGACAGAAACACATACTAAACACCTTATAACCTCACAAACAAATACAAACATATGTATACTGCATTCTTACAGAGGGCAGTGATAGCAACATGTTCTGCTGCTGAAGATAAGTAGATACACATTTAGCAAATTTCATTCTATTTCACCTCAACGTAATCTCAGAAAAACCGTTTGGTATGAGAACTAGGGAGAGTGGTTTAAATGCACAACTTGGCACCTTTACAAACTCCTGAAATAGTCAAACCAGCCATTGTGGAGATAGAGTTTCACAGCAGCTAAGTGGAGACTAGGGAGTGCTACAGTATGTTCATGTAATCAGGCTCAGGGAAAGTTCGACTGAGTGAGACAGAGCATTGTCAGTTAAATAGTGTGCAGCCATTTTGAAATTATACTTGTTCAAAGCAAAATGAACCTTTAGTCTGGAAAAACAGCCCAGTGAGCAAAACTGTGGGCTGGAAAGGTAAGCCACAGTGGCCGGAGACTAACAAAACCCACTACAACTACAAACAACTCCAGTGGCTTCGGACATTTTGTTCCAGAACAAAAAGGTTAAACTGACAAGTTATAGAGGACAAATCAAGGCTGTTTCATGGCATGTGGCATTAAAACCTTGTTCAAAATATCTCTGTGTTCCACCATGTTAGCTGCTAACTATTTAAAACTTGTGTACCTGAAGCCAGTGATGGCCTTCTGGATGATGTTCTCATCCAGGCTCTTGTCAAAAACATAGCAGAGGGCAGCAATTGTGGGACCCCAGGTCATGGTGAACAAGTCATGGTCATAGCTGCCAGGTGGCAGGTGGAGGAAAACACCCTCAGGTGTGGCACCACGATGCAGCAAAACACTCCATACGTAGTTCTCCTTCACTAAACCTGTTTGTTCATCTGGCATCACAATCTCCTCACTCCTACAAAGGAAAAACAGCAGCTCACTAGTGTCAGCTGAAAAGAAAAAGGCTTACAAACTTCAAATCAGTACTTCCTAGGTATATATACCAATTCCTAGAAAAATATTAAATCATAATTAATCACTTAAAGTGATGGATGTATTAACCAATTAAAAAATGCACCATTATGTTTTTCTAAAAATCACAACCTGCCAATTACATGGTGATTCACTTCCTAGCTACTTGAGCTAACTGTAGTGACAGCATGTGCATCAAGTGTGATGGTGCTAAGTCTTTAAAAAGGAAAACTGAACAATTTCCCACATACTAAAGCCACTGTTTAGTGTGTAACACCCCACAGTCAGATACAACATTTTAGAACTAACATTACTGGAACATGCAAGCAATGCGCCCCACACACTTCAACTCAAATTAACTAAAGTTTCGGTCCTCAGACTTCATTAACAACAGTGTGTCAGGTGGGGCTACTACATCATGTAGTCTGAACCCACCAGTAGTTTTCTTTTCCAGTAAAGAGCTTTGATCATTATATGCCTGTTCTAAAGAATTTATAGGGTGCAAGGACCTTTATGAAATTACCACCTGGAGGTAACTAACACTGGGTTTAGAGAATAAGGAAGCATGATGATGCATTTGTTTTTGTGGGTGGTCGAGTGATCTTACTTGATAGCATTGTAGATATCCTCCAACATGGCCTGGTCAAAGTCTTGGTTTCCATTTACTCCCTTCAGATTTTTCTTGAATTGCTGTTTAAAGAATTCAGTAGTTAGTGAATAATTAACCTTTGTGTCGTAGCAGAAACTTTATTCAAACACCCTATATATTTATATATGTATGTGTGTATGTCTATATACATAGACACACACACATACACATACATACACACACATACACATACATATACATATACATATATATATATATGTATATGTATATACACACACACACACGGTCATTTTCCATCTCCACCATCAACACATCAGTCAATGCATCTCAGCACAGGAGATTAGCTTAGACACCCAAGCCTCTGTTTTTCAGCACTTCGTTAACTGAGCATCCAGTCAACAATTGTAAGGGCCTAGGGTGGAAGCATACACGTTATGTGTCACTTGATACACTTTAGTTGCAGCGTTAGGAAAATAAGGATTAGAGCCAGGGGCCTCCTGTAAATAAACATAACCACCTGGCGATGACTGACAGCCTCAAGGTTCAGTTTCACGGCTTGATTGGCAGGGTTTGCCCTGCTGGTGGTTCTGGGAGTTAGACGTTTCTCTGCAAGAACACAGAGAAACTAGCACCAGACTAGAGACAGACACCAGGAGCAGAAGACTACTGAGGATCAGGCCCCTACTTATCAGGGACACGCACTGTGCCACATATTCACATATATAGTCACTCGCTCTCAGAAATCAATTCTTAGAGCTGACAGTGGTAACAACAGCTCACACACCAGCTGCCAAGTTGAGCAGCATGTTGTGTTTTCACTCAAAACCTCATCTCATTGTCAGATCCTTGGGAATACGATCTGATTTACACATAGTCATGTTGGAAATACTTCTCTCATTTCAAAAATAACCCCACTGCCAACACATGCTGTGGTGAATATTACAGATTGCAATCTCCTGTGTAACTGAAGTGCTAGGCGCCACTTTTATTGGTCCTCTCTAAACTATTGTGTTGAAGCCTCAGAGTCTGGAGGTCAACAAGCCTTTCATTTTTTTAATTTTTTTTTTTTTAACCAAACCGCAACTGGCCTTTTGGGAATGTGTAGCAGCAATAAATTAAACAACATAGCACCGGCTGTATGATGACTTAAATGAAGAAAGATCAATTCCATTCCACTATGAATGGTATTCATAAAAGGGAGGGAGATGGCGAGAAAGAGAAACCAAGTGCCGACTATTGTTTGTCCGTGAGAGTGGCCCACCCACAATCTCTTCACAAGCTGCCCCAGAGACTCTGTGTAGTCTTCAGCTGCTGTCAGTCAAAGACAGAAAAAACACCGGCGAGGAAGGCAGATGAAGAGACACAGAAAGAGGGCCCTCTCCTCCCCTGCCCCCTCACCGCCTGTTTAGGATGAGTTCACCTCTCAGACAGACCACCACTGGCTACAGCTGTTGGCTGTGGGCTTTCTGAGCTGCCAAGTCGCACCAGTGCAAATTCTAGTGCTCACAGAGGAATGTCATACCATCAGACACAAATGGTGACATGTCTCAGTGAGAGAAAAAATAGATATATAAAAACAGTGCTGCTTTCCTGATCTTTAATGTTTTCATTCTGATGCTGCTGTGACAACAAAAAATCCTGCTGACAGAACTGTAGAAAACTGGAGTGAAAAATTCACTGTGATATTACGGTGTAACTACCATTAGAAAACAGGATATGATGAAGATGATTCTAGCCCAGCCACTTTCTCACACCAGACGTATTTCTGGTTTCAGTATTTCTCAAATTTCAGTCTATTTTTCTGACTACTTAACAAAGCAAGTACTGTATGTTGGTGGTGGCTTTGTTCCACCATCCTGGCTTTTGCAGAGAAATTGAAATACAGTAAATATCAAAACAAAATGCCTAACACCTAAAATGACCTGACATCAGTGGATGAGCACTTGTATCTCGATTCTCGGCTGAGATCGTGCAGCATCATGTTTGCACAATACAACCCTTTTAGGACATGAGATAGGCAACTACTGCTTCATCAGCAGTAACGGCTTCGGGTCAGGGCCTCATTCAGACATACCCATGACAATGAACGAGACCAGGGCGCAGGGACCGTCTACATAGTGCAACACTGAAAGGAGATACTACAAAATATTCACTCTTATGGTAGCCTACTGTCACCAAAATCACCTAATGCATCACTGGTCTTCTGTTCATTATACCACAACACTTAGTTTGGAAAAATGTGAAACTTTATTGCACCCCTTGTGGGTGTTGCACTTTGTAGACGGTCCCGATCTTGCAGCAGGCTGCACATACACTGTTTCACCACAGATGGTTCTTTTAGATGAAAATTAGACTGTAGCTTGTTGTCTGCCTGCCTTACTACGGTTAGAAAGAGGCAGCGTTTGTGTTTTAACAATGCTTTGCTTATTTATTGATCCAAGAACTTTGAATCTGTGAATATTTCGTCCTAGGATTGTTCTTATGCTACTTTATTAAGTTTTGATATTTCTTCAGGCAAGAAAGTCACCATTTAGATTTAGAATATTTGGTCTGCCTAGTCGAGCAATGCATAGGCTCATCTGAAGATCTGCTCTGTTTTCAGAAACGTAAAAACCAGCTATAGCACCAAGCTGTCTCCATGTTCTTTCCTCTTCATCATCAGAAGAATAATTGGGTCCAGCCCTAATTCACTGTGGCCCAAAATACAATTAACAATTAAGGTGAATGAAATTTCATTCATGGTGCATAAAGCACTGAAAGATTCATTCTCAATAGCCCAGGTCCAGGGATGTAGACAGACAGTGATGTTAAAAAAAAAGCATAAATGTGTAGCTGAAAATCTCAGGAGAAATAAAGTTAGAATCAAAATCTGAATGTTTCAACGTGTTGTGGATGCAGCACTAGAAACTGTGCAGGCAGTGAGAAGGAGCAGAGCAGCAGAGGACCACAGCTCCCAGTGAATCCAGTACACACCAAAAACCAATTTAATACTAGGCACAGATTGGATAAAATATAAAGCCTAACATTCATGCATTCAGGCAGGTCCTGAGTACATCTGACATTGCAAAATTTATCTCCTAGTTCCTACCCCTAAATTTTTTTCTTTTTGGGCACCAGTGCCCCTAAAAATAAATGCAGGTGTAGAGCCCCTGTACATTCTAATAAACTTTAAACTTATCAAACCAGTATGATCAGTATGATTTCTTTGTGAGGAGCTGTGTTATAATTAGCAGAAACCAATGTGTGACTTTGAGAACGAGACAGAGACTACTCACCTCTACAGTCATGGGGATGTTCTGTTTGCGGACATTGTGGTTATGCTGGTCAGTGTTCAGCATTATGACGGCATAGGCCAAGGCAAAGCCCGCATCATTGGTCATAAAAGGAGATCCGTTCACTTTCTACAAACACACAAAAGCAGACACAATAAACAGCACATCCAAGGCTTAAACCCACTTGTTTATAGCTAAACACCAATCAGAGGACTGTTTTACTATACAATATACTACACAATAGCAGCCATCTTTGTTTCTAAACTGAATCTCACCTTGCACATCCTGCTGATATTAGTGACCTAACAGAGTGGAAAACCCATTTACAGTGTCACTAAAATTACTCATCAACTCTTTCAAGGCCACTATTTGTGTCTATGCAGTCAGCCTAAGAAAGGGACATTACTGGGAATAGTTTCCAGGTCACATGGCTCCTCCTGCTATTTTGAGGAGTCAAATGTTCCCCCCTGTGGAGTTTGCCCTTTATCCATCATTGTGTATATGTGTGTGCCTGTGTTAACACTTATGTCATCCTACTACTATAAACAAAAGGGTTACCCATGTGACAGTGTTTGATTTATATTTTCTCCACCTTAACAATAACTTGAATTATCTGATGATGGAAGAGACTGTTAGTGACTAGGCTGGCTTTGCTGCATGGAAATGGCAGAAAAATGTGTGTGTTTGTGTTATGGAAATTCATTTACGGACAGAAATTGTAGTTGAGTCTTAAGATATATTGCACTGTATATAACAGGTGGGACCAAGTCATTGATTTAAAAATCACAAGACTGTGGAGGTGGACTAAAGAAGTCAATGCTTTGTAAGACCAGACCTGAAGAACAACAATGAATACTACCTTAAAGAGCATTCTCTGAGCTCAGATTCACCCAAATGTATCAAAACAGTTTCATCATTCAGCAG
>NW_018127967.1:386255-424675 GCF_001952655.1 Monopterus albus | reverse complement strand
GAGCTGTTCAGGGTGAAGAGGTGGAATCTCTTTGCCTGACTAATCTCAGTCTAATTGAGCTACCCTCCATTTGCTGAAGACCAGAGAGAGAGCCCTTAACAAACAACAGCTGGAGGTGGCTGCAGTGAAGACCTGGAAGTACATCACCAGGAAGATGCTAAGTTTCTTCTGATGTCTATGGCTCAGTCACTAACTGCTTACAATTTTCCACACTACATTTATTATGATAATTTTGACTTTCTGCATATTTTTGAGCCCATGAACATTGTCTACTATGCATTAAAAGGGCTCTATTTTTAAGCAATTAAATGTAATTAATGTTAAGGCTTTACTCGTACTGATTTCAAGTTTGCAAAAGTTAACTATTAAATGCTGCATCTTAGCAGAGCTGAGTGAAGAACAATGCTACATGCAAATTACCACTCTTCTGGAAGCCTCAAATGTTGGACGAAGTTGGAATTCATATTTACTTAAATTTTTTATTTACGTCTGCTGTCGAAAAACAGCAAAGCAATTCCATACGTTTTGATTGTGGGGAAGTCATTCCACATCACAAGGATTTTATTCAACTTGACTTGATTGGATTCACTTCACTTCACTTCAAATCTTTATTCTGGACACAAAAGGGAAAATGGTCCATATAAAAAATAAATATATATATATAATTAAAAGAAAAACAATAAAAAAGACCAAGAGTAATACATGTAAATCACAATACAGGCTTGCTAGCCAGTGACTCCACAGTCTGGAAGTTAACCATAAGGTACTGTTATCTGGCGTAGTCATGGCCAAGATAACATGTAATGAACCGATACAATCTAGACTTAAATCTAAACATTAGATTACACAAAAGAGTAGGTACATTAGCATCCGCAAACATTTTACTGGCGCTACAATCCCTTGGAATCCTCAGAAGTGACCTCAATCCTCAACCCTTAGAAGTCACAATAAACACCATGCTTCTCTCCTGTAGTATGGCCACAGGTGGGCAGCATACAAAGGGGTACAGTAGGCTTTAAACAGAGAAATCTTAACCGATGGGGAGCACATCCCGAACCTCAGCAGCAAAGTATTCACCCGCCTTACACTGATTAAAAATGTAAGATAGTGTCCCAAATATTTAATACTAGTGCACTCCTTCAGCCATATAAAAGCTTGTCCACAATAAAATGGCGTGATTTATCACCTGTGCTTTGGTCTAAATGCAGGCCATGCACATTATATGAGCTAACTTGGATTAATACACACTACTCATCGAAGCATGGCTCCCGCTCCCACTAACTCTTGGATTGAGAACCTCATAGAATCGACAATCAAATATTCCAGCTGCTCAAAGACCATGGTCATACATATCCAGCAGTAACATGGAACAAGCTGTATCTATTCCTGGCTGAAACAATCTTAACATGATATGACTGTTTTAATGTCTAACTGCTCAGAGAGATAATTACATAAAGTGTCAGCTTGAAGGTTGGGGAAAAATCTGAATGCAAAAACACCAGCTTATTTTTAACCATTTGGATATTACTGCCAATGCCCATGCCAACTATTCCCATCTTATTCATTTCAGTTTGTGGAACCCGGGGCTTGAACTGCACATGTACATTCAGAGGATCCCTGGCTTTCTGTCATTGACCTACTTTCACCACAGTATCCACTAAGGTGACCAAGGACTTTCAGGGGGGAGTGGACTCACTGTAGTCGGGCCCGAAGTCTCCTCCCAGGCCATGGAAATCATCTCTGGCGGCCCTCCTTTCAAAGAGGTGCCAGGCCCTGAATCCAAGCCAGTCGGCTCACCGGGCCTTTCAATCACTGATATTCTGCGCCCAAGAACCACTGGAGCTGCCCGCAGGTCCTTATTCACAGCTGCTTGCGTTTCCAAAGCTTTTTTCATACAGGAAACTTCTCAGCTAAGCTGTTCCATTCTGCTTAGCAAAGCCAAGGCATCCATGTGGCTGAATCAGTCAAGTTCATCAAGGAAAGGCAAAACAAGCCTAAGGATATTTTCCCCACATTCATTAAGTATTTTCAAGCATGCCTTAATATTATTTGCATCCTTCTACAGACCCTTGTGCATAACACAGAGTTGAGTAGTCTGACAGATTTCAAGGAGGGGTTTCTTTGACTTCTCTATCTAATCAGAAGCAAAGTCATTTGACGCCAGCAAAACAATGTCATCCTAGGTTAGAGTCCTCATTTTAATAACAAGAAAGTTCAAAAATTCATTTTCCACAATTAACTTCCCTTCCCTTCTTTTTGTACACCATTGATTTTTTTTTTGTGAATTCCGACAAGTTTTAAATGAAGACTCTCACCACCACCATCTCCAGCACCAACATGAAGTGCCAATACAGTCTAAGCAATGTCATAAATTACTGCCATATACCATAAAGTTACAACTTAACTTTTTGTTGTTGTTGTTACCAGATTCATGCCTTAAGTCTAGACTCAAATCCAAGTCCTGTGACTTAAGCCCCCCATCTCTGCACATAGTATGTCATAGTAAGTCACAAAGTGACACTGGAAAACCTGAAGTCTTCCAGTCTGTTTCAAATCACAATCAGGTTATAATATAGGCTTCATCAAAGGCTCAAGTTATTTATGTAAGTCAAGTCTTAAGTAATCCCATGTTTTATAAACTCTGACTCATTGTGCTACGAACCTTGTTCTATATTAATCTGAATGTCAAAATGCTACCGATACACGGTAATAAAGAACTGTTTTTAGAAGCTGAGTAAATGTGCCTTACATGCCAGTTGTCTGTGAAGGTTTCCAGTAGTCTCTGGATGATGGGAGCCTCTCCAGGCAGTCTAAAGGCTTCCAGGTAAAGCCGCAGGGCCTCATCAATACGAAGCCCCCGGAAGGTGAAAGTGCTGCAAAAAATATTTGCATAGTTTGATATCGAACACACCAATGCATCCTGGGAACCAACATCTGTACATCCTTTAAGATCAGAGTATACACTGATCAATAAATGCACAACATGCCAAGGAACTGCACCCTACTTCACAAAGCTGTCCAAGAGCTCCATGTTTTTGCGATCACTGACGTATTCTCCGATCATCTTTTTGTCCAGTCGTGGGTTTTCTCTGAGCCACTGGGCCACCTGGCTGTTGTCTATGGGGTTACTGAGGAGACCTGTCTCCTGCAGGAACTGGATTCCCTTCTTGGGCTTCTGATTAAACTGCTCTGTGCCTGTGATCAGCAGCTGGACCCATGACAAGAAAAGCAGTTTGAAGGCTCAGTGCAGTTTTTATAATTTGACTTTGGATGTGTAATGTTACAAGAAATCTAGGTCAATCAATACCACCTACCTTTTTCTTTGTTCTAATTTCCATCAACTCTTGGCAATCGGGTAACCATGACAAGAAACGCTCAGGCTTTTTTGGAGCTCCCTTCTCAGCTGGAAAAGAGAATGAAAATGTATAGCTTGAGCTTACGGTTTCCAGCCAACACATTGTAAGCATTTAAGAATGAAGCCTCACCAGCATCATTGTCTCCTTGATCATGTCTACCCAGTTTCATCTGCTCTGCCATTAGATGTCCACTGGTTGGTGGACATGCTGGTGCACTCTCAGCTTGTGGAAGACTCAGACCATTGCTACTGCTAGTTCTATTAAGATCTGAAGACAAAAGGAAAACACATCCTGTAAAAAAAAAAAAAACTATCAAGGTGAAGACTGGCATTTTTTAAACTGAAACTACTGATGTCTGGCATTTGTGTTATTAATATCTTTTAAGCATTTTCATTTCTTGAAGAAAAACTAGTATTGTTTGTTTTAGGGAGAAGAAGAGTTCTAGCAAAAACAATGGGGTGAAACCACTTTATTGAGATTCAAACAGTCAAATGTCCATGTGTACAGGGGTGTGTGTATACCTGTTTGAGTGTCTGCTCCGTTTTTGCTTGGACCTTCTCCCTCTGCTAGCAGTGCCTCTGACTGGTCTTGTTGAGTAGTGCTGTTGAGCACCTTGGCCTGGCAGTGTGCTTCAATGCTGTCAATCACTGTGAGGAGAGCCTCCAGTGACAAGAGGTGAGTGGTGTAGAGCCCTGACACTGGGAACGCATTCTGTAGCAAGACAGGGGAAATGTCTTATTTCTACAAAAACTGTTTTTCAACCAACTATTGGGATTGATTTGAATATAATCATCATTACAGACTTAAAATAAAATATGAGGCCACCAGAACTGTAAGTATAAGAATAAGCCCTCCAGGATTGTTTCAATGGCCAGAGAATTCTTTGGTAAACCTCAAGGGTCTCTAAATGATCTTTACACTACAAGGACCACAAAGACATTGAGGAGTATTCTGGCAGACAGATCCCATCCTCTGTATAGTCAGTTTGAGCCACTGAACTCCGGGAGATGCTATACATGCAACAAAAATGTATTCAATCACTCGTTCATTCCAAGGACCATCGGTTTTATCAATTCTACAAGCTAACTATTAACTTTTAATTGCATGTTTTGTATGTTGGTTCTTATTGTGTACATTTTTTTTACTTTTTATCATCTGGTGATTGTTTTTTGTGGTGGGTTTCAGTCTCAGTGCACCTATTAAACCTAGTAATGTACAATATATTCCATGTCATCCTGAAAACCTTTTGAAAACCACTGCATCTCTCTAACGCTGTTGGTTCCCCCAAGAACATGAGCATCTAAGCTGTGTGCATCGCCCCCATTTGACACTGTCCCATTATGAGTCCATTTTTCTAGAAACTATAGTTGGCAACAGCAACAGCATAGCCGCTTCTTTTCTTTTTGTTTATTTTTTTAAAGAAGCTCAGTTCAGTCCTTTTTACAAAGATTCAAGACCTGCAAATAACCCGTCTAATGCTTTTAAACTAATCAAACCACTGGTGAGGACATTTTAAAAGAACAGATAAAGCTGAAACCAGAACTATTCACCCACTCAAAACAACTGTATTCTATCTTGTGCTACAAAATAGTGATGGAAGAAAGAAATTATTAGATTTTTTTACTCTTGCTTGTGAAACAACATTAAAGCAATGCTTTATTGCTCAGAGGTTAGTCTTGGGAAGACTGAAATAAAGGGGTACAAAGTATAGTCAGAACAGTGACAATCCACAGTCTACAACTAGAAAAGTAGGATGTTACCTTGGAAAGCAGCTTGGTGAGGTCTTCGAACAGGTTGGAGCAGTAGAAGTCACAGTCATAGTTGATGTACAGCTCAGTGACAAAGCTGGGGATCCTCCACAGCTGAACCAGAGCTTCAAGCGCAATCTCCTTCATCTCATAAGGCATCTTAATGTTCTCTGATGTGATTATGTCCATCAGTTTCTTTAGGTACATCTGCCAATTCAGTACACAGGGAAATGATTATTAGGGCCCCGGGATTGCATATGGGTAAATCAGATGACAATCAACAGCTAAATAAGCCTCAAGATCATTTAATGGGGGGAAAAAACTCATTACCTCAAGCTGAAACTTTAGATGTCCTCTCATGCTTTCAAAAAGCAGGAAGCAAACACGTATTGAGGAAGCATACAGGTTCATACGGTCCATACTCAGCAACTGCAAAACAACAGAAATCATCAGAAAAGATATATGAAAATAGCTTTCTCTTAAAAGAACTTTTGATTTTGTTTGACTTGAAGTAAAAACTTATTTTACTCTAAGATTATAGACACTGCTGTGATATCAGAAAATGATACAACCAGTTGCTTTCATTTAAAGGAACACTCTGTATTTGGTTGCATTCATCCTTCCCTCAATTCTTACCAGTCCCCCTGGCCCTGATGCTAAACACCCCATAGTCTAATGCTGTCATCACCATGTTACACTGCAGAGTTGGTACCATATTAGCCAGGTGATGAGAAGTGCCTGGTGTTTACCAGGCAGTGGATGCATTTACATGCATTTAAGTAACCAGTTACTGAGAGAAACTGGGTTACAGCAGAAATCAGATAACACATTTACATGCATGGCAGTAATCAGGTTACTCAAAAACCCCAGCATGAACAAGCTCCAACATTTGCCCCACCACACACACACCCCTAAGCCACTGAGACATTGTTGTTCGGGTACACCCATAATTGGAAAGGCTGACGTCAGTATGCGGACTGCATCCTCCCATAAACAAAGATGGACGCGGTCGATAAAGCTTGTATTTTGGTCTCTTTAGCAATGTTTCATCTGCAAATCACAACACTAGCGTCCTCATTAGTTGTGAAATTAATAATGGCAATAGAAGACCAAACACATTCATCCAACAAGCGGCTGATTTGAGTCTCCATCGGCATTTATCTGTGGTTTTGTCTAGTTCTTCACGTGGCCATTGAATGCGTGCCAAGTAAGGACTGGTGGGAGAGAGTCTTCTTGGGAGAATTTACAGACATTGAATGTTCAAATGTTCCAAAGTTCATTTGTGAAGCTTTGCAACAAGATGAAAGATGTTATGCAACCCGATGAGGCGGTTGTGAGAACAGCCCTGGAGGCAGCTTGTGGAACCTCCATGTGATTTCAGAACCAGTTCTTCATTCCTCAAGTTATTGGATGCACAGACGGCACCCACATCCTGGTTTTGGCTCCGAGTGATGGATAAAGCTTCATAAATGATGTCTGTTAGTCAAGAAGAATGGACATTATATGTCCTTCAGGAAGTTGTGGATGACTGATACTGGTAAGTCTGTGAGGATTTTTCAGTGGTATTCGCATAACATAAATACCTAACATGTATATCAGTACTAGTACAGTTCTTGGAAATCATAATGTAGTAGTGAAACTTAATTTTGTGATAGTGTAGTCTGGAAAGAAAAATACAATGTATGCTTATGTTTGTAAACAAAAAAAGTAAACATTTCTATTGTCTTCAGCTTTTGGAACATTAACTGCAAAATGCCTGGGAGTGCCCATGATGCTAATGTCCTAAGACAGTCGCACCTTTTTGAGAGAGTCAACGTCCTTCCAAAGGTAAGGCAACGACACTACCTGGAGTTCTGTTCAATTCTTGTCTCATTAGACTAAACAGTCTTTTTTGATTATGCCCTCAGAGTCCTTTAAATACTGTTCAACAAGCTCCAAGTGGGCTGTCATATGTCTTTTACTCAGAGTGGCTTCCCTCTAGTCAACTGAAAAAACTTAGAAAAAATCAACTGGACTAGATTTCTAGGTCGAAGATGTTTCACCTCTTATCCAAGAGGTTTCATCAGTTCTGACTGACTGGTGTTGAGCTGTCAGAACTGATGAAGCCTCTTGGATGAGAGGTAAAACGTCTTTGACCTAGAAATCTAGTGCAGTTGATTTTTTCTAAGTTTTTTCAGTTGACTATGACCTGAATCTGCACAGACATCTTCCCTCTAGTCACTCTTCCATAACGGCCTAAATAATGGAGTGCTACTGAAATGGTCGTCCTTCAGACAGGTTCTCCCGTCTCTGCAGAGGACTTATGAAGCTCTGTTAGAATGACTGTTGAGATCTTGGTCACCTCCCTGACCAAGGCCTTTCTTGCCCACTTACACTGTTTGGAGAGAAGACCAAAATCTAGGAAGAGTCCTGATGGTTCCAAACTTCTTTGATTTCACAGTTATTGAGGCCACTGTGCTCCTGGGAACACTCAAAGCCTTAGAAATGGTTTTATACCCTTACCCTGATCTATGCCCCACCATAGTTTTATCACAGAGGTCTGCACAGAGTCCCTTGGACTTCATGTCCTGGTTTTAGTCCTGACATGCAGTATGAATCATGGGGCCTTATATACACAGGTGTAGACCTTTCTACATTATACCTGATCAATTCCGTTTGTAACGAGGTGGACTCCAATCAAGTTTTAGATACATCTCAAGGAGAATTAACACAAACAGGATGCATCTGACCACAATTTGGAGCCACAGCAAAGGGTCGGAATACTTTTATAAATGAGAGACTTCAGTTGCTGCTTTTTAATTAATTACCAAAATTTTCTAACAACACGTTTTTACTTTATCAGTATGGGTATTGAGTGTACACCAGTGGGCACAAATTTCTATTTTACCAATTTGAAATTAAATCTCACAACACAATAATGTGTGCAAAAAAGTGAAGGGGTCTAAACTTTCTGAAGCAGCTGGATGGATTCCACCAAGGCAGACCACAAGTATCAGTTTAGTCAGCCATTTCAAAGAGGGTGTCCCTGGGAAGAAACTGCTGCAAGTTTCCTAACCACTTCTGAATTAGATCCAATTGTTCAAAAACATTTACAAAACAATCTTCCTTATAGCATCTGTCACTAATGTATAGAAAATATCCCTCCATTGTCAATTTGATAACAGACAGCATAGGTACACACATACTGTACAAAACTGTACATTCTGCTTTACCTGGAAGAGATGTCTGCAGAGCTCATCTTTGACCAGTCCTAGTAAAGACTGGTAGTTTGCAATGTGTGCTGACTCAAGCGCTACAGTTAGGAGCTGCAGGCCCATGTGCATCATGGCATCAGTGTTGTGGCGGTCATGGGGGTTGGTCAGTGAGATCAGGAAACGAAAAAGCTCCCTTAAACATGGCAGGCCATACGGGATAAGGGATGCTCCTACAAGGAAGGCAAGAGGAGGACAGAGGTTAAGAAACAACTTCATCATTGGGGACATAAAAGTTTGAACTTACAAGTAAGTAAAATGTCCTCAGTGTGTAAAAGACACATCATCACAAGCTCTTCTCCTTCAGTGTCCTTACCGTCTCTTTGCATGGACTGTGTGAAACGAACTCCTTGAGTGTTAACGTAGTCTTTGTCAGGGACAGAGCTGCTGTCTGACTGTTCAGTAATGGAGTCTTTGTCTTCCAGAACCTCAGGGATAGACTCCACTGAAGCCGACTGAGCTGGATCAACCTGTCCGCCATCAAACTAGATGCAAATGAAAACAGAACAAAGTAGAAGTTCATGACAGAGTCATTAACAAGAGACACAATTTCACAATGTGGAAATAGGGGAAAGCTGAAAAAGTTATTTATATAAAGAGACTGTTGGTCATCCTATTGCTATTCCAAACAGCCCTACTTGTGCATCTGGAGAACCAGGCCCAGTGCCAGGGAGTGTGGCTGCAGATGAGCTATACTGCTCTAGGTCAGAAAGGTCTTCCCTGGAGGTGGCTTTGGAACAGGTGTCCAGGCCACTGTCTGTCATTGTAGGGCTGGGAATGGATGAGCCAGCACTGTCTGAGGCTGGTAGGCTTGAGGTGGACAAGCCTTGCTCAATGAATGGAACACCACCTAACAGGAAAAAGACGCAGTCATACTATGGTGTAACATGACGTGTTTCCCCATTCACCCACACACTTCGTCCATCATGTACAAAAATCAGCAACACTATAAAAGGTGTACCACATATTGCTTCAACATTTGTTCAATGACTGTAGGTGTGTTATTACAGTAGTGTGCATCTTACCAGAAAGGTTGTTGTTGCTGAGTGTGCTGGACTGGGTTGGATCCATCTGACAGGAGGGACTTCGTACCATATGTCGAGATGGCCTTGGAGAACGTTTCTGCTTCTTCCATTTGGAGGAGTCACTCATTCCACCGGCACGCATTTTCAACTACAGAAAACAATGGATCACTGAGTTAGAACTCTCCATCCACACTGTACCGCAGGACCATCATTACCAATTAAGGCCACGATCAGATCTGATGTTTTATTTCTCTTAATATTCTTCCTTTGTTTCCTCAGAAAAAAAACAAATAGAGCTGTGAGTACTGCCAGTAACACTACACACTTAAAAAGGAAAATGCTGAGGCACTTATTCTGAACGCTGAATTCCACCCCTTTTACACATCATCTAAATGCTGGGGAGAACAACTGCACATGTGACAAAAGTGGTGGCCTAAAGGTTAGAGAAGCAAGCTAATAACCAGAAGGATATGGGGTCTGAAATCTGGGTGGGTTAGGTGACCCTGTTAAACAGAGGTGGCTCTTTCAGAGAACTGACACTGTCTAAATTAAGGTTAAAAAATAACTTCAGCCTTTTGTGGCTGCACAAGGAGCTGTGCGACGTCAGATAAAAGTCCTCAAGTCACTGGAGTCAACATTGCAGGGGACTAAAGCCTAAAAGTTTGAAAATGAAAAACACTGATTTATTACACTTGTTAACTGTTAATATGCACAAAATGATGCTGCCAAAAGTATACTGCATTATAATACACATACATTTAAATAGGTGAAGCAAACATATCCCTATCCTAATCATCTTGTAAAATTTACAATTTTTTTTAAAAAAGAACATAAAAATAACCAAAGCAACCCTTGTTCTCTGAGAAATGAGCGAATTAACCTTGTTTCTGGAAGATACAAAGTAAGGTTCAAGAGAAAACATCCTATTTGATCACGGCCTAAAATGAACACAGCCTGATCTGTGGATTAACCAGTAGTTAATTTCATAAGACAATGCACAGAAGGAAAAACAAACAAAAAACAAAACAGCAGCACAGCATGTACATGCAGGCAAAGGTGACACCAAGATGAGCCACTGCTGTTTAATCCTGTTTAATATGGGGTGTTATTTTAAAAGGTTCTGTTGCAGTGTGTTCATTTATTCAGACCATTTACTATTTCAGACACACCTGTTTTGTAATCCAACTTTTCTTAAAATCAAACAAACAAAAAACTAAGGCATGCTCTATGCTGCAGCATCTGAGAAAGCATATGGGGGGGCATGATATACAGCAGCTGAGATATATGCATGAGGGTGTAATGCCAAAGAAGACTCCAATAAAAACAAAACCTAACAATACATATGTAAAGGGAACATTCACAAGCACAGACATGTCACAGTAAAATGTTTAAAATGATAAACACTATCCAGAATATTCCACATCAGTTGCTTTGTTCTTTAATAACAAATCGTGTCAGGTTCCTTCTTCCAGCCCAACCTCTAGCCAAGTTTACAGAATGAAGTGGGAGGTTAGTGAAGTCTGAAACAAGGACAGGGGAAAGGTTACGGGGAGATTCCCCAGCCTAAAGATTTGAAGTTATCTTCCTTACCTGCACGCGTTTGTTTTTCCACAATATATTGTAAGCCTCAGAAAAGAAGGGGAGTAGGCAGGTGCCCGTGATTAGTGATGGGAAAATGTCGGCAGTGGGACCAACACATAACACACATAAGCATACATGTTTATGCATAATGGGAGGGATGTGGGACCCAAAGAGGGCACAAGGGTTGGAGAGACAGACATAGCTACTATAGTCTCTAACCACTAGAGAATGAGCAGCCAGCTAGTGAGCAGGCAGTGTGAATGAGCAGGCATATAATCCATGCAAAATGCACCAACTGCTGGAACAACTGCTCCAGCTCCATGTTCAGGGCTCACATAAATACTTTAACAGCGATATGACAGCCATTCAAATAAGACAACAAAATGGAGAAATTTTAAGTTAAGGTGTATTCACACCGTATTCAGTGATAATTTTTAACAATTTGAAAACAATTGTTAAAGCCCTGAAAACTAACAGAGTTCAACAGAGACCCAGGGCTCCCTCATACACTCCCATGCTATGCTAGTGAGCCAGTAGAGTACCCTCTCTAGGCCATTCTGACTTGTTTTTCGACACTGCTCTTCACAAAAAGGATTCAGAGTGTCCATGTTACAGCATGGTGTCTGTGGGCATGAAAACATGCAGACACACAAAGATGGGCAACTGAAACTGAAAACTGAACTGGAAAGGCAGAAATGAGATTGCCGGGTGGGGGGGTAACCACAAAAAGGTATGATAAGGTTGCTCCAGACTTTGGGTCATTATTTAATGAAACAAGGTTTCCACATTGTTGACAAGTAAATAGAGTGCAGGAATAATTCAGCTGACCTTAGTTTACAGTCATGGTCAAAAGTACTCATGCTGGCACCACTGCATTTCTGTCAGGTAATGCACCACTTCTCCCAGGAACTTGTTGCAATCACAAAGTCTTTGGTATTCTCAGGTTTATTTCTTTTGTTTACATTGGACAGAATTACTGACACCCTCAACTTCGATTCCTGTTCTCCCCAGTCCACATGTTGAAGTGTCCTTGGGCAAACCACTGAATCCCTAGGTGCTTCCAATGGCCAGAGTAGCACCGTGCAGGGACAGCATCGCCATCTGTGTGTGAACTGGCACCACAGATCCAGGTTATGTACCGGAGACAAATTCTTCATGTGTGTAACATGCTTGGCCAATAAAAGTGATTATTATTATCATATTTGATAGCACACCCTATGGACAAAATAATTGAAATCAGTCACTTCCCATAACCATCAGTGAGTTTCTTCGTCCTCTCTAATGGAATTTTGGACCACTCTTCTTTTGCCAGCTGCTCCAGGTCTCTCAGGTTTGAAGGGTTCCTTCTCCACAGCTGCTCTATGGGGTTTAGATCTGGACTCATTGCTGGCCACTTCAGAACTCATCGTGTTTGTCTGTAGGTACGTGTTCTTTTCTTTTAAGTCCTCATTTTGTTTTCTGAAAACAACAGAATGACGTGCTCGACCAAAAATAGAGCCTTTTGGTCTGGTTTTTCTATGTTACTGTGTCAGCAGTGGGGTCCCCTGGGTCTCCTACCATAGTGTCCCTTGTCATTCAGATGGTGACAGATAGTGTGAGCTGATACTGTTGCACCCTGTGTCTGCAGGTCAACTTGAATTTGTCTGGAAGTTGATCAAGGTTCTTTATCCACCATTCAACAATCCTTCGTTGCAGTCCATCATCTAGTTTTCTCTTTGGTCCATGTCCAGGGAGATTAGCTACGGCGCCATGGGCTGTAAACTTCTTGACAATGTTGTGCACAGTGGACACAGGAACAGCCAGATCTCTGGAGACGGACTTGGAGCCTTGAGACTGTCCAGGATTTTCCACTGTTGTGGTTCTCACATCCTCAAACAATTCTTTGCTCTTCTTTCTTTTCTCCATGCTCAGTGTGGTCCACGTGACACAAAGGCTGAGTCAACTTTTCTCCATTTTAACTGGTTGCCAGTGTGATTTCTATGCTACTGAGTTTCATGACAAACTAAAGGAGCATCACAGGCTGTAAATACAACTATTTCTGATCATTTTGAAAAGGTGTCAATAATTCTGTCCAGTCCATTTTTGGAGTTCTGTGTAGACTGGATCAGATTTAGCTTTTTTGTGTTGTTCCAATGCAAACAAGAGAAATAAACATGACAATACCAAAGAATTTGTGATTGCAACAATTTTCTGAGAGTAGTGGTGTCTTATGTGACACAATTGCAGCGGTGCCAGTATTTTTGGCCGTGACTGTATAAGAAGTTCACATTTTTCAGTTATATGATGCTAATTCACCATTAAAAACTGTATTTCACAGCCACAGACAGAATGTTGAACCTAACGACAGTATGGCAGCAATGAAAAAGAGTAAAAGAGCACAATACCAGCATGCAGATCTAAGACACATTCAACATGTCAGTCCTGTTACCTTCTTCATGTTGGCACCCACATAACTCTTGGCCTCCTCTTTGAACTGGCATAGCCTGAAAAAAAAAATACAATTTACAGTATTAGATACAAACAATTATCTGACATAAACCAAACTCTAAGTTGCAGACTGCCCAGGAGTCTTCATCATAGGTACAGAAACCTGGTCATAATGTGCACAGACATATGTGCTGAGAAAAAAATCTGCCTATGAGGAGAGGAACACCACTCCCACAGTCAAACATGGTGGAGGCTCGCTGATGTTTTGGGGTGTGTGTGTCTGCATCAGGCACTAGAGCTCTGCATAAAGTGAAAGGAAGAATAAAATCTTCTGACATTGAGCTGTATTCAAAGCAAAGCCTCCTACTGTCAGTCAGACAGCTAAAAATGAAGAGGCAGTGGATCCTTCAACAAGACAATGATCCAAAGAACAGAGCAAAGTCAACTCAGGAATGGTTTAAAAAGAGTAAGGTGAATGTTTTCCCATGGCCTTCCCAGTCTCCAGGCTTAAGTATCACTGAAAACCTGTGGATCGACCTGAAGAGGGCTGTACGTAGCTTTCTTCTTTCAGTGTTTTATTAGGTGCTACATAATTCAGTTTTGCATTGACATTGCATTTACATACAATTTTATACATAAAGATCATTCTTATATATATTATAGTATTATTCAGCATGTAAAAACAGCCATTTCATTTTATATGAGTATTGATATGAATCTTATTCAAGTCTGAATAAACCCTGATAATGTGGGCATGTGAGATTTAAGGAAAAGATAGTTAGCTGCATTATGTGAAATGAATGATATGGTGTTTTCAGAGCTTCACCCATATGTGAAACTGACAGTCAACTGGCTACAACTAGGATTAATTAAGGGATTATTTTTAATGACCTATCAAATAATCATTTAGTCTATTAAATGTCAGCAAAAGTGGAAAATGCCAGTCACAAGCGTCCAGAGTCCAAGGTGACAGCTATAAATATCTTGGTGTGTCTCAAAATATAAAACCCATAGATATTTAAGAAGCTGGAACCATTGGATTTTTGCAATTTTTGCTTTAGAAGTTACTCAGATATTAACATATTGTCATAATTAATGGAGAAGGAATGCAGAGCTTGTCCTACGCAGCTTAAGCGACAATATCATGGTGGTAAGCTCAACATTTTCAACCTGAATCACTAATATACTTGTCCAGCACTTGGTAATACTGACTGCTGTTCTCAAGGCATCACACAAAGAGTGTGTTCATGTGTGTCACTAGGTTTCTATGGACTTTAAAGCTTTGCTGGAAAATGAGATGTCCCCTGTTACACAGAGAGAGAGAGGGGGAGAGAGAAAAGGAGCTGGCAGCCCCCCTCCTAACATCAACTCAGCGTTAATAGAGTGTTGTCTTGCAAGCATGATTATTGGATGATCTGTGGGTCCAATAGATTAACATGCCTAATGCTTTCAGCAGGCAATCTAAAACTCCTACTGAGGAGCTGAAGAGTGCTACTGCTCATTATTCTCTGATGGGGGGTGGAGGGGGAGCAGCCCAGACCTACTTTATTATCCAAGGTCTGTGGATAAGTGGGGGCTCATGGCTGAACATGAGCAAAATGAGATGTAGGGCATGGGTATGTGTGTGAGCAGTACCACAAGAAGGGTAAAAAGCGCACACTTCCTGTTCACACCTTTCTTTATGACCGTGGCTAGTCATAAGCATTTCTAAATCTTGTGAGAGGACATGATAACAAGGTGCCATATCAGTGTCCCGCCAGGGAATGCAAGTGAGTGGCAACAAGCCTGGCAAAAACTAACCCTGGACTTCACTGGAGGCAATATAACCCATCACTTTGTGCCAAATCCTGTGTCAAATAGAGAGACAAACACACCTTCAGAGAGGAGGTGAATCACACCATAACTTTATTCTGAGCTCTGTTTGTTCTCCAGGTGTGCTCCTTCACATTTAGATGAGCAGACAAGCTGTTTTGTAGCTGATCTCCCTGACTGCTTCTGCCTGGCATCGCTGGCAAAGCTAATTCTGTACGTGTGTGCGCACCTGTGTGCGTGTGTATTTAGATGTGCTTCTTAGTGTTTATGGTGCTAGGAGTTTTGCTGTTGAAGCGGAGACAAGCTTCATCTATATGCAGATCGTATGGTGTGCAGCTCAATTGTCTCATCCCTTTGTGTGTGACCGAATGTGACTGGCACTCTGATGCATGTGGAGGGAGTGGTTTGTGGGGTTGTGCCTGTGTGTAGGGGTGGGGAGAGAGAATCTCTTATGCTAAATGTCTAGGGAGAAATCATATTATGGCATTAACAAATCAGTGGCCCATTAACCCTGTGTACAATGCAAAATGAAATTCATGAGCTTCAAGGGAAATAATGAGGTCAGAGAGAAAGAGAAAACCTCCAATCTATGATCCATAGGTGAGGGAAATAATGAGGTCAGAGAGAAAGAGAGAGAGAGATGTAGAAAACCTCCAATCTATGATCCAGAGGTGATAAAGGAGAGCACCAGCAGCAGTCTGGCCTGCTCTTCATTTGTGGTAAGACATCTGAAGATCAGGGATATGAAAACTGATGAAACTGCTCTTCACTTTTCTGGCCTTTCCTAGCATCCATGTTTCAATTGTGGTCCAACAAGATGTGTTTTCATTAGAAACAAAGCAGTCCCTAAAGAAGCATTAGATTTTAACATATGACAGTAAACATGGTGAATAAATTTGTAGTCCTGTCCACTTCAGGAGTGTGCACATTAAGATAAAACTGAACACAAAAGTCTACCTTAACCCTAAACCAATCTTCATCCTCCACTCCCATTCATTTACCTGGAGAACAGTAGCTGCACCATGTCAACCAGTGTATGTTCAGCCGATTTCCTGAGGAGCTCTGCAAACACAAAAGAGAAACAGCCAGAAGAAACAATCAGAATGCAATAGAGAAGCAAGATGCAGCAGAGATAAGAGTGAGACATGGCCTGACAAAGAGACATTTAAATAAAGTTCAAGGAGAGTTAAACATGGTACAGTAGAGCAAATATAGCACAAGCTAAAAAAAAAGTGCCAACTGTGGCAAAGTTAACATCTGCTTATGCAGGCTGATTCAAATGTTTAGCTGCAATCTCCTGTGTTACAGAACGGCTGAATAAGTAAAACCATTTCACACAAGCTTGTGAGTCTACCTGGAGTCTACATGTGACTCACCACTTAGGCGCATCTCGAAGCAAATTCTGAAGCAGGACTGCATGATCTCACAAACAGACTCATTGGTTAAATGGGCTCCAACTGGCGTAAGCAGCAGAGTTCTTAGGACCTGAAACAGCACAGAACAACTGCTCTAAAGCCCACAGTCTCATCAGTCAAGTTCACCTTACAATTTTCTAAGAGGACAAATTTGAAAATAATTACATACTGGAAATGGGATGCTGTACTGTACTGGATTAACTTGTACAGGGAGTGAGACTCCATGGACATCATTTGTCTATTCCATCAAGTCTGTGCAAGACCACTGTGGTTACTACTGGTAAACATGTAATTTACCTGTAGAATCTTCATAAGGACAACTTCATCACTGGCAGGGTCTGTTCCAACAAATCTAGCGTGTGTAACGGCATCTGCCATGTTCTCAATGGCCTCTGCTGCTGCTTCATGGTTAGCATCTGCAAACAGACAAGAAACATGCAATCTTCTCAAAAGGTTGACTCTGAAAATTCAAACTCCAAAACAAGCATTATTAGCTTGATAAATGACAGCATTTAATAGGAAAGAGCACTGAAAGGAAGTCAGGTTACTAAGGACAGCTGGAGTCTGAGTAGAGACCGATTTATGCACATCAAATATCTGAACATTATTTTGTGTTTGAAGCCCATCATGGCAATTACAAAGGATTTGCATGCTTTTGCTTCCTGCTACATACAAGATAAGATAAGATAAGGTAAGATAATCCCTTATTGTCATTGTAACACGTACAACAAAATTTTAGAGTGACCTTCAGTCGGTGCAGCAATAAAAAAAACAACATAAAAACATAACTGCTAAAAAAAAACAAAATAAACAACAGACCTCACACACACAGGCATATTATATTTTAGCAGCAATGAGTGTGGTAACTGCTGTTGGGTAAAAACTATTCCTGGATCTACTGGTCATTGATTTGATTGCTCTGAACCGTCTACCTGACAGCAGCAGTTCAAAGAGTAAACATCCAGGGTGTGAAGTGTCCTTAATGATATCCTGAGCTTTTTTGAGGCAGTGGGAACTGTGTAGTTCTTCCAGAGTGAGGAGAGGGCAGCTGACGATCTCCTGGGGCGTATTAATGACCCTCTGAAGCGCTTTCCTCTGTGCTGCTGCTGTACCATACAGTATGTTTATTGCTGTGGTCACACTTAAAATGTGATGGAAATGTAACGAACTACCCTCCATTGGAAGGTTTGTTAATGTTTGGTCAATAATCTGAAACTATTTTGAAAACTGATTACTTCCTTTAAAATTATTTTCAAGCAGATATGATAAACATTGGTCTCAATAAACACAAATATCTTTAGAATTTGGACATTAATGCCATCATTCCACCGCCACCAGGAACTGTACTGTAATCATACCGTATATCACAGTTTGCGCGTATCCATTGTCTTAGAAACTGATCGTGCCTGTACTGAAACCATGCTGAAAATCGTGATATCTGGCCCTGCTCAGAAGCAGGTCCCACAGCACACTACTCCACTCCCATCCTGGCTGTCTACATTACTACATTCTCATTGGCAGAGAAAAAAAAACTTGAGAAAAAGGAAGTGTCTCAGCTGAAGAAAGAGACTTGCTCTCTTTAAAAAAAAAGAAAGAAAGGAAGAGGAGATGGCAGCACATTAATAAAGAAGTAAAAGGAAGTTAATATGGAGTTTGTCGAATCAATGTTTGCTATGTTTTGCACCTCCTGGTAATGTTAGTTCTGGTCACGCAGAAGACGTCAGCAAGAGCAACGCTCATGCTGTGCAATGGAAACACGAGCATGTACTGGGGCCAGGCAGCCCAGGCCAGTAGTCAGCCAGCTGGCCTGAGTACGGGACAGTTCTGGGTGGCAGTGGAATGACAACATTAGGTGAATAAAGCACGACTTCACAAAGCCCTCACTTGAGAATTTGTGAATGTTTTGGGAACTTGTGGACTTAGAATTGCTTTTTTGTTGGCTATTTGCTAACCAAACAATGAATCAATCAACTGAGAAATTAATTGCCAGATACTAAAAATAATTTGCAGCCCACGCAAAACAGTACTGGATTACAGTGGATTTCACAGCTATACCTGATAAAGTGTCCCGAGTGCTAGTTGAGAGGTACATTTACAACTGAATAAACTACCTCCACAATCATAAATGAGCGTGTGCCACTCATCTCCCTCTGCTTACAGCCTACACAAAAATGCTACATATACACTAAGTACTGCATTGTACATCTGTAGAAGCCTGCTAATATTTGCAGTTGCCATGTAGTACTACTAATACTATCTGTAGAAAAGTCTGAATACATAGAGTAGTGAGATTGTGGTGTGGAATCCTTCTTGATGCCCAGTGGCTTGGAATGCTTTAAAATTAAACAGGACACCTTTATATGTTGGTAGACTATACGCTTCCACTGCCCAAAGTCAGTAAAATAGAGCAGCTGAACAGTGTTTATAGTAACTATCCCTACCTGTGCTGCATTGGGTGGAGTCCCACCCCAAATGTTATATCAAATAAGGCAAAAGACCAAACTAGAAACCATCAATGTTTCAGCGGTAATGTAAACGCAGGCTGAGTGAGAAATACAGTCAGTACAGAAAGTATTCAGACCCTTTCAAGTTTTCCATATTTTGTTATTCAGTTTATTTCAGTTCAGTTGTATCAGAATAAGAATCAGCTTTATTGGCCAGGTGTGTCGGACACACCAGGAAGTTGACTCTGGTACATCAGCTCTCAAAGTGAATGTACATATCCCCATGCAAGGGGCAAGTCAACAGTAAACCAGCATAAGAATGTGTAAGATAACAAAATAAGCAGTATTAACAAGCAACAAACAGTGCAAATAATGCAAAATAAGCAGTATAAACATGCAGTAAACAATGCAGACCAACAAGGAATACTCATTGTGATTTCTTATAGAGAACTTAAAAACAGAGACCTGTATGGATCTGAATAATCTGTACAATGTAAATTTACGGGTATTTCGCCGAGGGTTATTGTCCAGTCATACTATCGTGGGTTAGGTGTTCATCAGAGTGGGGAAGAAACTGTCCCTGTGCCTGGTTGTCTTGGGGCACAGTGACCTGTAACGCCATCCAGAGGGGAGGAGTTCAAACAGATTGTGACTGAACTATTTGGACACAATTCCCAACAGCGTGTGTGGAGAAAACCAGGCACTGAGCATCACCCCACTAATACCATCCCTACAGTCAAACACAGTGGTGGCAGCAGCATGTTGTGGGGACCTGAATCCAACAGATCATCTCTGGAGAGACCTGAAAACAGCTGAGCACCAATGCTCCCCATCCATCCCAGTTGACCATGAATGATTCTGCCAAGAAGAATGGAAGATGTTTCCAAAAAAAGGTGCTGAGTTTGTAGCTTCATTCTCAAGAAGACTTGAGGCTGTTGTTCCTACCAAAGATGCTTTAACCAAGTACTAAGTCGGCGTCTGAACACTTATGTAAACGGGATATTTTAGTCTTTTTAAAAATAAATTTACAGAACACTCCAAAACATGTGTTCACTTTATTTATGTTCACTTTTATTGTATAGACTGATGAGGAAAAAAATGAATCCATTTTAAGAAGAGTCTGAAACATAAAAATGTCGAAAACCTTCCACACTGATAACTATCTAAGAAGTGAGGGTAATGATTGTTAATGATTGTTAAACTAGCAACCAACAACAGTTCAACATGTAGACAAAACTAGACAAAGCTAGTAAAGTTCATCCACATTGTCTTTCAAATCCTGAGACCTAATGTCCAAATGTGGTCTTTTCCTGGAGGCAGGCGAGCCCGCTGTTTTGGAAACCAAAGGGGCTGGCCAGCTACTGTATCTGCCGGGAGCCAGCCTGTTTTCCTTTCCCATCGCCTTCAGGAGCAGCAATTCATTAACTAATAAGTCGAGCGGAAAAGAGAAGACAGTGAAAGGATAGAGGGAGAGATGGAGAAAGGGACATTCAGATAAAGATTTCCCAAGTAAAACAACAATGCGGCTGTCAACATGAAGACTCAGATATGTGAAAAAGACAGGCAGCTCAGAATTTAAAGTGACACTGAACATTTCTCTTTGAGCATATGGTTATAAGTTGACATAAAATAATTAAGGTTACTTCTTAGAAAACTAGCCAGTTAGAAAAAGCTTGAGGCATTCAAGTAATTAATGGCTGTTCAGAAGAGTGGGTGTGCAGACATAGGTACGAAATAGGTTAATGACTGGGAACTGGTCTATGAGTGGCTGAGGCCATTGGAACAGAGCAATGGCAACATCCCTACAGAGGTGACAACAGGCACGGAAGTTGTTCTGAAAACATCCAATGTTCAGATACAGAAACTGGAGACACAGGGGGATCCAGCAGAATGTCATAAGTGATATAAAACACTAATCCTTCTCTTGGCACACAGGCTACACAAGCAGTGTCCAAAGTAGGGGTTGAGGGACTTTGTTAAAATAACACTGAGGAAAGGAGAGGCTCAATATGTGTGTATGTGCCTGAGGGTATGTGGGCAAAGTCAGTAAGGGGTTGAATCAGCTGCCACATAAAGCAGTTTAAGTATATCAAAATCCAGTCACAAAAAATAAAGGCATGGCGTGAGTGGGAGCAAGCAGAAAGGGAAGGCTGGCTGGTTTTTAAGTGAGCAACACACAGAAAAGCTCTTGAGCTGCATTCTGCATGAGGGCCAATGCATCTTTAGAAACCAGACAATGGGACTGGTGCTTTTTTCATGGTCAGAGAAGAAAATGAGTTTGTTCACCTGTTCATCTTCTGAATAGCACAAGATCACCTTTCAGCCAAGCTGCTCTGCTGCCAGCTTTAGCTACATGGTCAGTGTGCACTACAGTAAATGCACCAAAGGCATATATTTATAGGATTCTGAATGGTGTTTCCCATTACCTTTTCCACACAATAAACATGATGACACATGAAGACTTCTTATCTTCTTATGGTTTGCTAGTTCTGAACTGGTTATCATTACTCCCAACATGTAAAAAATGGTTAGACAAACTAAATTCACTGGTTTGTTAATGTAGAACCTGGTTTCAGTTTAATTCATTCAAGACAAACCCTAGATATTTAGTACTGTATTTCCATAATGTTAAAGACCTTAAAGAGGGAGATTAAATAAAGGCCAAGACAAAACCGATCATAGCGTCATTGTCTCAGATTTTCAAAAACTCCTCCAGAGCTACAAAAGACATTATACTAGTATTTACTGTACACAGGCTAAGCACTACTCCTGATGACTCCATTTTAAGTGTAAAGATGCTGGAGTTCCCCTTTAAATAAATACTTTGTTGATTATTATTTTCTCTTTTTTATCCTTAGTTTTATTTCATAACTATCAGATTTTATGACAGCTGTTTTCATTTGGTTTCTTATATCTTCCTATATGTTCTTTCAAAAAGAGCTGCACACATATGTTTATTATGAAAGGTTCACAACAAAATGCTTCAGCAGTTTTGTCACCATTATTTGAATGTAAAATCCCCTGAACTGTTTAAGCTATAGGGTCTTTTGTTTGTTTGTTTTGGAGTGGAGTGGAAAGCAGGCTTTCTTGAATTTGTTTTGGTGTTCTGGGGGAAAACAGTGACTCAGAGACTTATGATGTCTTGTCCTTGGATTTTCTGTATGTGGAGTTTGTCAACAAGGTGCTACTCTTTGCTGTACTACATGTAATACTGTGTATTTTACTGTAACAGCCATTTCATTTGATAACAGTGTATTAATTCACAGGCAGACTACATCTGAAGTCTAAGACAATCTCTTCTGGCAGTAGCTGCTGCTTAAGCCTCAGCTGAGCCTTGCTTTGAGCTCTATGTGGGCTAGTGACCATGTGACCGCTAGCAGTGAGGGGCTTTGCTGACTCTGCTGGGCAGGAGAAACAAAGGGAGAATGAAGGAGGCACAGGGGATGAGAGAAGTGCAGTGCGAAAACAGAGGACAGAGCAGAGATGTGGATAATTAGGCTTAGGTTGCTGCTCCAGCCAAGCCAGCAGGCCTCAGGCCACAGACTGGGAGGAATTACCACTACATCATATGGGTAAGTGAAATGAATGGGTGTGTGTGGGAGAGCTTCGCTTTTTCCCTATCCCTGGACAGCTAGAAAAAAGACAGTGGTATAGCTGGTGCAGGGGAAGTGTTGGCAGGCCAATGTGACACACTGAAGGAGAGGACCATATTCAATACAGCTGACTCCTGGAGGCTGTTTTCTCACTCCAGACTTGAAGAGGGATGATACTGTAATTTGTCTAAATCTAAACGGACCCTTAGTGCAGGTATGGAACAAACCAATACATGAGAAAATGAGATACCACATGCAATGCTAATGCTAAGTAAAACTGTTTGAGAAAGCAGAGAGAGACACTTAGTGTTCATCAAAGACACTGTTAGATTTCGGTGTTACATCCTAGCCAGGAGATGGCAGTAGCTGTCAACACCAGTGGTACTGTACTTTCTGTCCTTTTACCACTCATATCTACTCAGCTATCTTGAAAGCAAGTATGTCAAAAGGTGGTGAATGATTCTTGAAATATTATGTAATGAACTGCATTACTTACCATTAACTAGAACTATGGGAATAATCAGTACTCTGAACTCGCATTAAGGGTAACCTACCATACTCCACCCCACCCCAATAACCAGAACAAAATGGAAGCTAAGTAAAACAACAGATAGGCAAGTGTGTTAACCGGCTGCTGGAGAATGCACAGTTTGAGGAACAGAAGTCAAAGCCAGGTGCAGGAGGCTTGATAAAGCTGCTCTCATATCTCCTCATCTTTATTGCAACTGGGGAGCGAGAGCCGTTGCCGTGAGAGTGACTGAGCTGCACTGCCACAATTGTGCACCCCTTCCAACAGTGCTGATGAGATGCTGATGGTGGTGCGATGGTGTCAGGATGGGGGTGGTGGAGATTAAGGGAGCTGGTGTCAGGTCTGGAGTGACAGACAGAGGCTCTAGGACTGTGGCAGCAATTTGCGGGGCAATCCTTGAACAGACATGGTGTGTATATGTATGAGAGCCTAGGCAGAGAGTCATCTTAACTTATAGTCTGAGGCACTTCACAGGAGTGTCAATATGGGAGCCATCAACTGGTCTTCGGTTTATATGAACACAAATCCTCAGCCCTCATCTATTCCAGAAAATGTTTCCCTTATACATCCATGACATTGTGTTTTAAAGAGATTTCAGTTCCAACATGAAATCCTACCTGCTCATTTTTAAATAGTACAAAGTAAAATACAAATTATTCTAGGACCCAGGAATAGAGGGTACATTTCCAGCAGCTTTTATAACTGTGCAGTGCTCCTGCAATCTTAGACTCTTATTTAGTTTAGCAAAGGCTGCAGCTGTTTTGACGGCATGACTCAACTCCTGCTATTTGATCTAACATCTGGTGATGCATGATCATTTAACACTTATAAAAACAACAGGAGTGTGATCAGTGATGAGACATGCCTGTCATTCCTGGACTGACCTGATGATGAGCAACAGCGTTTGTCGTTTGTAGCTCCCCAGCAGAAAGCTCTTGAGCTTTCAGGAGTGCCAAAATGATTCAACACTTCAACTTATGCAGTTATTGGTGCTTTACATTGAAAATGTTGTCAAATATTAGTATGAAAATATTTAATGGCCCATGAAGATCGGCCACAGATTCCAGCGGCACCTTGGTTTACCTCCATGTTACACTAAATGATTATATACAGTATACAACAAAACTGACCTGTGCAGTCACACTACAATATTAAATCATTTTAATTTCTATCATCTTACAATAGTTGTATTCTTTCTAAGTTGAAGTTGGGGTTATTTGATCTTATGTATAATTAAAAACAAACATTTAAAAACTATGAGTAGCACGACCTCCACAGAACAGAAGCGAGTATAGCTGTGACAGCTGCAACAGAAGTCAGTTTACCTGTAATCACTGCAACAAAAGTGATTGAAGTGATTTCTATGGTAAGAAAAAAAAAAAAGAAAAGAAAACCGGGCTAGGCATTTGAAGAGTCTAATCTGGTACTCCGATGCAATGTGGTAATGTCCACTTAAAACGGTAATGCTGAGTGAATACTATCCTACACATATCTAAAGTGGGCTCAGACTTACTGTATCTGGATAAAACCTCAAACAAACAAATGGATGACAATGGGCAAACCAGCATCTCTGTATGATGGTCCCCTAGCTTTTCTTCAATGAGAATTATATTACTGATTGTGTTTGGATTATAATACTTTTCTGTGTTAACAAGACATGGACCGTGACAGATTATTGCCAGATAAACAGAAACTGGGCAGTCAACATTCATTTTCACATGGAACCATGCTCCTTCTAACCACCTAATACATCCAACAAAGTGTTCTCAAGCTTAAGCAAAAAGATGATTATGATTATGCAAGTCAAAATGAATACTGCTAACAATTCATAGAGTAATAACTTAAAAGGTTGCAAGACCATGTGCTTTTGAATATACACAGTAGATGTGGGTCTACAAACACAATGCTAATGTAAGATTTCTTACCTATAAGGCCATAGGAAAGGAACTTGTTGACAGAGGTAAGGGCAAGGCCTGTGATTGGTCCAGTGGTGTCCTCAGAGCGGACCACTTCCAGAAAGGGCCTCAGGAAAACATTGGGTTCAACATCCGACAGCTCTGGAGGAGGACAATGACACACACAACAATCAGTCATGTCAACACAACATGCACGTCAGGCTGTGACTGTCACCACATCTAGTATACTGTACAGAACATGATACAGTTTGAGACGTGACCGCGATAACAATTCTCAAGGGAAAAAAAAAAGATAAAACATATTTAAAGAAAACATTTCAGTAAATGTATATTATATATGACAAAAATGTAAACATCTCTTTCAAAGACCAAACTCTAAGAAGTGTGCACTTTTACTTTTAAGTATCTCTAATGCTCCTCTGTATCCCATGGCAAAAGCACAACATGTGGGGTTCCTCAATGAAGCCTTCAGCCTTAGACAATGCAACTCACACAAACAAGCCAGAGCAGAGTGGTTAACAGTGCTGTGTGGAGTCATGTACTTTTCCTTTCCACTCTATATGACAGAATGTGTAAACAGCACTGTTGCCCTTGAGATCAATGAGGAATTAACATCACAGGAGGCTGGAAGCTCTCTGCTGCTCGAGAGAAAGAACACAGAGGAAGAGAAGAAAGGAGGGATGTACGAGTGTTAAACGAAGAAGGACAGAGATCAGAAAGAGAAAAGTCTGCTTAAAGAAGAGGAAACATGCTTAATCATTTTCTTAATTCAAGATAAATCAGCCACACTGTAATACAGTAAAAAGAGTTTAATTTAAAAAAGGGTCCTTCTTGTGAAATATCATATGCCCCTGTAATGGAAATAAGTGAATGAATAGAAAATGGAAAACACTACATTGTTTGTGCTGGAAAGGGGTCATGACATTTTGACCTTTATGAAATGTTCAAAATAAACTGATGTCTGTTTTAATAAACATCTCAAATAATGAGCCATTAGATAATTAGCCATTGTAGATTTCAGTTATCAGAAGAAAAACCAACTAACTAATAATCAGTTAATCGCCGACATCCCTAAACAATTTATTAAACCCAGCTGCAGTTAGCTCACTGAGAAGGAAGCTTTGCTGAGCATTCCACTTCGGGAAACCACCATCAGCGAGTCCACCCTGATGTAAATTGTCTCTCACTTTCTCTGGAGAATTCAGAGAAAAAAGGGGGTCAAGAGGGGTAAGAAAAAATACCAAACAGGTAAAATAACAATGGGGAAAATGAGTGGAGTCACGCACACCGCTGGGAAATGTTGTGCCAGAGGCGTACTTGCTACAGCAATACTGCGAGGATTATGGCTTTCTTAAGAGAAGCTCCACTCCAGATGAAAAAAATAACTTGGATATCAAAAGCACAGAGAAGAGCACCCAACCAATTTCCAAAAGTGCACAGCCATCGTGAATTAGCCTGTGATATCCAATACCCATGTGGCTTGTTTAGAAATCAAATATTAAAAAATTTGGAAATTTACACAACCCCTTTCTTGGCCGATTCACTTTCCAAAACAAGTCTCATGCTTGTGGCTTTCTGAATTTTTTTTGTTCATCTGGTGTTTTATTTTAGTCACTGTTACTTCTGAGATCCTGCAGCAGTTTTGGTGGAAAACCAAAAGTAAATTTTGCAACAACATGAAAATAAGCAGGTTTCCCCATGAACAGCACAATATAAGCATACAGTACACTTAAGAAATTCTGCAAAATACACATTAAAATCTTAACTTGAGAGAGACAGCTCTACTGGTGCAATCTGTCCGTCAGCTACCACAAAACTTTTTAAAGAGGGTTTTAGTGTCCCATTACTTTACAGTTTGAAAAAACATGTAGTAAGGGTGGAAGGAGGGTGCTCAAATGAATCAGTCAATAGATCCTGATGAAGACTTCATCAAAGGCGATCACCCTCTAAGTGCTATGGCTGCGTTCCCAAAGACCACAGATTGGAAAACTCAATTGTGTTGTATTGATCTGGCTGGTCACCGGTGAACACAGGGCTGACTGGAGCAGCGTGTCGGTGGCCACCACCAATCTTCTTAAATAAAGTCTAAATACAGGCTCTGTACTTCAGCTCAATCTCAGGGGCTTGTGGAGTAGAGTGAAATAAATGACGACGGCTGCTGTCGCAGTGAGGCAATCATTCTATAACCAAGTTGACCTCTGGCTGACATTGACCAAAAAAAACCAAAAACCATAGGATTAAAGCGGCTCACTCAGCAGTGCATGTTACTATAAGGGCTGGGTTTGCTGGGTACAAGTCCTGATGTAAGGGTATGTACAAGTCCAACTTGATTTCAGCTTAATTGGTTAAAAAAAGTCTTGTGAAATGAGCCTATAAGGATTCAGCACGAGCCTAATCCTAACTCCCTCTATCATACTGGAGCTCCCATCTTTCTGCTTGAAGTTGTAGTGAGAGTATCCAGTCATGTGTGGATTACCTACAAATGACCCCACCAAAGAGATACAGGAGGGAGGGGTGGGGTTTGGGTGCGTGAACCTTTGCCCCAGGAGAGCATCTTGAGATGAGACCAGCTCACTGCAAAACAAAAGCCATCTATAACACATGCACATCTATTGGCACTGGAGCAGAAATGGCTTAGAACACAGGGGACAACAGCAGGAGATGAAGCTAAACTACAGACGTCCACTCAGAGATGGGATGGAGTGTCATAAAAAAAAGGAAGTTGAATCAGGTTTGTTCTTTGTGAGACAAAGAAAGAGCAAGAAGCAGGGTTAACATCAGTATGACCTTTGAGATGGAGAGTGTTAAAAGCTGCCAAAGAGCTCAAATTTGATTCATATATGATGCTCTTCCTTCGAGAGGTGTTAGCATCAAAAGCTAGCATCTTTGTTTTGGTAACATTAACAACTTAGCATTGTTGTGATTTTTACCCTTTTGCTGAAGTGATATGATTTTAATTTGGGAGGTTGTCAGGCCTGTTAACCTCGTCACTTGACACTGTACCATATAGAGTGGACTGGACTTATTAGCCAGCTATAACGGTAACACTGGGCTCCACAATCGCCCAGAACTTGAAGTGGATATTCAACACCATCACCAAGAAGGCACAGCAGAGGATATACTTCCTGCGCCAGCTCAGGAAGTTCAACCTGCCCCAGGAGCTGCTGATACCGTTCTACAGAGGAATCACCAAGTCTGTTCTCTGGTCATCTATCACTGTCTGGTTTGGCTCAGCAACCAAACAGGAACAGATTAGAAAAAAAAAACTAGAAAATTGCATTTTCTGAAGAAAATGCGTATGGATGCTGACTGTTGAAAGATCCCCCTGAAAATGCTGAACATTTTGACACCTGAATGGCTTTGCTAGCTGAAAGTATGCTGAAGTAGAATTTTCCCATTCATTTGAATGGGGCAAGGTTTTCAAAATAAGCCTAATTAGTTCGAAAGTATTTTCAAAGGTATGACGTTTATGAAAGTTCTGAATAGAAGCATGAATGTCCTTGAAAAGTTCAATATTTTGATAGCTGAAATAGCTAAAAGTATGCTGAAGTTGAATTTTCCCATTCATTTGAATGGGGCAAGGTTTTCAAAATAAGCCTAATTAGTTCGAAAGTATTTTCAAAGGTATGACGTTTATGAAAGTTCTGAATAGAAGCATGAATGTCCTTGAAGAGCTGAACATTTTGATAGCTGAAATAGCTGAAAGTATGTAGAAGTAAAAATTTCCCCATTCATTTGAATGGGGCAAGATTTTTAAAATAAAGCTAAATATTTCAAATGTATGAAGTTTAGAAAACTTCTGATTAGAAGCATGAATGTCCTTGAAGAGCTGAACATTTTAATAGCTGAAAGTATGCTGAATTAAAAATTCATTTGAATGGGCAAAATTTTGCTGAAAAACACTAAATAGTTTAAAAAGTATGAAGTTTAGGAAAATTCTGAATAGATCCGCACATGTCCTGAAAAAGCTAAACATTTTGATACCTGAATGGTTTTTCTAGCTGAAAGTATGCTGAAGTAGTTATGGGCCAAAAAACTGACGGAAGAATAATAAATAAAGAAATGAAGACCAGGAAAAAAAGGTATGGATGCTGAATCAGCTGAATCATGCTGAATCAGCATCCATACAATAAATAAATAGATAGATAGATCAGAGCCAACCTGCTCTCCACAGAAGACCTGTACACATCACAGGTTAAAAGGAGGGCAGACCCCTCACACTCTGGACACAAACTGTTTAAACTTTTCCCCTCTGGACAGCACTACAGGTCACTGTACACCAAAACAACTAGACACAAGTACAGTTTCTTCCCCATCACTCTGATGAACACTGAACCCATGACTGCAGGATACAACAAGACAACAGCCCTCAGTCCAATAACTGTAAATATACATTGTATATTTACCTGAAAAACTTGGTCTAAAAAGTCACTCCAACTGGACTTCTATATCATATTTCATCGTCTCACCAGAACATGAAACAACACGCCCCTACCAGCACGACCCCTTGTGCTGGTTTAATGCTGAGCAAATGGCCGTGTAAATACAAACTCATTGTTCAAACAGAGGAACACAAAGCACTGAGAACATCATGAAATGAAACACAAACCACATCTATATCTCTAAAGATAATCTGTTTAAAACATACACATATTTCAATGAGGAGGATCCTAAGAGCTTTTTAAGGTAAGCAGAGTCAAGAGTAACACAAACAGGTCCATTTTCCATAGGATTACAGTGTAAGAGAGCTGAACACTGTAAGCAAAATTGCAAGTGTTTACCTGGCCAATACACCAAAACAGAGGAGGATTTCATTCCTTTGGTACTGGCATGGAACCAAGTAGCTTCCTTGTTTTGCAAAAGCTAGGTAAATGGAGAACACATGGATATTGTACAAATAGCACACAAATGTTGCAAAGCTTAAACATGACTGTGTTGCCGGTTATAATGAAAAAAGAAAAGTAGCAGAAGATTATGTAGATAATTAATGGTATTTTTGGGAGTATCTTCACAAAAGGCTAAAACAAAACTTTAACACTGTTCAGTGGCTTGTGTGCTCTCTGCAACCCAGTGTCTGCATCTCACCAAACATGGTTTGTAAAATAAAGCTAACACCACAATAACATGACTGCAACTCTGTGTGTTTTTGGAATTCAGAACGACTTTAAAAGTGTTCAGTTCTTTCAAAACTATCTTGCTGATGAGGCTAATTCCTGTAGACACAATCACTCTCAACTTTAATCCATACCATAAATGTATCATTATCTACTTGTCAGTTTGAATCAGGGCCTCCAACAATTGCATCAACTAGCTTATAATAGGTAGTCAAGTAGCTTGTTTAAGGTGGTCAAAGGTTAGTGTGCTTTCACCTGTTATTTCAGTGTCTTCAGACGTGGACAAAATTGTTGGTACCCTTCCATTAAACAAAGAGAAACTCACAATGGTCACTGAAATAATGTGAAACTGTCTTGCCCAAGGACACTTTAACATGGGGACTGCAGGCACCGAGATTCGAACCTTCAACCTTCCAATTGGGAGATGACTGATCTACCCACCGCACCACTGTCACCCCTCAAGTCATATCTACTTTTTGTTCATTTCCATTCTGATGAGACTAAACAAGTCGAGGGAGATTGTCTGTTTATGATGCTATACAAACAAAAAGCCAATTTCCCAAACAAGGCAGCTACTGGAATGTATGCATCAGTGTGCATCTGTATGATGGAGAGATTGCCACAGTAATTTTGACCGAGGTACAGTGGTGCTGAAGGCAGGGGGAGGAAAGGCAAGCACTGCAGCCTCTGGGTTTGGTAACTCACTTTAGTGGACACATTAAAATCATAAAAGGAAGGAAAACTGAATTTCCCAGTTTAATGTGTAATGTATTTTACAGTGATACAAACCTCACCTTCAGCTGCATTACCACATGCATTTTCTACTGGAGTCAGCATTGGGCTTTCACGTATTAGTTCAAACAATCTCAATTACTGTATATCGTTTTCCAAATTATCATCAAACCACCAATCATATGCCTGTGGACATCTTTACAGTTGACTGACTCATGTGGTTTCATCTAACCTATTGTGATGGATAAGAAGATGGTGCATTTGCCTGCCAGGTTTGAAAGATGTCAATCAAACTAAACAACAACACACAGTAATTTTGACCGAGGTACAGTGGTGCTGAAGGCAGTATAAACAACAAGACCTTTAAAAAGGGAAGGCCATGGAGCACATTCTGGTTTGGTTTGGTTTCAGGTGTGAAAGCAAGCAAACCAACCACAGGATACAGTGATTAGCACAAATATTATTTTATCGTGAATTGACAGATATAGGTAGGTAGGTAGGACTTCATTGATCCCACAATGGGGAAATTCCTGTGTTCCAGCAGCAATGGAGAGCAGAAACAAAACACCATAAGAACAAACACCACACACATATCTTGAGAAACAGATTCCAAAGTACCTAAAACCAAACAAAATATAGTATTTGAGAGACAATCAAGAATAATAATGATCCTCCCACAATTAATCCCTGAGAACAAATCAAAATACCTAAGAACATGACAAATATAGTATTCAAGAGATCAAGAAATCAAGGACAAGAATATTACTCCCATAATTAATCCGGCAATGGGGGAAATGCCTGTATTTCAGCCATGAGGATCTCTGAAAAACTACTCAAAAATACCTAAAACAAGACAACATAAAGCATTTGAGAGAAATCAAGGACAAGATTTTACACGTGCATATTTACAATGCATTTTACCCCAGGATTTGAGTATCTCAGTTGACTATTGCATAGTCTTTTATAATTTCACCTAGCTTATCACTGCAGTGATGTGTTGTACAGTCTGATTGCTGTGGGGAGGAACAGCCTACGGTAACACTCCTTCTTAAACTGGGGATGTAACAGTCTCATGCTAAAAGAACTGTTCAGAGCCTCCACTGTGTGGTGCAGGAGATGGGAGGGGTCATGCATGATGGATGTTAGTTTTACCAGCATCCTTCTGTCCGCCACCTCCTCGATGGAATCCAGAGGGCAGTCCAGGACAGAACCAGCTCTCTTAACCAGTTTGTTGAGTCTCTTTGTGTCCCTGACCGTGCTACCTCCTGCCCAACCCACAACAGCGTAAAACACTGCAGGTGCCACCACAGAATCATAAAATGTCCGAAGGAATGCCCCGGAAACACCAAAGGACCTCAGTCTTCTCAACAAGTGGAGGTGGCTCTGGCCCGTCCTGTACAGGAAATGTATATACTGTATGTAAATATGTATTAAAATATCTAACTATGCAAAATTATATAACCGCCATAGCATGTATATAACTCATGTTAACTGTTCAACTATGAAAGTTATTCAAATTATAAAATAACTCAAAACAACTGTGGGTGGAAAAAAGTTTTGAGTCATAGCCTAATAAATGTTATAAGGCTGAACCCAATATTTTCCCATAGAGACTTGCTTCAAATACTGAGGGTCCTTATTCAAAACTCAAAGTTGATCTGCTTGATTTATTGACATGATATGAACAAAATATTACCTGGGAGATTCTGGTGGCTGAAACTGATGTAAGATCAGCTGATGGTTTTGAAGATCATATCTCACTCTTTATGAGTTGTTGGGACTAGAGTAATACTCAGTCACTCACTCTATTCAGTGGTGTCACAGAGCGACAGTCTTTGGCTGAGTGCAGACAGCAGTGCTGTGTAGAAGTCTGTTTTCATACCAGCTTGTAGACCACACAAACATTCAACAAGAGCAAGAAAAAGAATGATTATGGACAAGGACTTTACAACAACAATGTACATCCTTTGATCAGCGACAACTTCATATTAAACAGATAAATGTTACTTAGCTGAACATAGAATCTGTACATCTATGTGCAAACAGCAGCACAGGACGCCCAAAAAGCAACTCATACAGCTGTTCCATCTGAGACATCATTACAGTATACACATGCATGCATGGTGCATACACAAATCTCAACCTTTACACAGCATCAACAAGCTTTTAGGGACAATGGACAAAACAAAATGATGCCTTCTATAAGCTGCACAGAAGCGGGAAGAGGGAGCATAGCAGATGAGGGAGGGGTGAATACCCCCCATTTGACCGACGCAGCAGTCCAAAACCAAACACTGATGGTTATTGATCTAGACCTCCTCAGCTGCTAGAATTAAGAGTAAGGGTCCTCGGTTGCAATGTTGAGGCTCCTGGTGCTGAGGAGTGAGGCAGTGCTTTAACAAGACCAGCCAGGCTAAATGAAATCCAGGGAGAATTCTGCTGTTCATCTGCTGAACAAAGTCTTGTGCGACAGTATTCTTTATCCATCTGTTGGGAGGAGTTTGATCAATGTCAGCTCCCCTTAGCTGACTGCCTCCACCGTTGTTTCATTCTTCTTTTTTGCCCTTGGTCTCTTTTTTCTCCTGAATGAAATTGACACTTGTAGACAGGGGCAATTAGGATTGAAAAATCCTATGAAGCTCCATTTCACTGGGCCACAGTGGTATTTTATAGATGCCTGGAACAATGCCTCTGCGCAAACTAAGCAGGCAATTTGAAAGCCCCGGAGAAATTAAAACTTTTCCAAATGCTTGGGAGGATACTTATAATGGTTACAGCAGGAGAGCAGTATATAGCAAGGGGCTACATGGAATGCAGTATAGATCTGTATGTAGAACAACATTCTGAGCAAACTGTTCAAGGAGGAAAAAATACTAGCAAGCAAAGAATCAATGACCTTACAAACACTTATAGTTCCAAAGGCCTAGTAAGTCATTTAAAGTCTTCACATTTCTTCTGGTAACACAGGTAACTGTGGCTACTTATTTTACCTTAGTGAAAATATAATTCCATTTAAACAGCCTTTAGATGATCTTTTACTTTTTCTTGTCTGGTACAATCAAACTTCATTGCTGAGCAAAGGATTAGGAAAGTTTTATGCAGCACCATGTAGTCATGGTTACTAATAACAATGCTGAGCCAGCCTGTAAAAACCTGTATTAAACTTCGTGAATACACTAGCGATGGACAATGATTTTTGGATATTCATTTAGTCATTAAATTTAAAAAAATCTAATAATTCATGTGACAATGATTTTGTCTTTAAAACCAAAAAGATGCTGTTTTCCCTTGCTTTTACCGGCATCTGAAAATAAGGCAATACCGAGGTCAGTATATCATTTTACTACAACGCCAAATACAAAAAGCAGAAACATGCAGAGACTACAGCCATCACAACTTTTGCGTGGAACGTCTTTAAGAAAATAAACAAAAATGAGGTGCAGTGCAAACAAGACGAGGCAGATTAAGTTAGTATATCATAAATTGACAACTATACACAGTCATTTGAAGGTGAAGCATTCAGCAGAAAGTGGGGTGCGCTCTGCAGATCAACAGTCACCCGGAGAAGGAAGTTTGATGATCGATGTGTAGAGCAGACAGCAGCTCTCATCACAGAGTTGACAGCAAAAAAGGGGGAGGGTTTTCGAAGTTTGATGGCATTTGCTCAACGGAATATACAGTCCCATCAAGAAAAATATTTATAGCACGACAAGATAAACTGTATAATGATAACGTATGTGAGCTGCACAGTCGTTTGACAAGTGTTTAAAAGGTGACTCTGACCACAGATGCATGGACAGCACCAACAAGCAAATGGGCCCTTTTCACAGTGACGCCAGCTAACATGGCAATTCCAGGGTTAGGGTGTATCACTGTTTCTGGTTCAGCACTGCACTGGTGGAAACGGATTTCAAAGCAAAGCCGGTATCCAACATGTCTTGTTTTGCCATCAGAGTTATGGATAATTACATGCACATTTACTGCAGTTTACAGAACTGTCATGACTCATGATGGCTAACTGGTTCTGGCTATCTTGTAGATAATCTTATTACATTTGCACACTGATCTGTGCTCTTTGTTTGTGTTGCTAGGATATATTATCTTGGCTTGCCAAAGGTGAAACCATGTTATTTGTCAGAACTGTGTGCGATTCCAACTTGTTCAGTCCACCTGAGACATCTTTTGTGTAGTTAATGCTAACTAGCCAGCTGCTTGTAGATTTCAGGTTGATGGTATTATTAATGAGTTAGTGAGCCGATTCTGCCTTATTCCCTGTCTCCACTGGATGCTCCATAGTAGTCAACTGAATTAGTTTTGCTTTTCCATAAAGTTGGAGAACACTTTGCATGCTACAAGAAAACTGTACTGTCTGAAAGCTTGAAAAAAAAAATCCAAATTTTACTTTTTGGCCACATCATCCAGCCCTAGTGATATGAAATTCCAGTGTTTAGATTCCAGAAGTATATTCCTGTCAGGAAGTAAAGTCTCTGAAACAAAATGTAAACCTAAAAAAAATCTATAAAAATGGTAATTTGACCTAAAAACATTATTAGGTCCAAAGACAATTCCTTTCAGCAGAATTGTGTTTCATATCAAAAAAGTGGAGAGGGCTGACAGCCACAAGTTCCTGGGCCTGCAGGTGACATCTGACCTGAGCTGGACACAGAACACAGCTGCCACAGTGAAGAAAGCCCAGCAGCAGCTATACTTCATCAGGCAGCTCAAGAAAGCTGAACCTTCGCCCTCTCACCCAGGCTTATAGAGGACTGGTAGAGAGCGTCCTCACTACGGGTATCACAGTCTGGTATGGTAACACCACACAGGCAGAGAGGAAGGCTCTTCATAGGGTCATAAAGACTGCAGAGAGGATCACTGAGACTGAACTGCCTGCTATGGACACACTATACAGTATTATAGGTGTTCGTTCTTTTGGCTTTAAACTCTTTACTTGACTCCAGGAGAGCCATGCACAAGTATGCCTTTATGCCTAGACTGCCTGTTTATGCATAAATGGCAAATAAAAATCTTGAATCTTGAAAAAAAGCAGAGCCAGTAAAAATAAAGCAGGTGCATTCAAATTGCATGACTTCACTACCAAATCTTGCCTGGGCCAGAGCTAGCTAGTCACTGCTTTGCACCTGTTATCCTGTACATAAAATGTATTTTTTATGCTGCATACTTTGCACAGAGGCCACATTATTCTGGTGGGGGGCTGGCAGGGCCCCAGCATCCACTTAATGCGTTTCACAGGCTGCTGTCCCCCTCTATGATGGATGGACATACTTTATGCTCAATGTATGTATAAATAATGGATGTTTTATCATGCTCAATTAAAACCTGAGGGAGTGCACATGAGTAATCTGTATGAACATGTGGTGACTAGGAGGGAAATATCTGCAGTACTGTGAGCTCTAAAGTACAAATTCATCAGCATATGATCCACCTAATGTAACAAGCCTCACATGGATTTATCATTCATGTTAAATTTCTTTATCCTTCACTGCAGTTGACAAAACAGCAACTCTAAACATTTTTTCACATGACCTGCCTTGCCATAAAATGCAGCCATCTAATTCAGGCCATTTCCATTTCATTTTGATGCATAAGTGTTTGCTTGTAGTATCGCAGTGAAGTGCCCTTCAGATGTGGCAGGGTCGTATTATCACTTCTATTTCCAGAAAAACAAACAGTGGAGAGCAAGACAATTTCCATCCCGTCCTTTAACCATGTACCCTTGCCAATGTCAGCATGTGTCTTGGTTAAGATAGTGGGAGGGGAACGACGAAAGAGGATGAGGACGGAATCTGGAAGGTGGGGGTGCATACAACTGGGGTAATGGGGTTTGGAGGGCTCAACACCATGTACAGTTTAGGATTAAGCTGCAGATGGCATCCTTTCAGCATAGTGAACCAGCACACATGCTCAAGCTCAAACTGGAATTCACACCACTCTTGGCGATATATTTACAATTAAGCAAAATTATTTGAATGCTATATGTTAATGGCTCATTAGTTGTCACCCACCGACAAGCAGCTGCATTACCTAGCTTTATGCTAGCTAATTCAGCAACAAATAAAATGCAAGCATCGTCAACATTGTACTGATAAGGAAGGAAATGATGGGGCCATTGCTCATTTATTTGCTGGAAGTGTCTAGCTGATAAATAAAAATAAAATAAAGTTTTGTCAGTGAGCTACAGCCTACACCGGCGACATGTCTGCCGTCAGGCTAATTTACAGAATAATACAAAAGGAGTGTGGGAGTGTGGTTTATTACCATTCAAGTAATAAGTTGCACGTACAACACCACCTTTAACTATAACCTCAGTATAATTGAACTGATACATTTATGACAATTTCACCAAAAACTGAAATATTTTGATCTTCAAAACCACATACTGTATGTTAAGGCAAAAGTGTTGCATTGAAGTACATTGTACACAATTGTACAAGTGTGCCTATTTAATGTGGCCAGGCAGTATATATTGGTATTACTATAAGAGTCAGCTGATAGGTAATCTAATGCACTCCATATTATATGGGTATTTAATAAGTAGCTGGCAGATATATTATTAGTATTTAAACTTGATAAGGCTACACTTTAGACCAAGACACAGATATAATGCAGCTTGGCTTATATCTGACACATTTAACACACAGACACAGTTTTGCAAATTAGACTGCAGCAAGGATGCCAAGTGGCTTTAAAGAAAAATAATGTGGACAGATAGGAGATGATGACAGAGAACATGCAAGAAGATGTGAGATGTGGAGAGAAGGAGAAAAAAAGACTGAGGCAAAGCAGCCAACACAGGCACAAAGCTGTGGACTGAGGGTGTGTGTGGAGGAGCTGGGAGTTATCGTCCTTATTTGTTTCACCTGCTGCACTCCTTCACATCGCCTGTAATGGCATTCCCATGGGGTAGGAGAGATTCCAGAAACCACAGGTTGATTCTACTGTGTTCATACAAGACACAATACCCCAACTACCACAGAGGCTGACATTCACACTCTGCCAGGAACTACACACGGTGCAACTTCTTAATGACTGAAATCAGAGAGAAGTGGCCAGACTCGGTCAAGTCAACAGAAAGGCCAAAGGTGGACAAGTAACATCTCCATACAACCATAGTGTGGCAAACATGAAGCTCAAAATATAAACCAATGGCCCTCAATTCCAGATGTAACATGATGGCAGGCCTAAACAAAACTCGGTATTGTCTGGTGCTCTCTGTAAATACCATTAACAACCAATGTGGATTAAGTGTATTTGTTGCACCAACAAAAGCAGAAGAATGACAAGTCCTGTCTCTAGGCGTCACATTCTCCAGCGGTTATGCATATCAGCATTTCATCAAGGGCTGCACCATACATCATTTTGTGAGCAAGATTTAGATCTATGTGTGATCTCAATCTCACATGACAATGAGTCTGCCTGATTGCATTAACAGGGAGATGCCTTGCAACAAAACAAGTGT
>NW_018127967.1:382266-386210 GCF_001952655.1 Monopterus albus | reverse complement strand
TTAAATCATGTGACAAGCTACAGACAGGAAGAGAAGACCGATTCAAAAACAAATCCAACATGTTTGACATTGTGAAAGATATTCTGTGCCCTACTGCAACTATTTTTCAAATGTTGCTCTAACTAAATTAAGTGTTTGAATAATAGATACTCTTATTATGACTCAAACACTACTGACATCTGTAGAGGGACATAAAATTCTTTAGAAGAGGCCAAGACAGCGAAGACGTTCTGAGAGATGAGGGTAAAACAATTAGACCTGGCTGTTGTTGGCAAACAAGGCGATGTTAGTTTAGTTAGTACATAACCAGGTGCAGATGTTGAATGTGAAGTAAATTAGAGCTCTGTACATGAACACATATGATCAGTTTGACTGCTCTTAAAATGCTATTTATAGGTGAACTACATATGTTGCATCACACATGGTGCATAGGGGTCTATGGTAGCGATGGACTATTCATTCTGCATTTAATGAATAAAACATAATATTTGATGCTCTTGTCACACAGTCCAAATTTTATGCACTTTTAACAAACAGGTGAAGCTGAGTCAGGAAGGGAAAGTGTGGAGGAAGCCGTCTGTGTCTATGGTGACAGGTGAATCAGCATGTTAAAAATTATGTTATGGTTTTTTAATTAACGATTTAATGATGTATTAACTTGCTGTGCAAGTTTAAAGTTAACAAATCAAACTGGGGCTGCTTGACAATCAAATTAATGAGTATTGTGAAATGCAGAAGAATTTTTTAAAAGTACAAGACAGGGCCAGACTTTTACACCATTAAAACATGTTGAGAATGTTCTTAACATACACTGAAATAAATATTTTCATCAAGATCACTATCTCTACAATTTTACCTTTACCAGTATTTGTTTCAGTTATGGTAGCAGCAGTAAGGCAGTGGAATAGTGGGCTAAGCAAAGGAAGTTTATATAGCACAATGTAGGCTATAGTGCATTTAATTCGTGCAGCAGACATACAAGAAAAAAATGTGTGTGATTGGAGTAATGGGGGGCCTGTACCCCAGCAAAGCTTTACGTCTAGCAACCCACTTTAAGTTGCATTTATTTAGAAGTTTACTTACTTGCAAATGTTAATAATAAGGGATGAAAATATTTCAGAATTCAAATAAAAAAAATATATATTGGGGTCTGACTTTGGTACAAACACCAGGGGTTGACATTAATCATGGCCTGAAGGCCCATGGCCACAAAAAAATAACTGTGTGGCCACAATATACCCACAGAAGGCAGCCCACTGTGGCCACCAGGCTTTATCAGATCTCTACTGTGAGTGAGGCCCTGCGTCTCAGAGCCCCCGCACTTCAGCAACTCAACATTAACATTCCACAAACATCCCTTTTCATTCGCACCTTTTAGTTCAACATTCTATGAAAACAGAGAACAGTAAAGTTACTTGTCGCCAGCTCATTGCTGTTATGTTGGGCCTGCTAAAGTATGGGTTTATTAAGCCTAAACGTCCAACACAGGGCTGCTGCACACTTTTTAAAAATCAGATTCAACTTAAGACCTTTTTAAGACCTAAATAAAGAAAAAAATTCCATTTCCACAGCAAAACAAACACATATTAGCACAGTGTACCATGTATAAACATTTTCCATTGAAATAAAATGAAAGAATATCAAACTCAAATATGATCATATAGCCCAGGTATACATAATGCATGGGATAAGGCATTATATATGCTTTAAAGAAAAAGCTTATTTAGATCACAATTACTGGTGGCCATACAGTCTGTGGGTGTGAAAACAATCGTTGATAATGGAGAGAAGAGCATATATGGTTTTGGGAACTTACAGGTCAACAGACAAGTGTAATCACAAACATTTTTATGAACATTTACATTACATTCATTCAGTTACCAATTTAGTAGGTCCACTGAACAAAAATTAAAACAGCGTAATGCAACAGCATTACAGACGAGGGGCTCCCACGTCAACAGTGAAAGTGTCCAATGCCTGGATATACATCAAGGTCGGAACTATTTAGCAAATTGCAGAACAAGCACAAAAGGACAACAAAACCCACTAGGACAAGCCACATAAAAGTGAGATTTGTACTTTATTAGAAGTGTTTTCAAACATATTGGTCTACTTTTATAAAAGAAAAGACTGTCACAATGCTGTGGCAGGTTTTGCATAATGTTATGCGCATCCGGTTTGTTTATCCATCTCCGTTAAAGTGCAACACACAGCTGTTTACTGACTGTTTCTGCAACATACAGGATTGATTATTGGGCCACTACTATTCAACCTGTATACTGTATGCTCCCTATAGGTCAGATCATACATGACAATATGACAATAATGTTGCCTATCACAGTTATGCAGATGACACTCAAATTTAGTTAGCTTTGTCACAAAGTGACTATGGTCCCTTAGACTCACTCCGTCAGTGCTTAAAGCAAGTAATTACCTGGATGCAATCACATTTCCTTCAGTTAAATAAAGACAAGACTGAATTTACTGCTTTTGGCAACAAGAAAGAGAGGATGGAAGTAACAGTTTGACTCTAGAACTATAAAGACAAAAAAAATCAAGCTAGAAATCTTGTCATAACTGATCAAGACCTGAGCTTCACCAGTCACATTAAGGTCACCACCAGCTTTTTATCATCTCAAACAAACAGCAAAACTCAGAGGTCTCATATCCAAACAAGACAAAACGAAACTCATTCATGCCTTCATCTCTAGCAGGCTGGACTATTTCATCGGTGTTTTGTCCGGTCTTCCCAAAAAGACTATTAAAATCTGGCAGCAGCAAGTGGTCTAACAAAAACCAGGGGGACTGTCCATGTCACTCCTGTTCTTAAATCCTTTCACTGGCCACCAGTTACTTACAGAATCAATTTTAAAGTTCTTCTGCATGTTGAAATCTCGTAATGGTATCCCAAAGTCCGCTGAAATAGAAATAGGTAAAAGTGACCATGGCATGCTTGGTTCCAGCCATTTAATATTTAATCTTGGTTACCTCAAGATTAGCTTTGCACCCATCATAGCTCCAAATAGTCTAAGTATGTCAGAATGATAAAACCAGAGATCCACTTCCTAAAAACGAGAGGAATGCTCATGAACGTACGCAACTCCTGCTGCTGGTGTTGTGTCGAAAGTGGTCAGCATGATGAACCACAACCTTATCAATTAATTTGAATTTCTCTTCCATAGATAGGTAAAAAACAGTATATGTACTGATGAAAAGAGATGTGTAACACACGTGTCAAAGTCAAGGCCCGCAAGATCATTTTATATATCTTTTTTTAATGGCCCAGCGATATGAAGTGCAGATAACACCCAAACTATAAATCCCATAATGCAGCGCAACAGCTGCCTTACCCAAAGATAGGCTACCTGCGATCATTCCCACGTCAATTACGTCAGATCAATCAAGCGTCTGTTGATGTATACAACCCTAATTTCAAGTCAAAGCTAGCCCCTAACAATGGCCAAGAGAAAAGTTGATTCTGAAAACAGAGCCTTTCAAAACCGGTGGGAGGCTGAGTATATGTTTACTGACATTGTCGGTAAACCTGTGTATCTTATTTGTGGAGCTAATGTGGCTGTAATTAAGAAATATAACCTAAGACGGCACTATAAGACAAAACATCAGGACAAGCTGAAAAACGTGAAATTTATTTTGGAATAATATTGTATCCTGTCTGTTTTGATTCATATTTATGTTCCAAAACGTTTAGTTTTAGTCTGTTCAATAAATGTTTATCCTGTTCAGCTCCCTGTGCGATTGAGTTTGACACATAAACAAAGCAGGTAGTTGAGAAACCTCATACAGTGGAACCTCGGTTTTCGTGATTAATCCGTTCAAAAAAGTCGAATGAAAACCGAATGTACGAAAACTGAAGCAATATTTCCCATAAGAAATAATGTAAATCCAATTAATCCGTTCCAGACACCCAACAATATTAACAAAAA
>NW_018127967.1:375873-382051 GCF_001952655.1 Monopterus albus | reverse complement strand
ATAATTTAAGTGTAGACATAAAAAATAGTAATAGAATTGATGAGTTTAAATGTAAATATAAAGGTATGTGTCAATCAAGATATATGCAAGAACAGGCTCAATGATTATATTTTGTAACCATTCTTTAGTATATCAATTGTGTGATTTAAGAATGTTAACACTGTTATATTCTTTTTTCTTTTAGTATAATATGTGTGAAGTGAATCATTTACTGCTTGCAAACCAATGATGGTAAGATGATGTCATGGGGTAGGACTGGATAAGTCTGACTTCTTCCTACTCCATTCAAGCATGTACTAGGTATAAGCAAATTGATATTGGATTATGTGTAAAATTATGTGTGTTGTCATATCAACTGTTTTACATGCTTGAAAGAATAAATCAAATCAAATCAAATCAAAGTAGGGCATACGAAAACCGAGGTTCCACTGTATTTTAAGTGTCATAATGCAGACATAGTAACTTCTCCAGCCTTACAACAATTCTCTCTAACCTTACAGAAACAACACATTAACAAACATGCAACATGTTTTTTTAAACTTACCATTAAGTCCCACTGGGTAGTGGAAACATCACTCCCTGACTGTGCTCCAGACGAACCACTTTCTGAAAGCTCTAAAGTTGGGGTCTAGTTGAACTTGTTAGGTCATTTTACATGGGTTGACATTATTGACAAATAAGTGAAGTACTTGTAGTATGTGCTGAAGAATTTTAACATGTAGGGTGGCAGGCAAGTCAGTGGGAGCCCAGTCATGTCATGCTATATCTGCCTCAGTGCATGAATCTCTCATTTAAATGTAACCATTCACATCATTCACAGGACAGCTCATGAGTATTAATAGGCTGCTACCACTGTACTTAGACATGATGCTTGCTTCATGAACATCAAGCACTGACAGCAAGTCCTTCGTGTGTGTTTAATAAATCGCACCAGTTAGGTGGGACAGCTTAGTCTCAAGTCACCTAATGACTATATTATGAGCCACTGCATTAAGAGGGATTAAGACTAATCTTGGCCGTTTCAGTTTACTCTGGACTGAAGGCGTGGGTGGTTTGAGGCGACAACAGAGCAGCATGTTTCCCTGGCTTCTTCTCAAACACAGCGCAAGTACATAACTGAGTTGGTTGTGTATGCTCATCACTGCCAAAGAAAAAGCCTGCTGGTTATCTATCTCCAGGACTAGATGTTGTTTAACTAGTGGAAAGCACACACATAAATCAAAATGCTCCATCATCATCATCTCACCAAGCTGTGTTACAGCAGTTTACATAGACCAAGTCACCGAGATACACCATAACACCGGGCACCATTTAAATCAAGTGATAATGGTAACTATTGTTAATGATTAATTTAAGAACTTATAAAACAAATAAAATCTAACTCATTACTGATGATATATTCTGTACTCCAAAGTGTTTCACTTCAGGCACTGGACAACTGATGTTACCGGATGTCACTGACCATCAAAACAGTGAGTGGAACTTCTAGTGAAGATGTGCAAAAATTAAGCTTTATATATTTAAACAGTCCCCGTGAAATAAAAAATTCTTTTACATAAGAGATACAAATGTATACACATATAGAACATCACAATAAATCATGATAAAAAAATGCTTTGATTCCTATAAGATGTATTTGTATTTCAGCAAGTAGGCAGTGAAACATGCATGTTGCTATTTGGTAGCAACTCACATGAGAACACGTGGCATACTGTAGTTGTAGCCATTTCCAAGGACTTAGTATGCTTAAAATGCGAAACCGAGTAATGCGAAAGATCGTCCAACCACATCTACATGCAAGGTACCAGTTCGAAATGCACACACTCGAAGATGGGGGCAAAGGGCCCGCCATCATGAAAAGGGTAAATGTGTGTGTATGAGAATATAAGAACAGCAGTCTCGAAGGCATTTCAGTTGTGGAGATGTCTCAATTCACACACACACATTGAAATAACAAATGTATCCTACTAAATTTATTATTACTGTAGTCTTAAATTTAGCTTTGCCTCAATTTTCACACAACACTTAATCCAAAGACCGAAGGTCCTGATTACTCTTACACTGATCTGCCAAAATTACTCATATGACACACCTGGCTGATAGCTGTATATGGGCATGACTGTTAGATAAGAAAGTCACTCAACTGGATTCTGCCATCAGAAGGGGTGTTTCAGTTGTATGACAGGATTTAACAAGTGTTTCACTGAATCATATTGAGGCCTAACGAAGAGAAAAATAAATGATTCATAAACGTGGAAAAATGCACTAAATAAAATGAAGGTAAAGTAAAAGGCCAATGCACTGGATGTCTTTAAATGTCAACAGCTCTTTCCACAAAAGACAAGTTAAAGCAAAGCGTAATGTAAGGTAAATTATCTACAAACAACAGGTTGCCACCTCCATGGCAACACATGGTGACTTCTGAACAACAGAGGCTTATAGGGAGCATTTCTAAACACTGATATCACACAGGCTCCACGGCAGGGAAACATTAAAGCCTATCAGGTTTACCCGCACTGGAGCACTGCTCAGAGTGGCTGGAGATGTCTCATGCTGGCTTAGCAGACTAAGGCGACAACTGTCATAAATTACTCTCATGTGGGCCTACATATCTGCCATACTAGAAACAGCTTCAGAGAGCCCCCACCCCCTCAAAACTGCTGCAATATCTCTTCACTTTATGAGGCATCAGCAACAAAAGAGTTTAAAGACCCTGGAGAGGCATTTTGTGTTGTTTTCCATTTGTATGTACTGTATATATACAAATGAATATATCTATTAAAAGTAGTAAATCACTGTAGAACAAGCCAACAGTACAGCCGTCTCTTGTGCTTCAAGGAAATCTAACTTTCCACATTTTTTCTTAGCATGTCAACTCAAGGAGGGAGCTGAGTGGCTGAGGAGAAAAAAAAAGGAGCCACTTCACTGCTGTTCACATAGCAGCTCACTTCCACTGATGTATAAAGTGCACTTCCCTAGGGCTTGCTGTTTGTCATAAAACATCTCTCAGCACATAATTTAGCCAAACTTGAGAAGCAGAAAGAGAAAAAATGGAACACAAACATAATTTACCAAAGGAGTGTTGGAGTCTAATAGTGTGGCTGTTTGCCAGCAGTAATTCTAAACCATTGCAACAGTAAGTGGTTCCTCAGAAGATACTGCGGGGTAATGTCAGACAGCTGAGCAAATGGGATGGGATCCAGGGAGTGCATTATCTTTATGAATTCATGACTACCTTTTGTGCTGAAAGCAACAGAGGCGAACGTATTTGTAAACACACTGTCGTGTGGTCAGCTTTTACAACAGTATGTTAAAGGGCACAAATGTATAGCGTAGGCTTATAGCGGGTTTTAATGTACTTCTGTCTTCTTTTAACTTGTGCCTGCATTATCACTTGAGTGAAAAAAAGAAAGTGTCACTATTACTGCATACACCACCCTGTTCAAACCAGCCATTACACTGTACAACATCTGGAAATGCACAACTGTAGGCACTGATTAAAATAACTTCAAAGTGAAAATATACCTGACCTTGTTCATGTAAAAACTAGGAGTATTTAGTTTCCAGTTATTTAGGCTTTAAAAGGGATTTGCTCCAAACCACAAACACCCAAGTGAAAAGGTGCCAGTGTCAACATAATAAATGTTTAAAACTACACTGTATTGGTGTAGAAGCACAGAAATGCCAGCACTCATTTGCAAAATCTCAAATAATGCATTACACAAGACAGGCACAGACAGCTCAAAATACTCCTGTTATTTTTGTTTGCTGTTAGCTTTTTCAAATATCTAGACAAATTCTTTCCCAGAAAGCTGGTTTCTGCAGTGCAGTGTCTCTCCCTCTCACCAAGCTCGTTCTGCACATGCAAGGCTGCGCCTATCCAAGCTGACTGGCATCATGGCCATGGAATGCTGAAGTCCACATTTTTCCCATTCAGCAAGGAAAAACGGCCTTTCAGAGCCAATCAGCTAGAAATGTTGCTTTGTTTTTATTTTTGACTGAACTTCCTGGAACCTATTATGGAGCTGTCAGGGATGTATATTTAGCTATGGCAACATGGGGCCTCCTCGCCCCCTTGCGCCACTGGTCATGTCACCTCTGATAAACAGAAAAACAATTGGTTATCCCTTTTGTCACCTGTAAAGAAAATGGCACGGGTAATGTGTCTGTGGGTGCAAGTGACAGACTTGATTTGATTTGATTTATTCTTTCAAGCATGTAAAGACAGCTGATATGTCAACACACATAATTTTACACATATCCAACAAATGCTAATCCAATATCAATTTGCTTATACCTAGTACATGCTTGAATGGAGTAGGAAGAAGTCAGACTTATCCAGTCCTACCCCATGACATCATCTTACCATCATTGGTTTGCAAGCAGTATCTCTACATAAATAATTATCTTCTACACCACACAAGTAATATACTAAAGAATTAAAGTGTTAACATTCATACACCACACCCACAATGTTCCATCTAATTAATCATTAAGCCTGTTCTTGCATATATCTTGACTGACACATACCTTTATATTTATGTTTAAACTCGTCAGTTCTATTACTATTTTTTATGTCTACACTTAAATTATTCCATAGTTTTACTCCACTTATGGAAATACAGAATCTTTTTTTGGTTGTACGTATAGCATGAATTTATAAATTTAACTGGCCCCTTATACTCTATGGTTAAACACAACTTTGCTGCAAACAACAATAGAGAGATGCAGGATAAACACATAGCATATAGCCTACATATTATATTCACACGTTTACCAACTGATTCTTCAGAGAGGACGGGGAAGAAACAACATTTCTACTTAGTCTGAGACACTGTGATAAAAGATAACGTCAGTCACATCTGATGACGGCCCAACGAACCTATTCAGAAACAGCCAAATATATATCAGGCTTTGGAAATTTGAACACTGGAAATGCACAACTGTACCACAAATGGACAGTTCCCAAAATATCAATTTCCAATATAAATGTACTGCAAATAGACATTTTAAAAATCAATGCAGCAATGGGGAGATAAGAACAATATTTTAATCTAATAAATTCTAACAAAAACGGTTACATTAGCACTCTGAGAAGCTGTAATACTGTCCAAACCAAAACTGGAGATTTGAATAAAAGCTCAGTTCCAAAATCTGGCTCTAATCTTTAAATGTCATGGTGAAGTAAATGTAAAAATGGCAGTGGTTGGTACATGCTCACAATAAAAATGTTAGTGAGCTTACAAAGTTCACCATTATAGTTTAGTGTGTTGTGTATGGCAACATTTGCTGAGATGCAAATTGGCACTAAATACAAAGTATAGCTGAGCATAAACCAGTGGGAACTGGATGACCACAAGTCCCCAAGGAAAGCAAGGAAATGTTGGGCAATTCTGGCATAGTGGTCACAGTCATCATTGCAAGTCATAGGACACCCACTGGCCTAAAACACACAGATAATCATAATTTTAGAGATGACCTAAGCCAATCCTAAATACGGGTGTCATGGCTGATCTGGACATGTTTTAATGGACTGGCCTCAGCTAAAATAAAGCCAATCAACATCAGCTACTTTCATTACTATTCTCTACTGTGTTTCATCCATCTCACCTTCTAGTGTTACAGAACTGTTTTCCTGTAGGACAGCCAGCCTCTCTACAGTGCAAATATTTCACTGAACATGAGTGAAAATTAGTGTGTGGAAAAGTGGAAAAAACTTTGGGTGTGCCAGTGGGAATGACTGTGAGTTCAGAGACCAAAGTTAGCAAAACTCGTTTTCTCATTAACAAAAAACAGCACACAAGCAGTGTCTCTGTTTTTAGTCAGCAGTGAGCTTCACATTCACTGGTTAAAATTACTAACATTGCTGCCACCAGGTTATATCAGCTGTTGCTAATTCAAGTTATGAGTAACTTGACAAGAAAACAACAAACTGGTCTGTTGTTGGGTTTGTTAGCTCTCTTCAATTTGGAATGTGTGCAAATCAAAGATAATTTTGAAGAACCACCATGCTAAATAGCAATTATGTAAATAGTATAAACACACTCCAAGGTCTGTTTTTCAAAAACTGCACACTCCAGCATATTTACTGTCAGCAGTCAACTTTAGCAAACACACTCCTATCACTCAAATGTTAGCTCTGGCTGATCCCAGGTCAGAGGTTTTATCAGGTTTCAGC
>NW_018127967.1:367418-375858 GCF_001952655.1 Monopterus albus | reverse complement strand
ACTAGCTTTCAGATTTGTGTCATCACATATTAGGTTTGCCCACGGACATTTGAAATGAGGATTTATAGGAAGTGGACTGACACTGTCCCCTTCAGAAGAATAATGTGAAAACACCCTGTCAGTGACAAACTGTGCACATATACCAATCACTACAGTAGAAGTCTGACATTTTAGGGCATAAAAACATTAAACATGTTTGAGTTTAGGGGGTCTTGAACTGAAGACTCCCTGCAGTAGATGATAACAGCTAGTATGGTAATACCACTTTCCAGCACACTTGCAAGTTGTTAGCAGTGTGTTTATGTGTATACAGGCCTAGAAAACAAAACAATGTAGATTTCCATTAATGTAACACTGTAAGCAGGTATAAGCAATAGCAGAAAAATAATACAAGTGCATTTCTGATTACAAGTGGTACTAGTCCTTGGAGTAAATGACACTCAACACACTACACAAACACTATCCAGGATATTTAATGGCAGAACATAGCAAACACCTTTCCTAATTAGGCCTACACTCCATACATCTCAACTTTTATGATGTACAGTATCATTAGGCAAATGTTTAAAGTTTTTACAGATGTCTTTTATTTTTTGGCAGGAACATTTTTATTTGTATTATTTAATTATTTATTTATTTTGCATTTTTATAAGAGGGCACTTATATAAAAGGCTGAAAGAAGTGATGGTTATTATTTATTGGTGAGTTAACCAAGGGATTAATCAACTAATCAGAAAACAATCAACAAATGACTTGATAAAAAAAAGTATTAGTTGCAGCCTTAATTGCGATTCCTCTTTTGGAGAATATGAACAAGTGGCAATCCATTCAATGTTTGATGAGCAAATTCAGTCTGAACCAAACATGCTAACCTGCAAGGGATCAGCAAAGTCAGAGATCCATCCTCTGGAGACCATGAATGCCAATACAAAATTTCATTTCACTTCTTCATACTGGCTTTGGCTCTGCTCTGGCCTAGCTGTAGCACATAGCGTTTTTCTGTTACTTAACCTGTTTTTGGAATTTCCAAGGACAGACACTACATACATCCTGGCTTTCTACGGAAATTCACTTGCTTAGCAAAAGCATATGCATGCTGGCTTGAGTGTATATGTTATCTAAATACTGTATGTTCAGTCCGAATACTTGATCAATCAGTAAACTGTTCTTATTAGTCATATAGAAGTTTAAAGGAAGCTACAGGGAGGCCTCCTTTTCTCCAAATGTTCCAACCCTTGTATGAAAAGATATAAAAGTTATATGGGTGGAGCCTGTTTTCTCATGTCACCTACAGTATAAAGCTCAGACCAATACATCTGTGGTGTCAAGTTAAAAAGGAATCCATCCTTTGAGCCCTGAATTAGTTTGACCTATACTTGACTTCAACAGTAACACTGATGCCCACTAGCTCATGAGTTCTCTCCCCTGACCGCTATGTCTGAACCCCCTACCGCCCCATAATATCTACCCCACATTAAAACTACTGTCAACAAACCTGCCTAGAAAAGTACTGATATTTGTTCAGTAGTATAAATTGTGGTTTTCAGGTTACTGTATGTTTTCCAGCACAACAGTACACACTTGTTTTACTATCAGAGATTAAACTTACAGCTAAGCAATATATTGCGACTTTTGTTTTGTGGCTTACCGATGACGAGGAGAAACAAAATCCAAATGCAGTGAAGAACTGTCACATCATTTAGCCTGGGTGTGGATGTAGTCTGTAAAGCAGAACTCTAGACTGCATCATCTGTGGTTAAAAGTAATACACTATATTTAATAAATAAAATTTGTTCTGACAATAAGCAATGCTGTTTGTATAACCTTTAGCAAAATGATCACTTCATACTTTATTTTGATAATAATGTCCTCCACCAAAGAGGCTATGTTATTACCGCTGTTGTATGTCGGCTTTTTAACAGCATAACGCAATATGTTATATAAATGGATTCGGGTGAAATCTTTGTTGTTGCCGTTAAGTGGTACCAGTGGATAGTAGGAAACAAATTTTATAAGTAAAAGTACTAGAGGACGATATGGGACCCAATACCCAACGCTGGTATTGGTATTGGTATTGATTCATCCCTACATTTTGTGCCCAGAGTAGGCAGTGTAACATTATGTGTTTTGCAATGAAAACTCTGACAACACAAGCAATCATAAAACCCAATAAAGTGAGAACCATTGTTTGCTGCTTTATACTAAAAGATAAGGAGCAAAAGGGACAGTAGGGCAAATGATGGTGATTCCAGTTTAAGGGTCTTACTAGGCAGTTATCAAGGATGGGATGGTCATTTCTGTCTAAATGAAACTTTATCATTTACACAAACTCTAAATCAGATGGATAAAAATATCATTTTTACAAAACATCTTATAGAACGCAAGAAGTCATAATATTCACATAAAAACTGATTTGTTTAGATATTCATTATCTTCTTGAGTCAGAATACACACAAAGCAAAATGGATCCATATTTCAGCAAGAAACCTTTCAAGCCAATTCTTTACAACCCATATCAATAAATACATGTCTATTCCAGATCTCCATGTAGTCCAACACAGTGAGAAAAAACTATGGACTAGTCAATAGGGAGTAAAGATGGTTGTACATAATGACAGGTCTATTTTGCCTTCAGAATAATCAACACCTTCTTGTGGTCCCAGGTTGTTAGCATGTCTACTTGTCAGCTGCACTGGGCCACACCAGCTCGTTCAACCCCCATTCCTGTCAGCAGGGCAGCTTTTGTCAAAATTTGTTAACAGCACTGCTGATCCCATTCTATTTAAGAAGGGGTATGTCAACAATTTTCGAGTACTCCTGATGCATGTGTCATCTCTTTTGCATTCAATATTTGTGCTATGAATTGTGGCCAGTTGTTTAATCGCATTCACTCCCACCCTTTGTACATGTCCACCACGCCTGTCCTCTGCTACCCACCAGTAACCTCCCATTTGAATTTTGACCTATCACACTCCAACCCAGAAATAGCACAACTTTTTTTTTTTTTTATTCTGACTGTCCACTGAGAGGTGAGCGCCTTGGACCTATGTCCTGTTCCAAGCTCAAACAGGAGGGAGTTGACATCTAGGGCTAGATAATGTATCAATTTTCCAATTGACTGCAATTCTTGTTTGAACGATTCAAATATCTATGTCCCTTAGACCTTTGCATTTTCGCGTTTCCTCAGTAAACATGTACAACTGCGCTAAATGCTACGCATGTAGAGATTACTTGTTATAATTGGTTCAGCTTGGACTGCATGGTGTGTAAAATGCCTTCTTTGTAGAAAGCAAGTGGTTACAAACTACACACAAAAGTTATTTTAAGTTATAAAGCAACACAGATGAACAGCTACCTATGTAGACGGGTATCAGAGCAACGTCATCAGCACAATGTGTGCGCGCTTAGGGGGTAGAGAACAAAGCAGAATGAACGACGCTACATGGAAAGTAATATAACACGGTGCAGTAAACTGCTCAAATTGTTCAAAGGATGGCTAGAAAATGTTCAAAAGCCCAAAGGGAAAACATTTGTTCTAACAGAGGACAAAACTGTGGTTACAAACAATTAAGAAACTGGGGGTTTTCTGGTCTCAGTAGAACTAAGAGTTTGTGCAGTGCTCATTTCAAGATAAGCAAATATAATAATGCAAACAGGACTGTTTTAAGCATAGCCAAGCTAGGCAGTCACCTAGGGCCCCACAAGGTGGAAGGGAACCAAAAAAATACTTTGTGATTCATTTCAGACATCCAATGTAGCTTACTTTTCAAGTCTCTTTGAGTTCCAATTCCATTCCATTCCAACTTTATTTATAAAGCACTAAAAACAACCAAGGTGGACCAAAGTGCTGTACAGTGTAAATAACAATACACATTAAAAATAAACAACTTACAAATGCAGATAAAATCAACACCAATTTACTCTTATTAATAAACATGGAAATAACTTAACATGGAAATCTGCAAAGTCTACTGAATACAGAAATCCATCCATTTAAATGTATGTTAAATCAGAATTTATAAAGTAAAAGTGACATATTAATTAAAAGCAGTAAGGGAAGAAACGGTCTTTGGCCTAGTTTTAAAAGTGGTTACAGGTCAAAGGTCAAAGTGTTTATTTGTCATATGCACAGTTAGGAAACGTGTTTCCCTGTACAATGAAATTTTTACTTTGCTGTCAACATGACAGGGACAGTTGGGATAAATTTAAGTTCTGAGGGAAGCTTGTGCCAGCTGTGGACAGCATAATGACAAAAGGCCATTTCACCTTGTTTAGTTTGAATTCTGGGAACCACCAGCTGACCAGTCAGTCCCTATAGGCCTCAGACACCTACCAGGCTTGTACTCATGTCCCTGATTTATTTTGGGACCAGATCATTGAGAGACTTATAGACAATTCTATATTTAACCTGAAGTCATTGCAAGGACCTATGGACTGGAGTAATGTGTTCTCTCATCTTGGTGTTTGTCAGTATTCTAGCAGCTGCATTTTGAATGAGTTGTGAGTCAAGTCAAAGTGTTTATTTGTCATATGCACAGTTAGGAAACGTGTTTCCCTGTACAATGAAATTCTTACTTTGCTGTCCACATGAATGCTACAAAATACTAATGAAATATAAAGTAGATAAATAAGTAACACAAAATCTAAGGCACTTGACTTGTATGGTGGGCACAATGTTGTCAGTACAGGAACTAATGTATCCGGTCACATACTCAGCATAATCCTGTGCGCTGACAGAAAAGTCCTCTGAGGTGGCTGCAGCTTTAAACACATCCCAGTCTGTCTGGGCGAAACAGTCCTGCAGGATGCCCTCAGTCTTGTAAATGTCTAGTGGTCTTACTGAGGAGGCAAATCAGGAGTGCATTACAATAGTCCACTGCATAATAAAAGTACGAGTGACTTTCTAAATTATTCTCAGATATAAAGCTTCTCATTTTAACTATGGTTTTAAGATGCCAGAGTAACAATTTTTTTTACAGCTTTAATGTGGCCACTGAAACTTAATCCTCAACAATTACTAAACCAAGATTCTAGGTTAGCTTTTTTATTGCAGAAAGAATAATTTCAGTCATATCTTTATTTAGTTGACAAGTTTAGTTGCATCCAGTTGTTTATTTTCTCAAGGCAAACAAGTCTATGGGACAAAAGTCATTTGGTGAGAACAGCAGATCAATCTGGTATCATCAGCATAGCTATGATAGGCAACCCTATAGGTCTGGAAAAATCAAAAAAGGGAAAGCATGAACAGGTTGAACAGGACAGTTCAAGAACAGATCCTTGTAGGACTCCATACGTCATGGTGTTTCTTTCAGATTCACAATTACTGATATTGACTACATATTCCCTGCTTTCCTCTAAATATGAGCTGAGCCACCAGAAGACATTCCTGATAGCCTTACCCCAATTTCCAGTCTATCTAGAATAATAATCCACAGTATTAAATGCTGCACTAAGATCTAATAACAGGACCAAATGATTATTCAGGTGAATATCAATTTAAAATCTTCATGAGAGCAATTTCAGTGTTGTGATATGAGCAGCAACCTGACTGAAATCTGTGCAGGATATCATGTGTCCATAAACAATCCTGCTACAGTCTACCAGCATATTGTCATCCTAAAGAGCACAGAACATTAATAAAATCCACTCTGACACTGACTTTCAAACCATGGCATCTAGCTGCAAACTGAACAAATAATAAGATCAGATAAACTGAAAGTCAGTAACAACTACAATTCGCAAAATTAAATGAACTTAACGTTCTATGTGAATTAAATACAACTGCTTGAAATAATAGGCAGGGCATACTGATCTGAACCTCACACAAAAATAAATTATATGTCAAATACAGGAGAGCATGCATGTGTCTGTGAGAATCCCAGCTTGATACCAGTGTGTAATGCTATGCTTAGCTAATTGGATATGTGTACTACAATGTCTGTGGTCACAGCACCCTTATGGGGCATGAAATAACAAGCAGCTGTATGTGTCAAGAGACTTCATGTGTGTGCTCAGTTTGTTTGCGCGTGTGTGTGTGTGTGTGAGGTTTGGCTGCTGAGAGGTTTATTAACCCAGTCCATCAAAGCAGTATGGGATTCACACTGAGAAACCAAAGGCTTAAGGATGTGAGCACCACACAAGCAAGACAGTGCCTCTCCAAAATACTAATATGGGCCCTTATATTCTACCACAACAACACTCCCACACCCCCCACACCCCCACTCCAAAGCCAACACCTCTATACCAGTGCTGCTTTCACCGTTAGTGCTAGTGTGTGCTTTGATTTGTCCATCTTTGTTGTCCTACTGAGGAGATTACCAAGAACTGAATTCTTTAGCACCGACTTTGCATTTTGACTTACCCTGCAGAATGCTATACTGTATAGGAACAATAAATGATCAACAGTGCAATGTGAAGCTTGGTAGTCTACTACTACAACTACTGGGTTATAAGGTAGGACAATATGGAATTACAGGACTCTGTCAAAAGTTCACTAGAGTTGAGTCTGTGCTCTCACATTTACACATTTCACATCCATGAGCACAGCAACATAGCAAACATCAGAGTGGTGGTGATGCTATTAATTAGCAATCATTTATGCACTGTCCACATAATACGTCTCCATGAAAGTACAGTATTATACAGCAATGTGCAATGTGCCGATGGAACAGCAGTGCTGGAAAGTAACTAAGTACATTACTCAAGTACTGTACTTAAGTACAGTTTGGAGGTATCTGTACTTTACTTGAGTATTTTCATTTTTTGTTATTTCATACTTTGACTACTCTACGTTTTAGAGCAAATATTGTACTTTTTACTCCACTACATGTATTTTATAACTTTAGTTACTTTTCAGAACCAGATTAATACAAAAACTACAGTATAATTATAAGACCTCTTTGATCTGTGGTGGAAAATTCACAGGCTTCTCAGCAGTAACTAAAAAATTAAATGCATATAAGATGGTTAAAACTAGTTCCCCCTTTACCAGCTGCAACATTAAATGTGATGTGCACAATAATGCATCAATAATTGAAATACAATAATATGATATACAGGGATGTAATGTGTACTTTACTTTTAGTACTTTATGTTTTGATGCCAATACTTTTGTACATTTACTTAAGTAACACTTTGAATGGAGAACCTTTACTTGTAACAGAGTATTTTTACACTGTTGTACTGCTACTTTTACTTAAATAAAGGATCTGAGTACTTCTTCCACCACTGTGGAATAGTCTTTCAAAGAAATATAAACCAAGTGACACAAAGTAAAATGATAATAGAGCTTGACAAAATAATCTTCCTCTCCATGTTTTCCAAAGCTTTCAAATGCATCTCAGCCATCATCAGCAGATGGAGACTGCTACTGCAAGCTCTGGAAAAAAATTAGTAAATGGACCTTGAGTTAAAAGTTTAATCAGACAGTCATTTCCAAGGCCTATAATGAACAATGGATTTAGGCTGTTGTGTTTCAATGATGTGTTTTTTATCATTTCTGAACAAAAGCAGAGGTCTATGGCACATACAACTAAGCTAATCCAGACAGCAAGTAGAGGCTGGTTTTAGTCTCTGTATGGGGGTTGCTGAAAATAGTGTTGATATAAGAAATGACCAGCCTTATCCTTTAAGAAACTATACATACCAGCTAGTATTTTCAATCCTGAAAATGCAATCTGGTCCATCATCATGTCTCCACATGGAGAACACAAGCCTGTTTTTAGGGTATATCTATGGTGAACAGCAGGCACTGGAGTCAGAGGTGCTAAGACATCCCAAGCACTACCTTAATACCCACTGTTTTATTCATGTACTAAGCTCAGTGTTGAGTAATAAAAGCAAGCTTGAGACTACAGTGCAAAGGCTGTAGGTTGGGGTATCTGTCTGCCAATCCTCACCTCCTCATATTAATATGCTTAAGAGGATGGTAAAAACAACCCAGGTTTCACGGGGAAAAAAAGAAATCCCCAACATCCAGTCACAGCTGACCACACAGAAAAGGCCTAGACCTTAAGTCTAAACTTTGTGATCCAAGCCTGGAAAAGACCTGGCCAGCATTTCTTAGAGTGTCTTGTTGTTGCTTATTAATACTTTTCATATTTTTATAGCTCTGGCCATTGGTTCTATATGATAAAACTAACTACTCAGAGTAGAGTAGAGTAGAGTAGGTACTTTTTTGATCCCACAGTGGTGTATTAAATATGGCAACACTGCTAAAAAAAAATAGGTCCAAACTAATACAGCAATCAGACAATTTTGCCACATTAGCGGTCACATGATTTAGATCCCTGTGCGATCTCAGTCTCATGTGACAATGATTCTGACATGCTTGCATTAATAGGGAGATGCCTTGTAACAAACCAAGTGCTCCCTTTTCTTCACTAAACTAGGTTAGCCAATGGCAGGAATGTGTTCCCCAGCCAGACCAGAGAAATAACCC
>NW_018127967.1:363968-367396 GCF_001952655.1 Monopterus albus | reverse complement strand
GTCCTCCCGGTGGGACATGCCCGGAACTCCTCCCTAGGAAGGCGCCCAGGAGGCATCCGAAACAGATGCCCGAGCCACCTCAGCTGGCTCCTCTAGATGTGGGGGAGCAGCGGTTCTACTCTGAGCTCCGCCCAGGTGACCGAGCTCCTCACCCTATCTCTGAGGGTGTGCCCGGCCACCCTGCGGAGGAAGCTCATTTCGGCCACATGTATCCGGGATCTTGCCCTTTCGGTCATGACCCAAAGTTCATGACCATAGGTGAGAGTCGGAACCTAGATCGACCAGTAAATCGAGAGCTTCGCCTTACAACTCAGCTCCTTCTTCACCACAACGAACCGGTACAGCTGCCTGTCAATCTCCCATTCCATCCTTCCCTCACTCGTGAACAAGACCCCATTTGTTTTCTCATCTCCATTAAAGTGTGTTCCAACTGTTTTTGCGAGATGTATCGAGGACTGTCTCAATCTTAAATGGGGCTAGTATTGCCTTCGTCCAACGGCATTTGCAAATTGTTCAGCATTTGTCAGTTTCCTTTCCACTTGCATCACTTCTCAAAACAGGAAAACTGCCACACAACAGCTGTAAAAGTCAATGAAGGAACATCTGCTATATCTGTTTAATAGTCCATGACCAGAACACAGTTATGCCAGTGAAATAACCTTATGTAATATCCTGGTAGATACTGTCCGAGTCCCACAGCATTATCCCAGAGCATTATCATGATGTGATGAAATTACAAATATCATTACATCCCTATTAAAGACTAAATCTGATTCTAACCAGTTCAAAGTTGTGTGGCGACTCCCCATGCATGTAGAGACTTGAAGGTTAATTGGCTTGTGCCAGTGTGATGTAAATTTCAACATCTGCACAAGTCTACAGGGATGCAGGCTATGTGAAATGCAAGCATGCACTGTCCACACTGCAACTGTGTCAAGTGCACATGTGGCAGACACAAACACACCGTGCTGTGACTCAGGAGGGTTGTCTCCTAAACACAGGCTCAGTAGTTCAATTAGGCCTTAAATAACTCTACCCATCTTTCTCGTTTATGTTGTCCAAACAAATACAAAGTCTTCTTGCTGTCAGAAGATCACCATCATGTATGTTTGTTTGCTTTTTTTCCACTACAGAGAACTGAAGTCATGTCATCACATCCGGTTAGCTTCTGTCCCACTAGCCTCAATGGTTCTATGCAATCTCTCATTTTGTATCTTTCACTGGCCACTGTAAGAAAACTAAGTGTGTTTCTATGGAATTCTTTTTCATACTCTAAAAAAGCTGCCAGCTACTAGAACACTTACTAAGTCAAAGGTTTTGTGGGCTTAACAGGGTTTATTAATGATTTGTTTTTTTAGCATCAGAAAAATTACACTTCCCGTGATCTCTTTCCAGCACAGCGGTACACATATTATACGTCACTGTTATTTACTAGACTCTTCTGGCCTTCGGAGGTCCATGTAGCACAGCGTTAACTGTGTTTCTGATATGAGTCTCATCTCTCGCCACTTTTTAAGTGCTAAAAAAAGTGAAAAAAAGTGTGTAATAGTTACAGCCATTTCTCAATTCGGGACCTCAGTTCGATTCTCCCGCCAGTTGACTGGCATCAAGTGGTGATGTTTTGGTGGTGACGGTTTCAGGCTTCTGAGAAATTATGTTCATTAAAGTTCAGTGAAAACAAATATTACGTTAATGTCAATAGTACATCATTTTAAAGAAAGATATCATTATAATATGCACAAATGTATTGAAACTCACAACATACTATTGAAAACAGCTGTGTTCCAAGGCTGGATTTTTAGTCATGAGCCAAATTAAATATCTCAAAGGGATTTTAAACGGGGTTTTCTTTGATCCCAGAACACAACCCGGAAGTTCCTGTTTCACTTTGGCTCTCTATAACACTGAGGTACCTTACTATGTAAAGTGCCTTGAGATGATTTTTGTTGTGATTTGGCACTATACAAGTAATACAGAATTGAAGTGAACTGAATTCTAATGCACATGTGCGGAATGTGTCCATGTACCCCTGACTGTAGTCTGAACAAATGTGCATCTGCAGTACGCATCTGTCTGAGGGCAAGCAGAAACTATGAATGGGCCTTCAATGTGAATGCAAAGCACATTTCTTGTGTTCAAGCCCTGGCCCTGCCTGCCCTTCACCCCCTCCTCTCTTTTGGGGCTCATGGGGGCTAGTTTGTTTTGCTCACATCTTATCGGCTGTTCCTGTCAGCACACCCAGATCCTCCACGGCACCCTTTCTTCCACCTAACACAGAGCTTTGCCTGAGCACAACCCCCCTCACCTAACAGATATCCCAGCTGACATGATTAATAGCCCTATGCTGGGACTCTCCATCCACTCAGCACATTGTTGAGAGCCTCTGAAACTGGACAACAGTTGCATCCCCTCTTCACACTGGGCCTAAGCCCTGCCTGTCAGCCCCGAGTTTGGGCAATGCTAACTGGCCAGATTTACAGCTACTAACCAGCATTAGGTGGCAGCCTGTCTGGGTAGGGGGGAGTAACTCTAATTACTCCTAAGTCTTTTGATGGAGACTTTTACAACTTGAAGACCAAAGGCTTGCTATTATACAACACCATTATAATCCATGGCACCTTCAGTCAGCTATCAACCACAAATACACATGAATAAAGCTAGTATTTATATTGCCTGTGTTACCAAGGGAGTTTGCTGGATTTTTTGAACAGCAATGGAGACCAGAATTTTGCTGTCAGATGTTAGGTGATACTATTATCAGTCAATTTAACTAAAACGAAAAGTTACAATCTCCAATAACCTAAACATTTAAGCAAACAAGATTTAAACAATTATTCGCATCAGTCAGTCAACAGAAACTGTGTGTTGCCAAACATGAAAATGGCTGAATTCTAAGTAATTTATTGAGCAAAAACAAACATTTGCAATTTTCACATCAAGGTTTTGCTGCTTTTCATTACATCTATTTTTGGATTGTTGGGCTCGGAGAACTTACAATGTTTTGGTTTTTTTTATCATTTTATAGATAAAATTATAAATCGCTAAACCAATTGCTAGATTAATCATTAGTCAAATAATTTATTAATTGAGACCTATTTCACAATAGTGGCAAAAATTATACAGCCTGAAATTTAATGTTTACAATGTTCCAATCAAAAGCAACAAAGTTTAACTGTAGGGTCCCTGTTAAATAAATAAATGTACAAATGGACACTCACTGGACCTCATTCAATGAGTGTTCTTTAGAACATATTTCTTCTCAAAACCCACAACATTTCACAAGGATTGTAATATTCACCAATGTTTTCTTATCTGGGATTTGTTCTTAGGTAAGAACAACCTACGCACCATCAATAGCACACTTGTACACATTTGACTGCTGACATGTTTGTGTGAAAGATTTAGCTATTCAATTTTCAATTCTATGA
>NW_018127967.1:276503-363913 GCF_001952655.1 Monopterus albus | reverse complement strand
TATTATTTTGCATTGCATTCTATTATTTAAAAAAATATTAAATTTAAGAAAAGTAATTCATTGCTTGTTTATAATTAAAGGGTTTAAAATGAATTTGACTTTTACACTATGATTATTTAAAGTTTAGAATTGGGAAACATCAGTTAAAAACCAAACACAGCAATGGGAATATCTTTATTTTCTAATTTCTATGAATTTCCTCAGGTGTGTCTGATATTGCAGCCAGCGTTGAAGCTATCTGTGCCAGCGTTTGGACGATTAGCTCTTGGTTGTCCAGCACCATACCTAAGATCAACCTGGGACAGTTGATTGGGACCTGGGTATGCTGAGATGTGCTCAGATGATGGCACTCACTCTCGAGTCTCATACATTCAATTCAATTCCATTTTCATGTTCACAACAAAAATCATCTCAGGGCACTTTAATTAGTAAGGTCACCTTACTAATAATATTATTATGGGGGGGGACAAATCGCGCTTGGCGGGGAATGAACGAGAAAGAACATCCCTGTGACAGCTTTTTTTTGCCATTCTCCACTTCATAAACTACTCATTTTTCTTTAGTATGGAGTGTGTTACTCCACCGTCTTCAGATTTTCACTATAGTATTCCTGACTTTCTCAACTACTCTTAAATTTCTGCATAAGATTGTGCACAAACCCCTGCAGTCTCATGCAATGGCATGGGCATTGGCGGGGTGTTTACTTATGCTAAATATGAATGCACATGCCTTCAGTTTCCAAAGACAATGGGATTCATCACTGTAGGAGCTTTCTTAGAACAAATAAAAAAGAAACACAGGAAGATATTGGTGAAAGGCCCAATGTTTGCAGCTACGAGTCTGCTTCTGCTGTTTCTTTGAAGTACTTTTTGTTTATATCAGGCTTTTCAAATTAGACTCATTCATCAATATGAAAGGATCAATGACAATCCCTCAGCCAGTAAAATGAAACAAAACAGATTTTGCAAAAAGCTTAGTGGGATAGAAGTTACTGGCAAGATTTTTGTCTTAAAAACACTGCTTATTAGGCCGAACCATTTAAAAGGTGAGGAAGAGGCACCATCACCATGCATTATCTATGAGAAAGGACATTATCAAATTTTTAACATTTTGTTTTAGAGGTCACAGAGTCACAAAGAATCAATTTGACAGTTATTTGTACATATGAGAAGACACGTTTGCACAATTACACGAAGCCTTCACAGTAACATAACTTGGCAAAACAGAGCTGTAGAACTGTAACATATAACATGTCATAAGTACTTTCAATAGCATTTTCTTCACTGTTGTTACCTTGACTAAGCCATATTACATACTCATAGTCAAAGTATAGAAAATCACAAAATTAATATTTCCAATTATCAATTAACCAATCACAAACCTTTTCAGGCAATGATGCCAAACATTTGTTCTAGGTTCTCAAATGGGAAGAAAAGCTGCTTTTCTTTGTCTTAGAAAAAGAAAAAGGACAATCTTTGCATTTTAGACAAATATTTGGATTAAACCAAATGATTGAAAAACAACTTGGCTCTAAGAAAGTATGGAGGGCACTGAATATTACTTTCTGACCTTTTATAACCTAAAGTGAAAAGATCAATCTAATTCATCAAGAGTGGAAATTAGCTGCAGCTCCATGTTATTTTCCGATAGGTCTGCTTTGACACAAATATTATGGGATTCATTTATCCAGGTACAGTGTCCACCCAGTGTCAAGCCTAATCTGAGAAAACATTAACATAAGCAACAACCTTGCACACTCCGTTTATTGTCTTTTGACCATATCATAAAAATAACACTGACAGCAGAACTAAGAATCTAACTCATGACTTCATACTTGCAGCTACAAGACACCAGAGGCCACATGGCAGACATGTAAAGAATTGCCATGAGGCAGATTTTCCTTGCCCTGAATGCCTTCATGAGTAAACATACAGTATTTGCATGAGAGGCTGAGTGATATGAATTATGTTTCCTCTTCCTCGGCATTTGCCAGCTGCCTTCGTCTGGTTCAACTGGGACTGATATATGTGTGTGAAGATCATTTGGCAGGGAAGAAAAAGGGAGGGGTGAGAGAAATTAGGGGGGTAAAAGGCTACAACCAGTTCCCATGTGCTAGAGCCATGACCCCCATAGGCCCGCCAGGGTCTGTTTGACCACAACTGGGGACCAGGACAACACACATGCTTGACCTTGAAATGGGAGAAAGAGGGTCATGTGTACATTCTGCCCCGATGATTGGCATGACAGTAAAATGTGATAAATTAGTGAGACGGTAAAAACTGGATTAGGCTATGTGAAAAGAAAGAATATTTTTTAATTCTTCATTTCATTTCAAAAGATAAATTAGTGCATACAATGAAGGTTACACGTTAGGCCTCAAACGTGATAAAATATATAATCGTTGTTATAATTGTACAGTTCAACGACAAATTAGCTCTGTTTTGCACTTTGCTTTAGGGAAAGCAGGACAATTATTGTAAAGGTCAGCTGTAGAGTAATTAAATAATCCTCTACAATGTTCTACTGCCCCGCCCCCTGATATCTACCTCTGGTGCTGTGCTTGTGATTCGAGTCAATTATAGGTGTGCTTGTGAATTTTGTTGGTGTTTGGATAAAAAGGAGAAAGCTGTCAGTCAAAAGGCCACTCTGGCTTTGTATCTGGGGGGCTGCAAAGGCTTCTAAACCTGTATTTGTATGAATAAAAATGAAGGGATTTAGGAGCAGACTGTTTCTTCTGCAGACTTGTCAAAAATCTGACCTTCACTGAAGCAGTGGGGGATGATAGCAGAGGGGAAGGAAAGAACTGAAGATTTGAAAAGCTGAGGGGCAGTGACCTCTACATATACTAAAATGTAATAAGAAAATAAAAAAAGGTAAAAACAAAATAAATCGGATGCCAGAATGAAAGACTGTGTTCTGCACTCTTCCTGTCTGAGGTATAGACTAGAACCAAAATACAGAATTCTTCAACAGATTTTATCTGATGAACATCATATATGAGAGAGACCCCTGGTAAATAGAAACAAATACACCTGCAGCTTACATTAATGCTTCAGGTGTTAAGACACCAAATACTTCTCTGTGCATTCATATACATGGTAATTGATAAAGGTATTTCATACTTGTATACAGCAACAAATCAATCTGTCACTATTCAGGTGCTTATTTTTTATTCCAGTGCAGCGCCTGGATTAGATGTGACAAACCCCACATGGGTATTCGTGTCATCAGGTACTGGTCCAATAAAAGTCTATATAATATGAAATTGTGAACAACACAAAACCATAACATTTGAATGTAAAGAACAAGGCAGATGATTTAATGGTACAATCCAATATTTTACACCAGCTCGATCTGGGGAAGGTACTATAAAAAGTAAACAAATGTCAGCCCGTCTACAATGGGCTGTTAATATGACTTCTTTTTTTCATAATTGAACATTCTGTGCCAAAGGGTGCAGGACCACAACTGGAACCTTTACACCACAAAAAAGATGTTACTTAAAAATTTACTCCAGGACTAAAGTGATGATTCTGTCTGCTAGGCTGTATAAGCTCAGCAGTATATGTGTACTGTAAAAATATATATTTAAAATCTAATATTCTGGCTGCTTGGGAACCCCAAAATCCCAATGAAACTGCATAAAACGATCATCTTTTAAAAATACATAATTTTTTATTTAATTTGACATGGAAGCATGAGTATTTTTGTATTGTATTTTTGTTTGTTTAAAAAAAAACTTTTATAAGTTTTATAATGATAATACAATCCTTTATAAAAAAGAATTGATTAGATAATTAAATGTACATTTACAAAACCACACTACTAATGTTAGATTAAATTTATTAGTTAGTGAGTATTCAATGTTCTTTCACAAAAGTCAGCTTGATAGCATGCGAGGCTGCTTCCAGTGAATTTGGTGAATACTACTTTAAGTGCAGGGGTGTAGACACTGAATTTAACACTAACCATCATGATTTGCATAATTTCTTATGATTATGGCTTTATGTGTATTCCAGACACAGTAAGTTTCTACAACGAATGGGTTATTTAAACTTGAAAAAAAAAGACTAACTGAAGACTTTTAAATCTCACACAGTGAATGATGGGAAGTCTGCTAGGTCAGACTGTGAAACAGTAAAATTATAATCTTTTTTGAAAACTGGGAACTCTGTGGTGATTCACAACTACAGGATTTTCCTTTTATTTTTATGATGCATGTAATTACACAGTATAGTCAGTAATTTTATTAACATTTCCATGTATTTTAGAAATACAGGAAAATTCTTTGAACCTAGTTTTTGTTGTTTTTTTACAGTGCACCACTATGTTTTCTAAGTTTAAAAACAAAGAACCTTTTTGGGTCAGAAAAACCACAATTATTTGAAAGCCAGTCTGTGCTTAAAGACAGATGCTGGCTGCAAAGCTGTGGAAAGCACTCAATTACATGGGACTAATGAGGTTAGGGACGGGGCATTAGATATCAGGCTCAATTCATAACCACCCCATTTAAATCGAAGGAAAGGCTTTTGCTTCCTGCAAGGTGGCATCGCAACACAAGGTCTGTCGCTGCCGCAGCTTCTTCAGCTGTGCTGTCATTGTTCAGGAGACAAGTGTGGACCTTACATTTTCCAAGAGTTGAAGAAAAAGAATTTTTTCTTTCACAAAAAGAGAGACAACACTTCCTTTCCCAGAACGATTTGTCTTTCTGCTTGACAAGACTCTCTGCTATATTTACCCAACTAAAATTGCAGATGATATACTCTACACTTCTCTCCAACTCTGTCGCACATGGTCCTGTCAGTCACACTAGCTACAACAAAGCTGGACCCACAAGAGCGGTGAAACCCTCAGCCAAACGAATAGAGCAGCAGAGAAAGAAAGAAAATATGAGAAGAGATACAGAGAAGGGCTGAGAAACCTTGTGGGGACTAATTCATTTTTCCATTGCTGGTTGGCTTTTGTTGTTAGAGGGAACAGAGACACACACCAGAGAGAATGGAATTACTGTGCTTTCATTAAGTAGACAACTGCACTGCTGCAAAGCCTCCAAGCACCAGCACAACACAGCCCACCCACAAGATTTCCTACCAAAATACTGCTGTGTTTCTGGGCAGAGTTAGAGAGCTCTATTAGGTTGTTATGCGGCTGAAAAACAAAACAAATTGATCAGTCTGTCAAGCATGGAATTCAGTTCTACTGTGGTTATTTGAACTCCTTTTTGTCTCTCATCAAGGCATGGATGTAACATTTGAGAGGGTGGATGCACAGCGGATTTGGTCTTAAGGGTACAACCAAGCCTTCAAATATCTTTGACATGGACTCATTACTTCATGCAAATGTCATTTTTTTAAATTAAGATTTTTTTTCACAATTTTATATTCAACTTCCATTGTGGTCAAATACAGAATGAATGAATAAATAAATAAACTGTACAGAATCAATTAAAGGGATGGTCACAGAGGAACATACAGTGGGCATTATAAGATTTAAGAACTGAAGGGAAAGGGTTACAGGGAGAGGAAAAGGAAAGAGGAGGGTTAACCGGCATGGTGGATTCCTCTTTAGCCAGCAGTGCCTGTCCATCTCACAGAGGCAGAGGCATTCCCTGGAGGATGGCAGCAGTGGTGGGGGCACAGACTGTGCAGCTCCATGTGGTGCATCTTTCTCATTGCTTACATCTTCTACAACTGGACAGAGGGGCTGTGGGAGCTGCCACAACTCTCATTGCAAAGGCATGACAACATGCAACAGCAGGACTGTACTCAGAGCCAGCTTGGGTCTCTCAGAGGAAGGTGGAGGGGCTGTCAGACAGCACCCACTGCAACATACACTCAAACTCACCAACTATCAGTAACTGCATTAAAGTCAGAAAATGCAGAAAATAATGACTAGATATAGTGATTACACTGGAGAAGGTCCATGTTCAATCTAAGCTCTTAGCTAAGGAGGCCCCGATTCAAAGCATATTTTGTCCGATGAAGAAGTGAGCACAGGGCAACACATGGGAACATGAAGGAAGGTACAACATTTTACAAAAGCAGTCTTGTCTCAAAATATTCCAACTACAAATAAAATAATGAAAGAAAAGATGGCAGAGCAACATGACACACACCCTATTTCGTCACCCTTGTTGCTGCTCAGTCTACTGATAATGTCTCAGCTCTGAGGCTGAATGCTAGACCGCTCCTGACCAAATGCCACATCCTCTGTTCACATCCAGTGTGAGCACCACAGCTGTCACCCTCCTCAGTGTGTTAGGATTTTAACTACTCTCAGTACTGAATCATTAGGACTGAAACTGACAATTATTTTCATGATCACATAGTCTGCTCATTTATTCTTGATAAGTGATTCAACACCTGGGTAAAAAAAGAAAAACAAACAGAAAATTGTGAAACATTTCCATCAGAATTTCTTACAGACCAATGTGATCAAATGTCCATGTTGTCTCATTTTGCCCAACCAACAGAACAAACACCAAAGTGTTTTACAATGCTCGCAGGTCAAAAGGAGGGTGGAGAGGATCACTGCAGACCCCTCACACCCAGAACACAATCTGTTTGAACTCCTCCCCTCTGGACGGCGTTACAGATCACTGCACACCAAAACAACCAGGTACAAGGTCAGTTTCTTCCCCTGAGCCGTCACTCTGATGAACACTTAACCCACAACAGTATGATTGGACAATAACCCTCAGTGCAATACCTGTAAACATACATTGTACAGATCATACAGATTTGTACAGATTTCCATTTTTTAAGTACTCTATTTTTATTCCTATTTTTATCTCACTTCCTAATGAATATTCCTTTGTCTGTTTCCATTGTTTATTGCTTTGTTTATACTGTTTATTTTGTTATACTGTACAGCATTATATTGGTAAAAGAAAGGAGGTCATGGAGGGGAAAAACTAGGAGAAACCACACTAAATGAGTGAAAAGATGGTTACTAATATTGTCTGCCACTAATTCAACATGCCAACAATTGGCCAAAATGCAACCAAGAGGGTCCAACTATTCCCAACAGGGCAGGTCACACCACGAAGACAAGGGTGACAGATGCTCACAGATGGCCCAGCTTGGTGTCTCACAGGTCATAGATTTTTTCCTCCATGTGAGCAATTATTCTGGTATCGACTGCAGTACGTATGGTAATGCAGTATTAATCTGTGAAACAAATGAAGTCACCATCTATAGTCTAATCACTTTAAGGCTGAGACAAGGGGATAATATGAACAACTTGTGGACATTTAAACTTTTCTGGACAATCAAATCTTAATTTGCAAGATAACCTTCCTACTTTTAGCTTGAAAAAGTGTCATGACTTGACCTAAATCCGTGGTATACAACATTACAAAGCATCTCCACCCCCAGTCAGTCCAAAAAACTCTGATGCATTTGCCTGTTTGGTTCAGGCCATTTAGGCTGATATGCAAGCTGTCAGTCAAACAGCTTTGTCTACATTATTTAAAACTGTACTAATCCCATCGCCTTGTACCCAACAGCCCTGCATACCTTTTATGCTGTTGAGTACTTCCTTGAGGTGGCCAAAGCTGTTGAGTAATGGATCCTGTTCTTCGTCCTGGGAAGGGGGAAAAACATGATAAGAACATAAAGGGAGCAAGAAAGAATATCTAAGTCATCATCAGCTGTTTAAGACATTAAAAATAAAACATTAAATCACCATTCCACAGAATTCATGTTACCAGACATCTTTTGGCAAGTCACTTATGTACTTTATCCAGAAAAAAAAGCTAATTTTCTCACAGCTGATCAAAGCCAAATTTTTTCTACTTTTACTTCACAATATCAGAATTCCAGTGAATCAAGACTTTACATACAGCAGGTTCAGTGTCACTTTAAACAGCCTGAAAGCTGCCACAAACTGATGCCATGACTTTAGAATCGACTATCCTTATTGGAAGTCAACTGGGGGTATACGTGTGGCTGTATTTCAGGGCCTCCCTTCAAACCTAGTGTCCCTTTGCTTGTCATCATGATAAAATCTAAAGACAGCAGCCAAGACCTTAGGGGAAAAAAAACAGACTTCCACAAGTCTGGTTTCTCACTGAGAGAACTTTCTAAATGTGCATCACTTTCTCACTGAGAGAACTTTCTAAATGTTTGACAATACCACACTCATCTGTACAGACAATAATATGTAAAGATAAATACCATGGGACCACACAGCTACTGCATCATTCAGGAAGGACATGTGTACTGACACCCAGAGTTGAACATAATTTGGTGTAAACGTCCAGAGCTAATTCAACAGTGGACTTTTTGAAGTGTGGCACATTAGCATCAGTGGTTTCGGTGCCTTCACCCGATACGCCTGCAGCAGTGAATACTTGTAAACCCAATAATGCGCTTGGCAATTTTTTTCCATCTTTCAAATTTGGCTGGGTGCCTAATAACACATTTTCCTGCAGTGTGACAAACTCAGAACACATTTCTATTTTACCCAAACTTTAAACATGCAAAGTTAATGATATGTAAACACTGAGAAAGCAACAAGTTGTTCATACAGACCTTACTATATTATAATATGAATGCAAGTTAATTGACACTGTTAATTTATTGTATGAACAGTGTTTTTTGTTTGGAGCCCAGCACACTTCACATTTTCCCTTATGAAAAAGTAGAATACTGTTTAGTACAAAAAAGTGTGGTATAGTGACATCAATGAAGTGCAGACTGGGTATCTGTTTTCCTTAATTGAACTCCCACAGAAACAGAATCAGCCAGATGAATAGGACACCTCCAGTGTTGACAGTGGACTCTACACGTCCTGTGTCAGTTTAAAATCGCAATGTTTAGAGACAAGCAACATTTATGGAAGTGTACTTGGTTTATGTACTTGTTACCTCAGCAGTTAAAAATGAGCTAGGTAAGAGTCATTTCTTCAGCTTTTAAATTTTAACTTGAAAATGTTACTCTATATCTAAATATTTGACTAATATACAATTCAGTACTGTAGAGCCTCTGTGACAACATTAAAGCGAGAGTAATACAAAGTCAGTAAACTTGTCATAATCATCTATAATGACACTACATCATTATGGCATCTTGCTTGATGTGGACCCAAGGTACCACATATCACATTTATCAAACTGTCACTAGAGCAGATTTGATGATTTCCAGGTTCTCTGCAGCCATGTTGGCCTGCCTAAACTCTACTCTTACATTCTGTAAGCCACATTCAAAACTTTTTAAGAAATCACAGCACCACATCAAACTTTAATAGAATAAAAACGTATTTAACATAAAGAGCCTGAGGAGCAGCACATTTTTTATTGAGCAGCCACAGTCCAATCCCTGGATGTCTGACAACAGCTTCAGAAACAATGCGGGGAACAGATACAAAAAGAAAATGTGAGGAACAGAGGAAACGATATTAAAGACACGAGACAGCCTTTCCTCCGAACCTTCATTTGAAGCTTCCAATCAACTGACTGCCAATAAAGGGATGCGGCAGTCCACAAAAGACTTCAGCATAGGATGTTCTCCTATATCCTCGCTCATGGCTCCTCCAGCAGTCTCCTCACTCCTCAGAGCAGATATAAGAGCCTTGGGACATCACTAATCCTCTTTTGACAGGAACAACTTCTGGGTCGATTGAGGATCGATCGTATGAGAAGTAGCCATAGTCCATGACCCTGGACAAAGACGATTATTCTAAGCAACTGTTGGCGGATGTCCTGCTGTTTCTGCTTCAGTGCTGCATCAAGGTTCTCGTTTCAGGCGTCCTGTGTTGCTGCTATGGTCTCATCACTCACTGTGAACGCAGCTCTTCCACATGATCTAGGGTTTGGGCCTGTTGGTGGAGCCACGAATAATACAAGATTAAAATCAAAATCACATTTCTATATGATAGTTTTAATAGGTTATATTTCATGCAGAGAGTAAAGTAACCACTTAATAGAAAATATCATAATTACTTTACTACTGTCTTCTACTATCTAGAAGCTCTCTATTGCTGCTGAACACAGGAATTCCCCCATTGTGGATCAATAAAGTCCTTCCTACCTACCTACTATATTTTACCACGCAGAACATAATATTCTAAAATATTTCCAATAAAGCTGCTGAATGGGTCTTTAGTACTGATCACTTATATTACAGGTGATCAACCAGTGTCTATAAAGCATATGGTCAAATCCGAGCCATAAACATTTAAGCATTGATTTTTTTCCTGATAGCTATACTTGTTACTCATTGATCAAATTACAAGAGTAATGTGCTGAAGTTATAACTGCCAAAAGTTATTAAGGGCAAACTGATGACTAATGTTAATTACTCAGTAAAGCAACAGCATTTATCCGTCTTTGTCTTTAAGTTATATTAATGAATTACTGAAAAAAATGTTGTAAAAATGTTGCATAAATGGTTAAGGTTAGCTGGTTACGGCTAGTTTACCTTTCCTCCGCAGGTCCTCCGGTCTCTCAGCTCTCATGTATGTTGAGTCTCCTGTGCAAAAACTGGTTGCAAAATGCATCACAAATGCAAGACGGCAGTCCTTGTCGTCATGATATTCGGACTTTTGCGTAGTTGCAGGAAATGGTATTGTCCATCTTTACATATAGTCTATGGTGCATGCCCTTTCTTGCGCTTCCTTCCTCTCTGTCTGCTCTTTACTACAGACTCCTTCTCCAGACTGGTGTGGCCATTAATCAGATCTACCCTGTGTTTCTGTAGCACCATCAGTTGGCCCATGGATTCAGAATCTGCCACAGTTGCCACTTCACCATCTTGGGCTCTGCTGCCCAGCGCATTGCATGGCTTGACAAGTTTTTTTTCAGCCACTTGGGCAAGTAGCTGCAATGTTTTCCTTGTCCGATAGCCAAATGCACTTGTCTAAAATGAAAAATGTAGGCCTATTAAAATATTTCAGGCCAACTTTGAAGGAATTTACTTTGTCATTTTGCTTTGTTACAAGTACCCATAAAAGCAAACATTTAGGGGCACAGTGACTTTTTAATTAAATAACATTAATGCATCTCTTTTATAAATGTTTAACATTAAAAACAGTGCGCATAATGCCCAGGGGCAAATTGACTTTTAAAACATAAGAATGTCCCTACAATACAATACAAGAACGGTGTCGTAAACAGAGGTTAAATTAACTATGATGTGGTCTAGAAGAATACATGACAGGAAAACCTGACCATACATTATGTTTACCTGTATATAATCTTTGGTTAGAAACAGTTCAGTAACAGCTTCTATGATGATTTTATTCATGTAGTAGAAAAACTTGATCAGAACCATCTTTTCATTTGACTGTCCACGACTACAAAACTCCAGTCTCACAACCATAGAACTGAATAAGTATCCACAAAGCCTCAGCATTTAGAAGTGAGGTATCTGCTATTTACTGCTGATCAGTTTGCATTTGATTTCTGGTTTTCTCTTTGCTGTCTCCATAACAAGTTAGAAGGCTACAGAGTGAGATTAGAACCCAAACTGGAGAGTAGAGCAGTGAATACAGCAGCAGTTCCCTTCATTTCATCTCTCCGTAATAAAACTGAAGCTCTGATCTCACCATTCTAGGTAGCCTGCTGTAATAAGTGTGTTAACATTCCTGAAGAAACCAGAGCAGAAAAAGCTACAACACATTTTCCTGACAAAAAAAAACAAGTTTCCTTCTGATGACTTGACTGGTGTTTGTGCTGGACTCACAGGGAGCTGTGGCCCTGATTCCACTTAGCCGCTGTGCTCCTCACATCGAAACAGTTAGCTGTTAGCTCTTAGCCCAAGGAGCTTGATAATTAACATATACCAGTGGTGAATGGGAGTCTGCGTGCAAAGCTGAAATGATCACCGCTTGGCAAATTTATGCTCGTTTAGCAGGTGTTTTGATAAATTGCTGACACAGAGGTTTTATTGCATAGAGCAGAGGTGTTGCTACCTTGAGCAATATGTTTCACCTGCACCCTGTCCCTCCACCATGTTTCAACTGTTCTCAGCTGTGTGTTGAGAAGCTCAGAGTGACAGTACCGCACAATGAACACCAAAACCACATTTTCCGACCCACTAATCTCAGTCACTGGTCTCTTTGGGTCCTGATAAAATGCTTCCTGTCCTTACAAACTGAAAACCAAGTTGTTTTCAACACAGAAAAATGGATGTAAACTCTCACATACTTTTCACTTGCCTGATCAGGCAACTGCATGACACATTCCACTTGCCCAGTCATAGAGTTTACTAGAGACGGGCAAGTGGGCAAGGTACAATAACCGCTTCAGAGAATGTCACAGTTTCTCTATATCATAGTATATGGTATTACACTATTACTATTATCAGTTACAATGATCCTCAAAGGAATGAAAACAGAAGGGTTTTTTATTTCTGGGTTGAACTGCAATATTGACACAAAATGATATCTGAATATTTTTGGGGATTTTGTCAATACCAATAAGCAGACAATAACTAGAGATGAATAGCATGCCTATGCTTTGTAAGGTGCTGGCTTAGTCAGAATAGTAAAACTATATTTAAAAAACTTTCTAAAACTAGATTAGTGCAACTCTTCACTATCTGAATTTTGTTATATTAAGTTCCTTGATTTGGCACATGTTGCACGTCTGTTAATGCCTCGTTTCTGTAACGTTACTGTAAGGCTGGAGAAGTTACTATGTCAGCATTATGCCAGTTGGGGTTTTTCAACTACCTGCTTTGTTTAAAGTGTTACACATCTCTTTTCATTGGTACATATAGTGTTGTTTACCCATCTAGGGAAGAGAAATTCAAATTAATTAATGTGGTCATGGTTCATTGTGCTGTCCACTTGTGTGTGGACAGTGCCGGTGTGGTATGGTGTGTGGCAACACCGGCAGCAGGAGTTGGGTGTGTTCACGAACGATCCTCTCATTTTTAGGAAGAGGCTTTTTGGTTTTATTATTCTGAAATAATTACAGACTATTTGCAGTTATGAGGCTAATCTAGAGGTAACCAAGATTAAACATTAAATGGCTGGAAACAAGCCATGCCATGGGGACTTTAAGTTGCTAGACATGATGCATGCTGTCTCTTTTAAACAGGCAACCACTGGATGAAATTATTTAAGCAGATGACAGCAGTCAATAATACACCATTAAATGTGCCAAAGAATAGGAGACTATTCATATGGAAGCTCAGTATATGAGTTAAATGAAGTTTACCCATTATATGGCCCCATTGACATTGGAAAATCAGGGCATGCCATCATAAATCTTCAGAGCCCCACAATAAGCAACACCATTTTCCAGAGCTAACCTGCCCTTAACACAAAGTATCCCTGAAAACTGTTCTCACCCAAGCGAAGAGCAGATACGTGATTTGATACCCATCATCTGCGTTGTATTTGCTCAGGGTTGAGCAGTGTCTGGCCCAACTGGTCTGAGAGCTGGGTCTGCTCAGTTGTCCAACCACTGACACCAACACTTTTCTACAAACATTGTCTAACAAAAGAAGACTAAAAAACGTTTTTGTTTTTTCAGCTTGAACTTAAGTTTTACCCTAGCCAGCGAGTCTTCATTTTTTGGTAAATCTAACCTTAACTCAGTTAAAATCAGTAAAGATATAATGATTGCATTTAACGTACCAGTGGCGTGTGGGTATTCCATCTGGAGTTCCTCTTGATAGCTCCAACAACCGTGCTAATTTCACCCTGAATGATATAGATATTCTTGTCCACCATGCTGTTTTTCTGAGACAAGAACAAAAGAGATGGTCAATTTTGACAGAAATTCAAGGTAGAACAATAAAACAATGCCCTCTGGACCAAGGATCAATTTTCCTTGGAAAAGACAAGACTAAAACATGATATCTGTATTTTTTAGGCCTACATGTGCAAGAATAACGAAAGACCACTTACAAGAGTGTCAACATTACACACAAAAATAAATGCTACCCCTTCCAGCTACATGTATACCGTCAGTGGAAGACGCTTCGACTAAGCGAGGACTTTGTACTGCAGTTAGAGTCACAGTTTACAAGTCTGTTGTGACTCAAGATGGCTCATACATTAAAGCCAGTTATCATCTACATTACATTCTATGCAGTGTTGCCAATTATTTTTTGGTGGAAAGTAACTAAACCCTCCTGGAAAAGCTGCTAAATGACATCACATGCCAATTTTCATACTGCTGATGTCATTGTGTCATATTTGCATAGCAATACAGCCATGCCATGGGTGTGCTGCCAAGCAGAATGAAACCCCTACAAACCAACTATCTGCATATTTACAATAGAACTATGTGCATACTGTTTTTGTTCACTGTTTTGTAGATTAAAGCATTCTTAAAATTAGCAAACTAAACAAAAGTAACGGTGACTATAATATTACAGTGTAATATAACGATCAAAGTTGCCAATCTGTAAATGTAATATTTAACTATGCCAATATGAAAGGGTAAGCAGTATGGAAGAATGAAACACATAAAAGGAATCTCACATGAAATGATAGAGATTAACTAACATTTTACAAGATGAATTTCGTGACAGTACTTCTTTCACCTGTTGCCTTACTATGAGAAAAAAGTCGTCTCGAAAAATGTCAAAATGGAAAGAGTATATAAGAACCAAACGGCAATTTTCCACATCTACTGAGACAATGCCTAACCCAATACGGATAATCAAACAGAATCAAAATGATATACTGGCCATGTTTGACAAGCAGTATGCCTCAAAATGGCTGGATTAACCTTGCTCTTTGTGTCATGAAAGACATGTCAAATAATACTCTTATTTTACATGAAGATTTAGGAGTGTAGAGACTGGGTGGCAGATGTCGCACTCTTTTAAATTCATTTTAAGCTGTTGATTTAAAACAATAAGAAGATGAAAGAATGATAAGTGGAGGCTAGGCTGTGGGGACAAAGTGAAAGGCTTATAGTTGATAAGAGTTACATAAAAGAGACTTCACTGTGGATGTGACAATTATACTTTTAAACCACAAATTCCCAACTGAATCACTGCTGAGTCCTGATATTATATCTTCCAACACAATATAGCTGCACAGTACTCTTCACACAGACAGAGGAAAAGGTCGATGTGCTAGGAAAGAGGCTGAGCCTAAGGCCCAGGAGCAGTAGTCAGGAAGATTCATCTGATGTTTTTTTCTTAAGCCACAACTGTGTCAGCATGCTGCAGAATTATTTGTTCAGCAAGAATTCAGAAGAACAAACCACTTTACTTTTCACAAACCTACAGCTTTGCACTTACCCTTAATCTCCCTTGAACAACCATGTCAAGTTAATTCATTTAGCCAAAAATCACCAATCGTTACACTGTCAGCTTCTTAATGAATGTCTTCACATACTAATCAAATTTCCTCAGCCCAAATTCAGAAATTATTCTCAACTCTTTCCACTCATTCAAACTGTAGCAAAAAATAACATAATTCTGTGTGTTTATACGTTTCCTCTCTAGATCAGTATGCTACATCTTTGTATGATGAGCTTTCCTAGTTATGCTGACAGGCTAGTAATGATGCACATGAATCACTGCATGGTGTGTAAGACTTTGTCCCTTTTGCTTGGACATCAGTGACAGCTGACAGTTCACGTTACAATAATATTACACATAATACCACAACATCTCTACGTGTAACTACTCGGAAATGCTCATGCAGCTAACTAAAGCCTAGCTTCCAGCTATTTCAAACCTGAATCTAACACAGTCATAATGAAGCACTAATGTTTTAAATGCAACATCGTACACCAAAAGCAAGTGACAGAAGACGGCTGCTTGCCTATCAAGTAGGATAGGAAGCTGTTACTTGGCTACTGAGATGAAGTCAACTCATCGACAAAGCTAACAGGCTAGCTCTCACCAAACTAAAGGGATGAATGGCTGTTGACAGTCCTCTGGGACAATCAAAAAGGTTATACGAGGGCACATGGATACTACTTGGTTCACGTCTATCACCTTACTGAAGTGTTTACACATTCGCTGCATAAATGAGACCATTTACCTGCACACAAACCTGACAGCCAAGTACCTAGCTTAGCGTTAGCTCACCTAACCAGCGGTGCAACCGGCTAAGAATAACTCTTTGTGTTTAGCGTGTCCTTTCAGACAACAGTAAATTATTTACTTGATTTAATAAAGCAAACGCATCTTTGCACATACATATACATGTTTTTCTGTTTTTCTAAATGTAAAAATATTACCTGTGTTTGACTTCTGTTTCAAAGATGGAGTCCTCAGCTAACGCTAGCCTAGCACGGCAAGCTAGCAAGATAGCCGGTCAACAGTGAATGAAGAAGACCAAAGTTCCGTTCACTACTATAAATAAACGAACTACAAATTCTCAACATTCCACTGTTTGATATCGTATTTTTTCCAAATCGGTCACTCGTCAAGAATGCCCCATAAGTGAATATACAGAACACCTTCCTGCATTTGTCAATCTGATCCTGGTAAACACACTGACGTGGAAAAGCTCTAGAGTCTCAACCTAATACGACGGCAGAGTTTTGATTGACAGCCTACTAAAGTGGTTACTTGTGGAGCTTTAAAATACACATTAGTATCACAAAAATGTATATTTAGGCTACATTCGGCCTTTGTCTATTTCTGTAAGCATATAGAATGCAAGCGATTAAAAAGAAACCAAATATCCCTTGAGTTACACAGAAATAAGGGCGGGTCAAAGGTAGCAGTAGTGGAATAAAGGTTGGTTGCACCGGGTTGATGACGAGGGCACTGTTTGCATCTCCGTTTAAAAGAGCAGTCTCACACTGGCAACTAAAATATTTATAGGCAAATTTTTATTTGCCCATTTCTGCTCACAGGACCCCAGTTTAATATCAGTGGGTGTCACAGAAATATCAAATACTATATAATTCCAGTTTCTCCGTTATGAGGATTTGCTGCTTTTTATCTTAAGTAATACTGGCGTAAAACGAATATTATTGGGTTCTGGGCTGTTGGTCGAATAAAACAAGTAATTTAATGTTATCACCGGGAAGGGTGTTAGAAAAGGGTGATGAATATTTTCACTATATTTCTACACCCTGTAGGGCAAATGGTTAATCAATTAGTTAAGAAAATAATGGACTGATTAATACATGATAAATGCATAAAATATTCATTAATTGCAACCCTATTCGGATTAGAGTTAACCATCCTAAACCATTAATATAACCTTGTACACACTGGATATATACTGTACACTGGCTGTCCGGTGATGACCGACAGACTTGATAATACCTTTAATATATTCTGCTGATATAGTTGAAATATTATTTTGAACCCCAGTGTAACAGTTGACACTGTACTTGATGATAATCAAGTATCATCTGGGTCCTACTGCGATGGATTGGCGACCTGTCCAGGGTGTACCCCGCCTTCGCCCGATTGCTGGCCGGGATTGGCTCCGCCCCCCCGTGACCCCGTTCGGGGACAAGCGGTAGAAAATGAATGAATGAATCTGGGTCCTATGTTCTAACTTCTCAATTTCATCACTTCCTTTGTCACTGTTGACTATAAGCCAGATCCTACTGACTGAATGTAAAACTGCCTTATCCATCGATCACGTTGTATTTGCATACTACCTTTTGGTGCTGCTCTGCTGTTGTTCTGGGCTGACTTACTTTCTCAAGGCAACTTTCTGTGTCAGTAAACTCATCATATACCATATACATTTAAATACACCACAGCAAAGGTCTCAAGAGGACTTGAATCAATATTCTCCAACACTGGTTCACTTGAGAAATCAAACAGAATCAAACAGCGCAGGTAAAACATGTATAGAAAACAGAAGTGCATACAGTACTGTATGTGGAAACCATGAAGACCATGATTTTATACTCATAACCATCCAGTTCCAATAGATGACTTCTTCCATCTCTTAACTGGCCCTTTTGCCATACAATAAGTGGTATTGTGACATTCTGTGGATGAAACAGAGGATTTATATTTCGTTTTATAGCATTCATGACTGAGACGATGCAGTTTATAAAACCTTTGTGAGAAACTGGTGATGAACAAAATTATCTTGACCAGCTGCTTGCAACATTTGTGTGGCTCTGGATTCATTGGCAGTAATTACTCAGCCTCCATTACTCTCATCTCTGCCTAAAAATCTTAACTAAAATTAACTAAAGGTGCAAATACTAGCTTTTTACTCCAGCTGTTGGGTACACAACTGAGATGTAATTGAAAGCTCTGGACAAAGCAAGTAAATGAACCCTGAGTTAAGATAAATCTATCAAGGTACTCTTCCCAAGGCACTTCAATACGAATGAATAATAAGGCCATAATGAATATTAAACATCAACAAGATTTATGGGGCCTAAATTAGTCAAGCTTTCCAAGCCACTGGTGATCCAAGATAACCAGCATCAGAAAACTTTTCCTCAGCTGTGAGCTCTGGGTTTGTCAATCCAGTTATGATTTACAGTGTACAAGTGACATCATCAGAACTATGAATGAAATTAATATGATATGAAATAAAACTGTGGAAAATTAAATGATTTAAAAAAAGGAAACAAACTGAATTTCACTCTGTATCACTAGCCCCTTTTACACTGCCCATTTGATGCAGGAATTTTCCATGAGTTTACTGCCTCACCATTCTGTTTCAAAGGTACAGTCCTGGAACTGAGAGTCCAGGTTGACTCTCCAAAGAGAGGTAGCTTTCTTTTTTTTTGCCACGATGAGTTCACCCCACCTCCTATATAAACGGGACAAAGAGGAATGGGGGCTTGGAGGTCTGCGTGTTTTAGAGAGAGCTACAGATTGAATGAGGAGAAAGAGAGCAGCCTCAGCAAAAAGCCACCTTGAAGCAGAGTCAGTTTTCTGCAACCTCTGTGGTTCCTGCTGGTATTGGAACAAAGCAAGACCTTAGGGAACAAAAGTATACAAGTATACAAGTAGGTATTTCAGAGGAAAGGAGAAACAAATTGTGTTTTTGTAAATTCTGGGTACATACAGAGTGCAGTGCTGGAAATAAAGCTGATATTTAGAGGGAAATGGTTTTAGAACACTTTTTCTTGCTGTGTAATCAAAGAGTAAAAAGGTGAAAACAGACAAACCTGAGATTTACAGCCTACATACCTGGTCCTTATTGTGTAGTCAATAGAAGTAAAACTGCCTAATTACAAGACTCCTAAATAAACATTAAAGGATGAGACCAGTCAGTTTCTATATTAACAGTAGCCTATTTTAAACAGAGAATAAAACCAGCGATGATTTGCCTCTATTTGCATTTAATGTCTGTCAGCTTCCAACCTGGATTATCTTATTTGTCTGTGCGATAGATCTCCGTTGTTGTTCAAAAACACATTATAAAACATCACTGAAACACACTGCACCACTGGGTGACATGCTTCCTCATTACAAAAAACAAGACCCAACATCAGTGTGTGAATGGGTGAATCTGTAAAGTGCTTTGTTCAGGTATGGTAGAAAAGAGGCAGGATGTTTAACTGATATATTTTTAAGGCTCTTTGAACAACACTGGAGGTCTATGGCACAGACAAATAAACTAATCTAGGTCAGAGCTTGACAGACTGACAGGCATTAACCGTGAGAAGAGGCAGTTCATTGCAGGGCTCCAGACTCTGACTGATCAGTCACATTTTGCCACCAAATTTTTTTAAGGTGCGACTGACTTTTTTTCAAAGGTGGGTGCGATGAACAGGTTATACACAAATGACTGCTGTTACTGTAGAAATGATGGACAGATTGAACAGTCTCCTCGATACTGTCATGGCAACGTTTATCTGTCACTTGCCTGTCTCACAAAGCAGACACTGTCAATCTATCAAATGTGTTGATACACACTGAATTTGCAACACAAGTATTATCCTTGAACCCCTTTTTTAGGTTTTGAGTCTATTTTTTCCTGTATATGTGAAATGTAATCACCACAGACAGCTGCTTAAATCAAGTGGATTACCTGTTAGCCTATTTATGTGTTGGAAAATTTTTTTGAATCTCTTCTGATGGATCAGGCTCCTGGTGTCAATGAGCTTTCAGGTTTTATTTCCCTCTGTACTTTGTAGCAAGACAGGGAAATTAATACAATTAATAAATCCATCCATCCATTTTCCTCTGCATATCCAGAACCGGGTCGCAGGGGCAGCAGTCTAAGCAAAGATGCCCAGACTTCCCTCTCTCCAGACACTTCCTCCAGCTCCTCCGGGGGAATTGCCTTGTCTTGCAGCTGGCTCCTGACATGCTTATGTCGACCATGGTCATGACCTAGTGGCTGTCACCATGACCTGCCTCTAGCTTTCAGAGATGTTGTGTAGTAGGACTGGGGGCCACCTGTGGGCCAGAGGGGGTATCAAGTGAGGCTGGGTTGGTGGTTTGAGTGACCTGGGCATGAATACCTCAAGACAGTCTGAGGAGCGGTAGCTGCTGGGTCTGGTGCGGACTTTGGCTGGTATAGTGGTGATGTCTTGCAGCTGGCTCCTGTCAAGGCACTCAGGAGTGAGCGCCCACTAAGAACCAAAGGCAAGTTCTAGAATTGGGCCCGGATTAAACTCACGTGCTCCGGGGACCTAAAAGCACACCATAACATGGATGCCAAGGTAGGCCCTTGTGGTCCATGGGTGGACCCTGGTCCTACTACATCACATCTCTAATGGTTAGAGGTAGGTCATGGCGACAGCCACTGAAGCATGACCATAGTTGACATAAACGTGTGGCTTAATGCAACCCTGTGGTGTTTTGAAGTATTCCTCCTTGTACACTCTCCATCTGTGCTCACTAAACCATGACTGTGGTTGACATAAATGTGTGGCCTCCACAGCCATAGTAGGCCTGGTACTTTGGGCTGATCCCACTCACAGTAGCGTACGACCAGGATGACAAGAATGTTAACTGATGTTGGCCGGTACTGCCACAGTTGATGGGGGCTTCGAATGGGGCTCCGGCACACATGAGGCTATAAACACCCTGAAACAGAGTCAGCTGGGTGGCCATGTTCTATGGCAAGTATGGCCACCCCATGGTAGCTAGCAGAAATTACAAAAAGATTGTGGAAAAATATTTCTCCTTTCTATTAAAATGTCTAGGTGTTACTCTATTGTCCATTGTCAGTGTTTGGGCTGTTGGCAGGGTTTCTTTCACAGGCTTTCATTACATTTTTGAGGTGATGTCCACTGATCACAACATTCCAGTGTTCTTTTCAAAGAAGGATTAAGACAGTTGTTGGCACCAAAATAGTAACCGAGCACAAAAATGTGTTGCTCCCAGTCTTATATCATTTATGGTGACTGGAATAATGGGTATGGAATATAATTTTGTCTCTGCATCTCTGTGTAATGCTGAGGCAGCAGTATATGCTAAAGAATTTGCATGTATATTGCTTTGCAGGGTACGTTCTGTTTTGTTGTTGCAAAAGTAAAAAGAAATCAAATGGATGCAAAAATAACTTCCACATAAAGACATTTTAGAGAATATACAGTGCTAATCCTATGAAGGCCCCACAAGACCCCCCCTTTGTTCGATCAGAAGCAGCCATTTACTTAACACCTGCAGTCAAAGTACCGCTCTGTGTCTAAAGCCTGCAGAATCTACTCGTGTCAGACCTCTGTTTGCTTTCTGCAAAGTATTTGATCACCTGTGAGATTTGTAATTGCAACATTTTGTCTGCAAATATACACATGTAATTTTCTGCGGCAGCAGATATGTCCACGTCCCTGAGACAAGAACACTTTTCTTTATACGTTTGTCATTTGCATGCATATATGGAAAACATGTGGTCACATATTCATTATAATCTTTGAAGAAATCATCTTTAATAAACATGACTTTGTGTTGCATATCTTCATTTGATTCACCAAATTGTTCTTGTATTCCTGTTTAGCTGCATATGAAACAGCTGGATTTCTCTCGATTACATTTCAGTCATCCAAACAGAAAATATTTATGTAAGCATGTCTCTTGGACATGAGTCTGTTCATCATTAATTATAAACATGAGAAAAGAGCAGTGTGATTCATTCAGTTTTGACCACCTTGTTAATCCTTCAAACAAGTTAGACATTCATACCACTTTGTGGAGGTGAGGATTTTCTTTACTACTGAGTGATGCCTATGCCATATTGTATTTCTGCTTTGCTTTCTAATGTAAGTCTATAATCTGTCTTGTTGTCTGGTAAGAAGGAAACAAATCAGCACTTTGGCTTGAAGAGACATAAACAAAACCCAGGCAATGTCATATACTTTGTGTTGTCAAACAGCTGTGTCATATTTGGCAAGTATGTTTTTGTTTGAAAGAAGTGGAAGTGGTAAATTGAGGCTTGTTTAACACAAGTTAGCATTTATGGAGGTATTTCTGAGCAGTACTTGAGGCCTGAAGGCATATTCATGACTTTGAAAACATGTGCATGCCGTAGATACAGTAATACTAGTCTAACCTGTCACCTGTCAGTTGCTGTGGAGCTGGAGAGTAGGAGGGACCGCTGGTTCCAGAAGCGTTCTGTATAGTGTCTCAGTCTTTTCTTTAAATCAAAACTCTCTTGTATAATGTGGCAATTGTATAGGTTTACTGTATGTGGTGGCTACCAGTTAGTATTTATGAAACTTTGTTTCTGAAAAATCATGTCTTGATTTCTGTCTTGAGTGTGAATCTGAGCAGTAGCAAATTCCATATACTTCATTATTGCTGCTGGGAACATAAATCAGCATCATACAAAAGTTGTCAAACTCATCCAAACTGACAACCAATCAAAAGTGAATTAAGCTGTCGATGTGTTTCTAGTGTTCTGAACACTGTTAGCAGCACATATAACCGAATTTAAACCTCTGTGATTAGATGTTTCTAGCCAGCATACACTTTGCAAGGCTTAACTGACTTCTCCCATTCAGTGTTTTTAACAGTCTGTAGTACCTCCAACCTTGTTAAAATAAAGGAATAAGATACATTCTAAGCCAGTTGCTCATTTTTTGCTCCTACTGACTCATTCTGATCCAAACTGTAGACATAGTCAGATGTAATCAGCCATTTAATGCTGTGCATGGGAATACTGACCCTGAAGCTCCCAGAATGTTTTTCCTCTCACTCTGCACCGCTTTTGGCCTGAATGCTACTGAGGCTGTAAACAAGAGTTTAGCAACCAAGTTTGAAGCCCCCCCATGTACACCTCTGTAATATTTATTGTTAGCTCAAATTTTCAGATTCGATTTATTCAAATAACTGTCCTGTTATGGCTTTGCCATTAGCCTAGATTAGCATAATGAACAAAAAACTGGAGAAACAGCTAGTCTGGTTCTGCCCAGAATTTTTTTAATTCACTTAACAACAGGGTTACCAGTTAACTTGTTGTATGAAATGTTTCTGGCATTCATCCATAAAAACACAGAAATGTGAAAATGCAGCTCATTTTCATACTTACCCTGCTCTGGCGACCAATCTTGAAAGCCACAGTGTTCCAGCATCACCACCAACCCAACAGTCACTGAAGTTGACAAATGTGTCAATGTGTGCACCAACATCATATCCCAAAGTACACAGCTGTGTTAAGACTGAGTTAATACTATCCTCTTTTACCCAATATTAATTAGGTAATAGTACCAAGATAAGCTATCCAAGGCCCAAAATTAATATATTTTGGTTAGATAAGCTTATCCTGAATTTGATGGCTACAGTCATTGGTTGAAGCAAATGCAAATCATGCAGGCTGAAAGGGTTCAGGGAGAAAGATCCTATGGGCCCCCCAAAGCCCCTACACGTCAGTGGTTTCTAAGGTGGATCCTCCATCATCTTGTTGGCCTGTTTTATAGAAGGGCTTTGTGCCAAAATCAAGACATCCTTTACATTAAATGACAAAATACTGTATGTTTTTAACATCCCTTAAGAATGACACATATACATTAAGAGTTTCTATGATCTGACTACCCTACAAAACTCATTCCTTCCATCCATGAAAGACATGAAGAGACATAACAGACAAGACAAACCCACAGTGTCCTGAGCCTTCATCATCTCAAAACAAATTTCATCCACACCCAGCACCTTACCACCAAGGAGCTTCTCACCTACTTCAGGGACCTATGTGGGTTTTCCTGAGGCCTCAGACTGTGCCTCCTACTCAGAGGACATATTAGTTGAGTTTAGAAGTTCCTCAAAGTGTAATCCAGATACTTCCAGTGCCCTGCAGCATCCCCAATTGGAGTCAGCAGTTCCCATCCTCTGCTGAACACAGCATGGACCAAGCCCTCCTTTCCTTTCCTGAGTCATCTGATGGGTTGCCAGAACCTCCTTGAGGCCTACCAGAAGTCCTTCTCAATAGCCTCTTCAAACTCTTTCCACATCCATGTTTTTCCATGGACAACTGCAGCCTCTGTGGTCCACATGATATTAAAAAACAGGATATTAATAATTATTAAGCAATAAAATGTGGCCCTCTATCTTACAGTGAGTTTCACTGAAATTTCAAGTGTTTCATGTCTTACGCTCTCAGCATGGCCTGTGTGGCGACCTGCATGTACAACGCAACTAATATGTGCACATGGGAGCCATGTTTTTGTCCACGCTACGCAGTGACAGCCAAGCAAGAGCCAGTCTGGATTATCTTGATCCCAGATGGTGATGGCAGAGATTCTGAGCCAGGCTCAACGCTGCTACAGCTTCCATCCTTGGACTGGTATTATGCCACTTTATTCAGTTTTGACATCTTTTCAGGTGATAAAGTAACCATTTAAGGTCTTTACACACGGACCAAGCTCACTCTGTTAGCAGACAGCTACAGCTTGTTCTGACCACAATAGTTCTGGGGCTTTGTTGTTTCCATATTTTGCTCCAATGGAACAGTTGGTTTTTGATATATCCCCCATCACCAGACACACCAACACTGTTTGTGATTTTGTTTTAACATGGCTTTTTTTTTTTGTGAATGTATGTGCAGGACAGCAGTAGCAGCTTCTGTGCTCTGTTTGTGTCTACACAGGATGTGTTCAGGCTCAGTAGGTGACCTGCTTTATGACCTTGCAAAAACAGGAACTGGCCTATTTTCTTTAACTGAGGTCTTATCTGGTATAAGTGATTATACTTCACCTGACACTTCCAGTTCAATGAATCAATTACACTTTGATGAGTTCTAAGGTTTTGGTACTTAACCTCTAGCTGAATCTTCAGCTCCATCACTTTCCATCACATCGCTTTCAGTTCAAGTGATATTTCAACTGTGTTCAGTGCTTACACTTTAAACTGACACTACAGCTGCACTCGGTTCTTACACTCACACTGAAACTTCCTTGGAAAGTTCCATTTCAATTGGAATACATTTATTCTGCTACGTAGCATCGCCCTCAGTCTCACCCACACCACATGGACATTTTGTTCTGACATGTAGTGATTTCTAGATCACTTTGCTCACCTTTAAACGTGGTAATGAATCTGTAATTAAATGCTACAGCTGAGTGGAAAGACCTCGGTTCTTCCTGCCCTCACTGTTCTAGTGTTGTTTAAAAGGGATTTTGGCTTAAATTTAGTTTGAACTTCAAAGTATATAAATAAATAAATAAAAACAAAAACCATGACAGAAATAACATAAAAAATTTAAGCTAACATATAGTAAACCCCCACACCTGTGCCTGCAACAGTGCAGGTAAATACAAGGCTGCAGGGAGACAGACAGGGTATTTGTGGACAAGGAGCCTGCTGGTGGGTGGGTGGGGGATAGTACACACTTATGTCGATGCGTGAGTCTGTCTCGTGCGCGCGCATAGAGAGAGAGAGAGAGCAGGGGGCCGTACCCTTTCTACAGTGGACCTGTCACACACATTATTTAGCATGAAGTCAACCCCCTTCCTTATCCCCCTCCCTCCCTCGCTATACTCTGTACGGGGATCAAGCCCTGCTCCTCCACAGCCTTCATGTCTGACGACACAGAGGGGAGAAGAAGAAGAGGAGAACTGACCACTGACGCTTTTAATGACTTTTCGACGCACTGGGGAACTTTTTGTCCATGTCACCAGCAAACCTAAGACCAGGACACCCATCATCCTGCAGCAAGCTGTGTGACTTATCCGCGGATTAATTGAACCAGATTGGGATTCGATGTAAGTGCATGTAACCGTACTTTATTTCTCTGCTCTCTCACTGTGTCTTATCTCCGTTTGTCTTCATGTTTGGAATCCATTCTGTGCCTTGTCATTTGTCTCGGCGAGGTGTAAAAGAGGAGCTTCATGAACTGTGGCCAAAGGCACAGCGGCTTTCTACTATATCAGCAGAGCAAGACGTCAGCGCATTAAGCAAAAGTTTGGGGCACTGGGGAAATCAGGAGACTGAAAAATGAAATGAAGAACAACAGGCCTTTACTTTTCGTTGAGATTATGATGCTGATGAGAGGAGACACATCTATGTGGCAGGTTTTTATGTAGCCCGTTGCACCTTCCAGATAAAATAGTCACCGCTAAATCATCATAAACATGTCTTAAACCTATTTTAAAAGTGAGTAAAGGCGCCATTTGGGCCTTTCTAAATTTTAGGGCTTTATTAGTGCTGTGGTTTGGTGGCCAACAGTTCAAAATTCGTATTACTTCGTTGGAGGCATTAGTTCTCCGTTTGTCCGTGCGTGAGGCCTGTTGGTAGGAACGAGACAGCAGTGCGTGATGCTTCCCCGCGCAGAAAGGGCCCCGTTCCCTCCTGTTGCATTACACGGAATTATGCTTTCTCCAAAACTCCAAGGCTTCGCAGATACGGCCGCTGTGAAAATGTTATGGAGGTCAGAAATGTTTGGGGAAGTGGAGAAAATTGATAGGTGGCAGGTGGCCGGTGGCCGCCGGGGCCACGGGAGAGCGCGGAGAGAAAAACACAGCCGTGCGCCCACCACGCACACACACAGCCAACATTCCTTTCTTTTTTTAAGACGGACCTGTAGGTCAATGCCAATTAAAAATAGATGTTCTTATTGTCCACTGCCCACCAGCGACAGCCTGCAGTATTCAGGCTGGAGCTCATTGTGCTTTACTAGTTCCTAATAAATACACGAATAAAAATACTGTCATTATTAAAAGGTCAGTGTTAAATGAACAGTGGACCTCACAAAGGACCCTACGACTGCTAATACAGATGCGCTATGTTTATGCTCGTTAGTCTTTTTTCTGTTTTGCATTATAAAAAGCTCTAGACCTAATCCGTGTTTTAGCTTTCAGGCTATTCGCTTCCCTTAAATGGACAGTTCGGGTTCTGCTCAGTCACTGTTCGTTTACTTTGGTAAAAATCGAAGGCACGGTGGGTTTCGTTTCCACATTCACCCGGTAGATCTCCTGCAGCAGGCCTTCAGTTAGTGGCCTCTTTTGCATTTGTTTCCCAGGTCAGGACATATGAAAATAAGATTTGTTTAATCGAAGTTCACGTTTGGCCTGAGGGTACAATGTAAATGCTTTTAGTGGTCATCATCCAACCGTGTTCAACAGAAACAAGTGTCAAGGCCTGCTGCGCTGAGGCCCATACTGTGGTAGGATCCACCAGTATTATCCCTCATCATTACTACGTTTACACTACACTGGCTGCTGTACATCATGTTAGTTAGTTAGTTAGTTAGTTAGTTCGTTAGTTAGTTAGTTAGTTCGTTAGTTCATTCGGGACCTCAACACGCATAACTCAAATAAAACACAACAAAGATATTAAAAATGATCAATCAGACCGAGCTTTGCGGTCACAAATATGCTCTTATATATATTCGATGTGGTAATTGTGGTATTTAATTTCTTTACATATATAAAACTAGGCTATTAACTGCAATGATAATAAAAATGGATTTATATTTTCATATTACCGCCTCCCCCTAAAATCGTAATAAAAGGCTCATAACAACTTCATTATGTTAAAAATCTGCTGGATCTAATTTCTCAGATTTAAATCATTTCTGATCGATAAGAGAAGCAGTTTTGCACCACACACTGCGTCGAATCAGCGAAATATATATTTGAGCAAGCGTAATAAATTGTTGATGCAGACAGGCTGTGTGTTAATCACTGCTGTGGACTCGTATTGGCTGCTGGCCAATCATTTGGCCGCTGTCTTCGGAGCCAGAGACTCTGGTGCAGGACTGCCTCGGCCTCACTCACTCATATGCAAATGGCTGTTATAGAAGGGCAGAAATTAACATCTACAAACATTGGACTGAAATTCCATCTGCCGCCTCTTCGAGGAGGCCCTTAATAAGTTCTCAGACAGCAAAGTGACACACATCTTAATCAACTCTTAATCCCGGGAATTAATTCTCGACGCGTTTATGAATAATTCCTGGGCTAATGCTTGCAGTCCGTGGAAATGCAAGCAGTCTGCCACGCGCATTGCCAGATGGACCCGGCAATCTCCCGAAAAATGAGAGGATTTTTGCTTCCATTATTATTATTATTATTATTTTATTATTACCACCAAATACATATTTAATGAGATCGGTGTCACCAGGTGACTTCTTATGCAAAGCGCCGCAGCTTATGCAAAGCACAGACGCTCATCTTGCTGTTGTTCTGCGTCCATTTCTGAACAGGAGGCCTCAAGCACTAAGAATAACCCCAGTTCCATCCCGGGGATGTTTCATACTGTATATGAGTGTAAAAGCAGGAGCAGCACGTCAGGTGGATGGGGAGATCCAGGTGGTGCTTCACAAGTGCCCCGAGAAACACAAACTGTGGCTTATAATGAGTTCAGGTTAATCTGGGAGTTCAATGAAGTTCACTCAGCAGTTCGCTCACACTGCCATGTACCACTACACAGGGAAACCAGCATCAACAAACCTCCCATTTAAGGATTAGAGCGGCTCAGTGGTCCATCTGACTGTCGGCTGCTCAGCGCCTCAGCCTGCTTGTTAGCTTACTGATAGCTTGTTGGCCATATTGAGCCCGCGCGTGTGCGTGGGTTGTATGTTGATTTGGAAATATAATCATGTGGAGCCCTTGATGTGTGTGGAGCTGTTGGGCCGGGGGTGGGGGGGCTGACACCTTGTAGGCTACTGGGCGAAATGACTGGCTTGCATCACCGGCGCGCTCCCCTTGCTGCCGTGCCAGGCGGCCTCTCAGCACCACATTCACACGGGTCCATCTGCCCATCCATCACTGCCACAGTGGATATACCCTCTGGACTAGCTCACGTTCCTATTTCTGACCAAAATACTGGAGCTGGCTGTTAGAGCAGGGCCGTGCACTCATAAAGGGACAGTACTCTGACTGAACGCTTCCAACAGCCACCGCGACCATTTGCGAAGTTGTTTTTTAAAACGCCTCAACACTCATCTGCGGCAAAGGTAACGCTGCTTGGAACAGAAATGGAATTTCTGCTTTTAGTTTTAAGGAGTATAACAGCCGATAAGCTGCGTGTGTGTTGAGTGTTGGTGCTGAGGTGTGTTACTTTGAACAAAAGGAAACGTCCTAAAACTGGTTCGCCTTTCATTAAACAAGTCAAAGGGATCCTGCAGCAAAGCTCAGCCTGATGGCTGCTGTATATGTGTCAGCCTTCATTTGCTGGTGGTGCCGCTGCTCTGTCAGATGAGGCTCAGGGTTGGTTGAAGAACTTCAACAGAATGAGACAAACATAGGATCAACATCGACTTGAACATTTTAATTAGGAACCAAAAGGGAAGAAGAAACACTGTTTGTCCGCTGGTGATCAAGGGGAAAACTGGTCTTTATATGACTCAGAAGTCAACTTTAAGTCACATCCATATTAGAGGCTTATTCATCTAAACAACACAGAGGCCCGGTGCTTACCGAGCTAATCTCTCTGGGAAACTTGACCTTCTCCTCAGCCTCGCATCTTTGTCCCCCTCAGGGATGAGATAGCCCCCGACTGGCAGCAAAATATCCTAATTCACATGTTCTACTCTTCTGTAAAATGCTCGGCTCATTCTCTAGACAAAGAACAGATGCATATCTTTCTTTAAAGTCCACAGAAAATGTTTCTTGCGTTAGCAGGGACACGTGTTAACCGTGCGTAAGGCAGCATTTCTTCCAGCGTGGACGGCACAAAAGATCGACTCAGCTGCCAGATGTCCGATATTCTGTGGTAATAAGGGCCTACATCTTTAATCACAATATGCAGATTGGCTTTAGTGCAGCATTGTGTTGCTTTGACCAAGTGACCAAATAGTTGAAGCCCCGTGTCTACAGTCATCACATTGTTCATTTTGGGTTTCAGTGCTCCAAATTCAAATGGCTGTGGTCAGTGGACAGATGGAGCTGTGTGGGGTCTGGTTGGGGACAAAATCACAAAGCAACTTCTATTTGGCGAGTTTTAAAAATGTGAATTTCTAAACAGAGTTTAAATGCATGTTAAGTTGCTTTTAGCTTTTCTGGGTCTAAAGGCTTGATTTTCACATCAGTTCGATGATCAGAAATGTGTTTAACAATATCAGCCGAGTTTCATCGTTTGTCTTGAAGCTGATGCTGCAGAAATGGAAGCCTGTCATTTGTCTACAGGAAAGTACAGACCCACACTTAAGAGAAGTTAATTGGCTTGTGATGCTTTGAATGTGTTACAGGCTTTAGCTTTGGACTGGACGTCTTCAGCTGTACTTGCTTTCAAGATGTTTGGCCATCAGAATAAGAAAGCACTGCTTAGTGAGGAGTAAAGGTAAAGATTTCATAGCAACGCAAAACAAACCTCGAAATGAGGGAAATTTATTTCATCTAAACCAATTTTTATTAGAACTTTTCTACATTTCAGCAGAACCATAGCAAGACATAGAGGTCATAGATAGATAGATAAATACTTTATTGATCCTGAAATTCAGCTAACCAGTGATTACCAAAATCACAGCACCCAAAGTAAAGAAATTTATAAAAGTGTGAGACTAAAATACAAAAGTAAAATGTATAAAGAGAAAAAAGTATAAGAAATAAGTTGAATAAAAACAATTATACACATATAAAACTAAATCTAGGACTGAACACTGTGTACAAGGATAAGAAATGCCAATATGTACAGTGCAGTAGTATAGTGTCATAGTGAGGTGGGATCATAATACTATAAAGATAATTAGTGACGTCACATGTCCTTGTCCAACAGTCAGATCAGACCTCCTTCTGCACTTGTACAAAAACTAACCTGGTATCTCTGGACTAGGTAAATTGCATTTACACAAGAAAATCGATCAAAACATAATAGAAAATATAGTGTACTGTATATACCCCAGTTTAATTAAACATAAATAAAATGATCAGATTCATCACAATAGTTTATCCCTTTAATCCACAGTCACTGGGAAGGACGAGCTTGCCTGGTCAGCTCCATCAGCACAGTGACTGACAGCGTATAAAACATAAACTGAAGGACTGATGTTCACAGAGGAATGAGGGAAATGTCATTTCAACAGCTTCAGATGCTTTTGTGCTCTGTGTTGTTGTTGGTGGTGGTGAGTGAGCTGTTTGACATCGTGCCATGCTCCGAATTGCCCCTCCTCACTCTGAGGCTTCAGATGAAAGTCCAGCTTTGACCCCAGATCACATGTGACTGGCATACAAAGGGCTGGCACGGTGGCAAACAGACTGCAGGGAAACACAACGAGGGAACTCGGTGTCCAGGAGGGAAGGGGAATGTAGGGAAGTGACAATCGGGCTTTCCCCTGAAAATCAAATACTAAACTCCACACAGAGGGTCCGGCAATGTCCTGACAGTCAACAGGGATGGTTTAGCCCACCTCAAACTCACTGTGAAATCTTCGGTGACGTGGATTCACTGGAGTCTGTTAAACCTGTAATTTGTTACACACCCATGAACTGGGAAGTAAAGAGACGAGGACACAGTAAGTCTATGCTTTCTGTCCCCCTTTTGTTCCTCTCCTTATAAGTCCAGGCAGTTTTTATTCATATTATCAAATATTACAAGTGGCAGATTTGCCACAAAAGGGCTTTACAATCTGTGTAGCATACAACACCCTTTGTCCTGAGACCCTTAAATCAGAGAAGGAAAAGGGGAAAAAACTTTGGGGGACCAAAGAGTTGGACATAGAGTATGAGACAATAATAGCATGTTTCCTACGGTTGATATAGTGGCATTACTAGATAACTATTACTGAATAACTCTGCTGTTATCACCTCTTATGTGTGTTACCTTTGTAAATGTGACTGACATCACAGGTATAACAACTATGTCACATGACAGCATCATGAAGACAAACACATCAAGAGAAAAACACTGGACAGCTGACACTTTGCAGGCTGTGTTTCCTGCTGGCACTAAAAATTAGGATGCATTTATAAAAGGTTAGACAAATATAAAGCTTCTTTTTGACTTGGTATTGTAGCAAAACAAAAACAAAACAAAACAAACACATCCCAAATCTTTGTTAGCTTGAACAGAGTGTGTGTGTGTGTGTGTGTGTGTGTGTCCCACCATGTTCAAGGTGTTAATGGTTTTATAATGATAATAATTTTAAAAATGCTTTTAGGGCAACAAGAAATGTTATTATGTACTATAGCTCCCCCCATGTAGCCCAGAATAGTCAAACCAAGGCAGGTCTTGTTATAGCTGCTTATGTCAGGCTCCAATAAAGGGATCAGGGTTACAACCACAACCAGGGGGGAATGGAAAGAGCAAAGAGAAAATAGAAACAGAATGTTCCAACAAATAAAACAACTACACACAAATACATATCACATGGATTCTAGACTCATATAAGTTCACACATATAAATGCACAAACTGGTATTTTAAAACTGTTATATTTAGTTTCACTGATTAAGATTGGATTATAGGCTACTGGCACATTTTTTGTAACCTTTGTTGTTCTATCTTTATTTTTAGGAGAATATTAAAGATTTTAATATGTTGAGTGATTTTTTTCAACCCGATAAACATGCAGGCTAAAGCAGGAAGTGGCAGAAGTCTTTTTTTAGGCCGGAGTCTGCGCCATCAAGTTAAAGTAGTTTTAGTCAAAACCAGGGGGCTATGAAAGGCAGATGTAGCCTGCGAGACACGACCCGGGGGAAAAGCGCAGGTAGCCCATAGAAGAGGAGGACATCGTGTGTCCTCATCTGGATCACGGCAGCTGGACGGTCCGCGGACTCTTTAGTGAGTAAATCCAACCGAAACTGTCACAGTGTGAGGGAACAAAGATTCCCGCCACATAGTTCCAGATGTGGAAAGTAACTAAATACATTTACTCAAGGTACAACTTTGACGTACTTGAGTAAATGCGTTTTCTGTTATTTCATACTTTAACTTTACTTAAAAAAAAAAACTCTACTTTGTACTCGTTACATTTATTTGATAACTTTATTTACTGGTTACTTTTCAGGAAGAGGTTAATAAAACAAAATACAACATAATCAAAGGATTTATTGAACCTTGGTGTAAAATTCACAAATTCAAAGCATCTCAAATAGTTATACTTAGCTCTGCCTTTACCAGCTGCAACATTAAATGGGATGTACATAACAATACATCAACAATTATATTGAATCATTTTGCAGAATGAGCACTTTTACTTTTGGTACTTCAAATATATTTTATGCTAATACTTTAGTACTTTCACTTAATTAACATTTTGAATGCAAGACTTTAACTTGTAAGAGTATTTTACACTGTTGTACTTAAGTAAAAGTCTGAGTAGCCTACTTCTCCCCCTGATGCATAGCTCTTCAGTGGAGTGCTCCCAGAAGCTGTGTTGTACATTTAGCCTATAAATATAAGTAGCCTGCTTCAAACTATTCTTACAATCAGAATAGTGCAGGAGACCACACAAACTAGTCCTTCAAAATGACTGAATTCTTCCTGATGTTATAATGAAGTTATAGGCATCCTATAGATATACTGTAGGGGAATAGATCAAATAATCTGCCAGTTAAATTATTATCATAGAAAACACCGTCATAAATATTATTGTAGTGGTGACAAGGGACGTGTCTATATGTTGTATCGGTAGTCTATGGCCTATCATTGATCCCTGTACCAATGAAATGCGTTCAGGATGTGTGTTCTGGACAAAGACAGAGCAATCCGACCCCGGCCGCTTGTAGCCCGTGACCAAACAATGACGTCGCTGTTGACAGGGGGCTGCGGTGGACCTCAGTGCCGGGACGGTGAAGCCTGACGTGTGTCTGTCTGTGTATCTGTTTGCAGAGACTGGTTATGGATTTTAACCTGCTGACGGACAGTGAAGCCCGCAGCCCGGCGCTGTCGCTCTCCGACTCCGGGACCCCGCAGCACGACCAGGGGTGTAAAGGCCAGGACAACAGCGGTCAGTGAAGCCCAGCATGCCTCGCTCCATCTGTGTGCACGCATGGTCCTAATGATCGATGTCTACCGACCGGATGTCACGCTTTGCCCCACTGTACCATAATCTTCAAAGTTAAATAAAATGCTCAGAAATGTCTAGTTATAGATCAACTAAGCCTAATAATACTAATAAATTACACAATTTGAAGCCTATCATTTCTGTGTAGCCTACTTGATCATACCAGACAACTAATCCCACAGCTGGAGCACAGTATATCCGGAGCTATTAGAGCTAATTAATAAAAAAAAACAAACACCCTATTAACCAACGTGCACGCTGTAATGGGAGCGTTATTGCCTGTTTCCCTGACGCTGCCTTTCCACAGCGACCTTTTCGTCCACAGGCTCAGGTGATGATGAGCTGTAATAACAAATAACTCATTTGATTTTGAATAGGAAAATTAATTGGAAAAGGAGTAGACCGGATGTCTCCTGGGAGCACCGGACTCAGCACGGTGGCCAGAGTTGATCCAGATGGAGAAACGAGTCTATAGACCTGTTTGGTCGTCTGTTGTTTCACATCTGCATTTTAAAAATCGAACGAAACTACTTCAACTAATTGGGGCTGAGGAAAGCAAACATATCGAATCAAATAACCTAAATTATGATATGGCAAAATAAAACTCAAGGCCCATTTACCGGATATCAGGGTATTTATTTAGATCAGCTGCAGTTCCATGACCAAAACAGATGGAGGTCATTCTGTCCTCTCTGCTGGGAGGCCTTGCTCTGCTCCTCTGCTTCTGAAACCCCTGTTACATAAACGGACCCACGTCTAGCTGTGTCATATTATCAAGTGTTACATTGGCTATTGCAAATAGTCACCTGGTTTTCTGATCAGTCTCTCTCTAACTCCTCCATCTGACATTTTAACACACCCACTTGAATTACTCCAAGGGGGAGTGAGTGCGTGTTTATGTGTGTGGAAGCCAGTGTAATGGCGGTGTGTGGTTAGAAATCCAGCCCTAACAAACCGGCAAACACACGGAAAGAAAGCGGTGGGAAAGGCTTTCATGTAGGTTATCTTTCATTATGGAGCTATTTTGGTTTAAATGTCCCATTCATTATATTTAAACAATCCCAGGTGACAGTTTTCATACTAATTCCTTACTGACTACCTTTATTTTGAAGGTAAAACCATAATCCGAGGTACACTGTGGTTAGGCGTGTGCACCTGTATCAAAAATGTGGTACCTGTGTGCAAATTTACATCGAATTAACATGTTTTACTAATCAAATCGATATTTTCATAATAAATGCCTCAAGTATTTACGTTATTGAAGTACGTATTTGTGTAGTGCTGCTCGATAAAATGGCTGAAATAATAACAATACGATGCATTTTAAAATTAAAAACCCACATAGTGCTTATTTTATAGACTTGTTTCAGAATTTCAAGACATAATATGTTTAAATTTGACAACATGTAGGCCAGCAAATTAAAATAATTATAGGGTTCAACATTTATTTCTCAACATTTGCTGACGTGTAGGAAATGAAATGTACCACAGTAAATGTATTTTACAGATTATAGACCTTTAAATGCGGTTTGGAACAAGGTTCTCTGAGAGTGAGGGGTACATCTGGGGGGCTCTGGCCCTTCTTGGCCAGCTCTTTCACACACAGACTGTTCCAGCTTTAGTGCCACTTGTAAAATGACTTTCTTCCATGATAGGAACTCCTTTTTTGTTTTATCTGGGGAACAGAACAAATGATCCATGATGTGATTAAAAAACATTGCATCACAGACATTTCTTACAGCTGATTGTTGGCTTTTCTTTTCCTTTAAAATGAATACAAATACATCCTTACATGTGGATGTGGTTATAGTGAGGCACAATACCACTGCTGCGCCTTACCACACCAGCAGACGCCCTTGCCGCAGGCATAGACAGGTGTACTATCATCTCACACCCGTGACTGAACGGTCTGACTGTGTGTCTTTACAACAGCCTTTACAAGTTTTCTCTCCGAAACAATGGTGCAGTAGAGTAAAACCCGACTTTGATTTTACTCTTCAGAGCATGTTTGTCAGACTGCTTTTGAAAGCTGTGACATGGGCAACATATACTGGCATTTGACAGTCTATATTACTGTCTAAGTGAACAATATGAAAGCTTTTTTTCCCAGTATATTCAGATGTTTTCCATTTTTCCAGTTGTTGAAAAGTGATTTGGTTAAAAGCCTCTTGTAGTCCGTTTCTAGATTAAAGCTCTCTAAGAAGCTGACCTGGAACAACTCTGTCATGTCGGCACATTATCAGTCAGATTGCTGCTATTGTTGGTCAGTGCATCGCTCTAAAAAGGGATGCCCTTTTCACTGTATTGTGTTATAGACTTTGGCCTTAAGTGACAGCTTACCCAGTGTCAGTTTACTGCCAGATAACAGCCTCAGCCTGGCCCTTATTGGTTTTGCTGGTGGCCCTGTGGAGCCTCTTTTTAAACCCCACTGATCATTTCAAACTGCTCCCAGAGAGCTAAGCCCTCACCAAACAGAGCCCAACCTGCCCCAGTCACAAAAGCTTGATCCACAGGATTAGCTAGCCAACTAATTTCACTTCTTTCTGTGAGGTCCTCAAATTGCGGGAGTCGGATCTAGCAGAGAGGAGCCCTGGCAGACACAACATGGATGTGTGGTCCTTTAGACTCACTACACTAGGGGCCAAAGGCAATCACTCACTGCTGCTGCACATCTTTAAATGTAATGGAGCGTTTGGAATCATTCTCTCTTGGCAACATCACACCCATGATTGCCTTTTTTCAGTGTATGAAATGAAGGGATTTCAGAAGATGCCTGATTTGAGAATAGTATACAGTTGGTTTCAGCAGGGACTGGTTGGTGCCGGTGCTGTCAGAAAAATGATACACCGTAGGTTTGAAAGGGGTCATAGCTCTGCTTCTCTGTTAGGTACTTCTGTCTACATTTTAGAAGCTCTCTGTGTGTGCATATGTTTAGTGCATTAAATGCTTTCATCACATACCTACGGTGCCACTTTATTTGGCAGGCCCCACAGTGTCACAATTATTTCTTTTTATTTCTAACTTGTTTAGACTGTCTGTTACTCAAAGCACAGTGGGCTCTTTGAAAATCAGTGCACCTGGAAGGAAAGGCTTCCAATTATAGGAGAATGTTTCTCCCTGTAAATTATAAGATTTTGGTTTAAATTGATCTTTTTTTTTTGTAGTTATCGGGTTCTTTGTACCATTTTGTTGTCATTGCTGTAGCCTGTTATTCTGTCATCTCTCACCAAACCAGTTCATGTCCTTAGGACAAATGTTTTCCTTCTGTGTTTCTGCAGACACAGAGAAATCCCACCAGAACCAGCTGGATGAGTCCAGCGCTGAGGATGGCTCTCTGAAGAAGAAGCAGCGAAGGCAGAGGACTCACTTCACCAGCCAGCAGCTCCAGGAGCTGGAGGCTACCTTCCAGAGGAACCGCTACCCTGACATGAGCACCAGGGAGGAGATTGCAGTGTGGACCAACCTCACTGAAGCACGGGTCAGGGTGGGTAGACACCATCCACCACAGAATTCTGAAACATAGAACCCCGACCACATTTTATTATGGCAGTTGACTTCAGTAGATACCCTCTGTGGATGAAGGTGTGTGAAAAAAGACAAGACGGTTACACACACAAATAATCTTAGTTTGTTATACATCTGTGTCCAGTGCTGTTGACCAGATAGCCATGACATTTGGTATGCATATTTGTGGTGCACAGATTGCGACTTTCCCCTAGCACCACTACTGGGTCAGAGTTTCCACTTGTATCCAGAGCATAGCAAAAATGCAGTGCAGAGGAGAATGGAAAGAAATTTAGGGAGCACCTGCTACCCAGTGGAGACAATTTTTCCATTATGGACATATGAGCTTATCTCCAGCTCAAAGGTCATACACACACAATTGTATAACACAAAGAACATTCAAGCTCCCAAAGGATTTAACTCTTGGATTTCAGTTTAAGTTTATTGACCCCATGGCTCTGAGTGCCCCCCTCAAACTATATATTTTTAGGCCCACTGCTGTAAAAGCTGTGTTCACACTGTCTGGAGCCCTGCATTAAAAGCACAGCCTTCTCATTCATTTGAATAAAATCAATCCATCTGCACAGGAGTGGTGTCAAACCAGTGGGCCGCACTCTACAGAAACAACACTCCTCAGAATCTCAAACAAGCTACTAATGCATGGTGATGCAGGAGAATGCTCAGTTCTGGCTCTGCTGGATCTCAGTGCAGCTTTTGACACTGTGGATCACAGTATCCTCATTGACAGATTTAGGCAACGGGTGGGTATCTCTGGGTCAGCACTTCAGTGGTTTCCTCCCTACCTTTCTGATATGACTTTTTCAGTAGTTGTTGGTAATCACGCCTCTTCATTTTCATCTCAGCTGTATGGTGTACCACAAGGTTCTGTTTTGGGTCCCATCCTAATCGTCTTGTACATGCTTCCTCTTTGGGCGTATAATAATTTGGTTTTAAAGAAATATTATAAGACTGTTATGTCGATGATACACATTTCTTTTAACCATCAAAATATGACTAAATTATCCATACTAAATGCCTGTGCAATGGAAATAAAAAAAAGGATGGCAAATAGCATTTTACAGTTTAACAACGATCCAACAAAGGTCCTTATTTTTGCCCCTGTTGGTCTTGTTCCTAAGGTGCAGAAACACCTTAGGTCTTTTTCTTCGTGTGTCAAATCTGCAGTCAGAAGGCACACTGGACCAAGCATTCACTCATGAGCAACCTGTAAAGTGTTTGACTCCTTCCTGCTTCTTTCAGCTGAGAAATATTGCTATGGTGTCTCAGATTGAGATAGAAATGATCATTCATGTTTTTGTTGTATCCTGATTAGGCTACTGTAACTCAGTATTCACTTGTCTCATAAAATTTTTTTTTTTAGATTGTTTACAAGTGGTCCAGATTACACCAGTTTTGATCTCTCTACACTGGCTCCCCATCAAATTCAGAATTAGCTTTAAGATCCTGGTACTTACATTCAGAGCCTTGCATGGTCAGGCATCTGCTATATTAGAGTTCTTCTTCAGCCTTACAACTAGTAGGTTTCTAAGATCATTGGAGTTTGTTGGCTGTTCCTCACTCCAGAATTAAAACAAAAGGTAACTGTGCCATTTAAGTTGTGGAACTCTGGAACTCTCTCTCAGTACGATTAGGGATCTGTAGACACTTTAAAAAAGCAGCTTGAGACCCATCTTCTTTAAATGGTCTTTGAGTAGTAATTTTATTATGTTATAATTTTTTGTAGTGCTCTTATTATGAAGCTATTGCTATTTTATAGGGCATAGCCTAGTTATATTCTATACTTTTGTGTGAAGCACTTTTGATCAGAAAGGTGCTATATAAATAAAAATTACTTACTTTGATGAAACAACACAGGGTAGTCCAACAATTCATCATTTTTAAAGCTATAGAATCATTGTTAATGTGGCACTGCTGAATGTAAAAGCAACATTTTCAAAGTTTGCAATATCCATATAAGATGTGATAACATATCAGTGTTGTGTTTACAACTTGTTTCTGCTGCCCCCAAGTGGCACAGAATTTATTTAGATTTTTTTTTTTTTTACTTTGAGCAATTGTCAAAATGTTTAAACTCAGCTTTCCTTATAAAATCATGAAGAAAACCTAATCTAGAAAGAAAATATAAGGCTATGGCCATCTTATGGGAAACTGTGTAACACTGTCACAAATTTTTCAGTGGCCATCTGCTCAGTTTCATAAAACTTTGAAATACTCCATTGTCATTCCCAAAGCTAAACAGTGGTATAATCATAAACATGTTGTAGCCATGGAGGCCTCAGTCTGACAGAATGAATTAGTTACTGCAGGGAAGAGATACGAGTCCTAAATGGATAAGAAATACAAGAAATAAATTGTTTAGCAGGAAGAATATTTTATTAGCTTTTACCAAAGCTTCAGTTCACACACTAAACCTAAATGCCAAAGGTGCCCACACCCAGTGGTTTGGTCATTGTAGCTATATGGAGCAGGAGGACAGGCATTCTGATGCATGACAATACAATCACTGGCCGGCCTGACAAGTAATGGATCAAATTAATGTTGGCTGGATGAAAGGTCACATAGTGTTCACTCTTGGTTGTTATTTTGAAGGGACAACAGACTACACATTCTAATGTCTGTCAGTGGCCCTGCATGTAGGCAAATTCCTACATGCCCAGAACATGTCACCCGTCAGCTTGATTTACGTGATTTGTCAGAGAGAGGCTGTTAATCATCAAAGCTGCAACCTGACAGGACATATTGATAAAGGGCCTATAGACAGAGGGTGTCTTATGCTGTACAGACTGGAAAGACCTTTGATGCCAATGTATGATTTGTGATTTTGAGCTATATATTCATTTGGCTACTGCATTTTTTACCTGTGACATGTAATGGGTTATTTAGAGTATGGCACAAAACAGCTCACATGCTACATGTGTTCCGGTTTACAGCCCTACCTCGCTGCAGTTCTTTGAGCTAAGTGCTAAAGTCAGCATACTCACAACTAAAAAGTCCAAATGCTGATGTTTGGCCCATAATGTTTAACACAGTTAGCAGCTGTGCCGCTGAGATTGATGGGAATATCTGTAGTTTTGCTGTCATTTGATTGTAAATCAAGTGTAATTTTGCCCTGATATACTAGGTGAAAGATTGTTCATCTTTCCTTCACCCTGAGGGGAACATTACCAAATTTCATGAAAATCCATCCAGCAGTTGTTGAGACATTTCAGTTTGATCAAAAGAAATTAAAGATCAAAAGTCAGGGGATCACCAAAGTCAGTAGAATACATCATGTGGGCATCGTGGATGTCTGCACGGCTTTCAATCAATTTTAGTGCCATGTGTGAGAGATGTGTCTAAACAAGAAACCTTGCCAGTAGTTTGTTAGCAAGTACGGTATATGGGGAGATAACATGGCGGCTGTTGGCTTTATAGCCTTTTACACAGTTGGTCAAAAATCAGCTAATACAGGTTTAAGGTTTGGCAACAAGTTCAATGTGTTATCTCCACAGTGAACCCTTAACTTCAGTTACACTAGGTAAATGTCTCACAGCTTCCTGCATTGGTACTAAATGCATTATTCCAACAGAGACTGAACTGATAAGGGTTGTCGTCTTAAAATGACTAGCCTTTGAAACATGTGCCCGAGTTATACTGTACATATATCTCCATTATCTGAATATCTGCTTTCCTGCTGGGAATTCTCAGTTCCTGATTTTGAAAGAAGTCACAGGCAAAACCCAGCATCATCAGAAGTGTACGGTTACTTAGTTTAAATTTGCCCAATACAGTCAGTGCCATTTATATTATCATTTGACCATTTCATTAAAGACCTATGCATGTGGCTGGAGACTAGCCACCAAATAACCTTGACATTCAGCCTTGTCCACAGATTGCCTCCAAGTCACAGAAGGATTGAGTAACTTCTGTCCTCCAGAGCGGGGTTTCCCCCTGCTGTCACCGAGAGGGACGGAAAGCTCAGAGGCTACACTTTATACTCACATTAACGGCCAGCGGCATTCTGTTGCTATAATAACAGAGAACTGAATGATACTGTAGACAGCAAGTATGCCAAGAGGGCAGACAGATGGCTGAGCATCAACCCAAGAAATGTCAGTAAAAGTTTTATGAGGGTTAAAGAGATAAAACATTTGATACCAATTTATTTTTGGTATCAAAAAGCAAAGGTTTGTCCAGGCTTGTACCCACAGAAGAACATGGCACAGTTTTCATTTCCAAAAAACCTCAATTTAGATTTTCCACTAAAGCTTAATCCAGTTCATATCCTCTAAATATAGGCTCATAAAATGACAAATGTGATGATTGCCATTCTCTGACATTTCTTTCAGTGGGATCTCACTATTCAAATAAGTCAGTGATTAGTTTTAATAAGCCTTGTCTAATATGTCTGTTTGATGATACACTCCAACTTACTTTCTGGGATCATTATGTCTTTCAAAAATTTTGGATACATATGCACACAATATTATTTAAAGTATTTGAGAGGGATACTATGACGGAATGTGTTTTAGAATTAAACTTTACTCAGTCCTGACACTTTCTCATTCCTCAAAGAAAAAGTTATTTGAAAATAACTACTTCTTCTGTTCTTTTCACTTTTGCGAAGAACGAAACAATCTAAATTATAAGTAAAGTTCTGCATCTCACACATTGATGAATGGGCAAAATGATTTACTACACCCGCCTGCCGTAGGTATTCCTGTCTGTCGCTGTTGTTTGAAAATTCCCATGACCTCGTTTGGGACTAAATGGTTTAGAAAATGGATGGATGGATGGATGGATGTTTCAAAATTCCAATAAAGTAATCTTAGCTTTTTATCCTTGATGTCTTAACAGCTTTTAATGGTGTGGGCTTCCTATTTACAAATAATGGGGCGCAGTGGAGTAGAAAACATGTTTTCAACAATATCCTAATTACTTAGAGTATACATGGCCTGCCAGGAAATAAAGCAGCTTGCTGGAAACCTATTAAAGTTGGATTGATGGGTGAATGTGTGTGCTGCAACCCACTGACCTGAATCATGCTAAGTACTCCACAAAAACCCAATCAGAGAAAGGAAGTCAATAATCATGCTGCATGCATGATGCAAAATGAAACTAACTGGGCCAATATCAATTATAAAACACCAGAAAAATGTATTAAAGGCAACAATTTGTCATTGTTTTTCATTTTTCTTTAATACTGACAAGCATCACATTTTGACTCTGGCGGGGGGCAGCCAATCAGATTCTGGGGGTGGCCGCTGCCTTCAATCTGTTCATGCTTAGATCAGTAACTCTGGTAGCTAACTCGATACATATTCCAGTGAGAAACAACAGCTAGTAGCAGTGGTAATGTTAGTTCCACAGGTAGAGAGAAATGGTATGATTTCTGTAGGTTTTTTTTGTGTGTCCAAAAACAGCAGCCATGACAGCACACACTGAGCCAAAAAACACAAAAACCCCCTCACACAATTAGTGTTAGCAGAAAAAAAATCAGCCCCATCCTGTTTGATGCTGCGCAGCTTTACCTCATTCTGGTTTTTGTAGTCATCACAGTAGCATGTAGGAAAACTATAGTTTTTCCTCAGAGTTTATGCCACATAATAATGCTACATACTGTACATGACTACAGTGTAAAACAGGTAGAGCCTGACTCCTGACAAACTGTATCAGTACCGGATTTATGCAGTATTGTTTCTCTCACACACACAGGACCATGAAAACAGACTATGCAAGTCATTGTTTCTTTATGATTAAACATAGAAACATGACACCTTTTCATCCAAAGCAATCAGTTTGGTACAGCGGCCCTGAGGAGCAAAGGTCAGCATTCCACAAAACATGACATTTCACAAACCACAACAACATTTCTGAAAACACTGGGGTGTAAATATATTAGCTAGCTTATATGTGCAGTTGTACTGTATAGCAACAGCACATACTGTATGACATCTTGGTTCATGCTTGGTTCAATGACCTTTCCACATTCACAGATATTTGCATGTTTCTCAGTATGGCAGTGGAAAGTGTGTGACAAAAACTTTTCCACATGGTAAAACCTCTTTGCGGTAATGGAGGAGGCCTGTGGAGGTGTGTCTTTGGAAGCCATCCAAGAGTGGATGAGGCAAACTAGAACATGCTACTGGCAACAGTTAGCATCTTATGTGATGTGGAAGAAGCTCTAGGGCCCGACCCAGGCCAGAATCTACATTGCTGTACTGTGTTTGTCCATTGTGCTGTACAGTATTGTTTTGAGTGACTTCACAGTATGTTTCTCTAAGAGAGATTTGTAGGGTCAGTGCCAAGATGTTACAAAGTTCAAAATTATATGCACTGGCTTAATAATATCACATTCAGGAAAAAAAAAACCCTTTTGGTAGAAGTGTTTTAAAATAACCCTCACCATAGTGTGTAAGAGACTGGCATGCAGTGTGTGTTGTTTGAGAGCAAAATTTGATTTTGACCTGGAAGTTAGATGATTGGACGGATGTGAGCATCATGTTGAGAATGTGTGTGCAGAAAATGTGTTTTAACAGGAAAAACTTAACGATTTCTACAGTTTTACACTAAATTTATGAAAGAAGAGACTGCAGTTTGTAAAATTTTACTAATGACAAATGTGAGCATTTGGAAATAGGTCTACAGTACACAATGTAATGCCTGACATTTCTCAAACAAAATGCTGTATTTTGTGAAGTCTGGCTGTGTTTCCTCTTTTGTTATTGTGTTTCATGAAATGCTGTTGTTTTGCACCCCAGGGCCCCCATAGTCTGCACTTCTATTAGCCGTCACAATTCCCAAACTGAAACTAAACACGTCAACCATGGAGACTGATAAATGTTCATTCAACAGCCTTGAACACACAGGAGCAGTGTGAGTGGCCTGACCTTTGAACAGCTGTTTATTCCTGCAGCTCCAGCTAACAGCTAACTCTGCACACTGAGCTTACTGGCAGATTTCCATCTTAAGATAAAGACCATGTGTCATTCAGTACTTGTGGTTTGTGCAGTTTTAGGCACAAACAAAAACTTTTCATGTTGATTTCCTCAGAAGCTCCAAATCAGTTTGGGTTTTCTGTATTTTCTACCTTTTGCCTGTGTACACATCTAACTGATGATGTCACACACAGTCCCCACAATAGCAATTTAACTGTTTGTATCTTGAGAAATGCAAACAATTTCAAAAAATTGCACCACGTGGAAATAAAAAGCAACCATATACAGTGGGTAAACTGTAGAAGCAACTTACTATGACCCATAGTCACATGTTTTTGTTAGGCGACCTGTAGCAGTCGAGTAATTATGACGGGAACAAAGTAAGAAGTCAGGTGACACTATATAGAGCTACAGCGAAGGTGAGGGTGGGCTGAAAGGGTGGCTCGATAAAACACAGGACTTCCAGATGGGACAACATTTGTTTTCGATTTCATATCAATAGTCATCATTGTTTCTTTCAACTGCTAACTCTCTTACCTTAACATTTATTTCACCCCAAACCATGATCTTTTCCTTAAACCTACCCAAGTTGCCTGATTGTGTATTGCTATCACCATGATGTAAAGATCCAGTTCACTGCTGCTGCTACATACCATTTGCCATGGTAAAAAGTAACAAGTACATTTAAAACTGCTGCTACATACCATTTGCCATGGTAGAAAGTAACAAGTACATTTACTCAGATTCTTGACTGAAGTACAGTTTGTATTTTACTTATTTCCATTTTATTGCTATATCGACTTCACTACATCAGAGGGAAATATTATACTGTACTTTTTTCTCTTCTACATATATTTGATACTTTTACTTTTCACAATCAGGTAAAAAATAAAATGCAGTATAAAACTAAATGTGGTATTGTCAAAGTCAAAGTGTTTATTTGTCATATGCACAGTTAGGAAACATGTTTCCCTGTACAATGAAAATCTTACTTTGCCATCCACATAAATGCCACACAATACAGATGAAATATAAAGTAGATACATAAGTAACACTAAATCTAAGGCACTTTAAAGTGTTTAAGTAGTGCATCGTAGTACTTCTGTTATGGTCGCTTGGACACTGAGGCGAGCGAGTCAAAAAAATGACGGACCCAGGTAGCTGACTTAGGTGCAAGCAGTGCTCAATTTATTTACAGTGATGATAAACAGATATGTGACTAGCAAGGTGAAGGGAGATGGAGCGTAACCGGGTGTTGAGCAGCAGTAGAGGAAAAACAGTCAGTGGTACGATGAATGTTGGTGGACCGGGCTGCGGATCACTCCTGAACTGGTCGTGGTTGGCAGCAATGGTGGCTGAGAAAACAGAGTACGTACAGACAGTTAACAGAAGACTGTGGTGGAGACTGACAGGGTTGAGCAGGTCTCAGGTCCGGAGAGGAAGAGATGTAGCAGGGACGGAAGCAAAGCAACGAGATAAAGGGACAACAGGACTGGATAGTGTGAGGCGTGTTTATCTACTGAAAAATAAAAATCACCCTAACAATCGGAGCTAGGACGAACAAACGTAAGTACCTGGATAAAGCAATAGACAAAAATAATGGATAAGGATGGGCCTGAGTATCTAAAAAGAACTGGCAGGGGAGTGAACGGTGAGCAGGGTATAAGTAGGGAGAAACTAATCAGCAGCTGGTGATGATCTGGGCGAGTGAAGCAGGTGTGTCAGATAGTGTAATCAGGGTAAGGGAGCCAAAACAGAGTGAGGGGAGTGAGAGAGGCAGGCGCAGCTGGGCAAACCTGACAACTTCTTCCATCACTGGTGTGTGTTTATTACTGGACCCCTGACAACAAAGATCTGGTAGACTTCCCATCAAATGTGGCCATTTGGGGTTGGGACGGGATCAGAGGGTAGGGATGAGCTACCTACAGTACGTGGTCATTTAGGTTGGAGGACTTGTTGGTTACAACCAAATAAAACAACACCCCTCAACAGATACTTTGGTGAGTACTGTGTTATCAGGGCTGACAAAATTATGGTCAAAAATACTAAAACAGAACCCGGGGTGTAGTAAACTGGAATTGTTTGTTTCAATTCTAATGAATATAAAAATCATTATTTTTTAAAAACCACACTTGATGGGAGAATGTGCACGCCTCTAAGTAAACTCTGACCCATACACACTTTCTAGCGACAAGGGGAATCCTCGACACCGAAGGCTGAGGTGGTGAATGAAAGTCAGACAGTAGAAATGAAATGTGAGAGGAGAGACTACAAGTACTGATGCCTTACATACATTTAATTTCACTGCATATTATACGTTAGATCCACATTATCATGAAGATTAAATCCAGCAGTGCTATTTGTGCTTGTAGTGAGTGATAATTGTTTCATAAAAACTGTCTTGTAAAATCCAAGTCAAATGTTAAATCCAAATTCATGCTATATATTTAATCAGTGCTGTCTCACCATCACATTGTCCGCTCCTTGAATGAATGAGATTCTTTATTTCAAAGTAAAACATACTCAAATACTCAAGCAACACAAATCAAATACATATTGGTAAAGGAGCAGAAAGATGTAATGTACCTTTAGATCGGATTGCTTTTTCTTACGTTGCGACACTGTCCGCTCTGTCCCACTGACACAGCTGACAGCAGCGGCAACATGTTGCCACTCGCACTGCTTCTTTTATCAGTGATCCCAGTGCTGTGGCCACCAAATGACGTGGTTTTCTGGGCCTCCACCTGCCCTACAAGTGTCTCTGTTTCAGTGTCTGAGAAGTTATATTACATGGAATATGAGGCTGATTCACGTGCACACAATTACAGGCGATCTGTAATTTATTAAGTGAACGTTGCTTACAGGTGCATTAGTGCAAGATTTTTTGGTGTACGCTATTTTTGGCTTTTGAGCACATGTTCACTTTTAGTAAGGATCCTATACACAACTGTATAAATGAGACCCCTAGAGTAACTTTGTTTTTGAGTTCTGAACCTTTAAAAAATAAAACCAAAGTTTTTTTCCTCAAAAAACTGAGCTGCGTTTGTTGTCAATTCAGTCATGTAAAACATCCTGTTACTGAGAAAACCTTGAGATTTGAAACTAAATTTTTCGGGGCCTTTAGGATGCTGCCAACTTATTGTACACTTTCTCCTTCTGCCGTCCCTAGGTATGGTTCAAGAACCGACGTGCCAAGTGGAGAAAGCGGGAGAGGAACCAGCAAGCAGAGTTATGCAAAAATGGCTTTGGTGCCCAATTCAATGGACTCATGCAGCCATACGATGACATGTACACCGGCTACTCCTACAACAACTGGGCCACAAAGAGCCTAGCAAGCAGCCCGCTCTCCGCCAAGAGCTTCCCATTCTTTAACTCAATGAATGTAAGCCCCTTGTCATCCCAGCCTATGTTCTCCCCTCCCAACTCCATCCCCTCCATGAACATGGCCTCTAGCATGGTGCCCTCAGCGGTGGCAGGAGTTCCTGCCACTGGGCTCAACAACCTGGGCAACCTCAACAACCTCAACAGCCCCACGGCACTAAACTCGGTAGCAGTGACTGCAGCCACCTGCCCCTACGCCACCACAGCCAGTCCCTACATGTACAGAGACACCTGCAACTCCAGTCTGGCCAGCCTGCGGCTCAAGGCCAAGCAGCACACCAACTTTGCATATCCAGCAGTGCAGAACCCCGTGTCCAACCTGAGCCCCTGCCAATACGCTGTAGACCGGCCGGTATGAAGAAGAAGCTCTGACACGATCCTAGACCCGACTGACCAGCTGTAAGTCCACTATTACCCAACTTCACATCTCTCTTCAGTTCCATCTTCAAACTACCAGATGTCCTGCAGACTGAAAAATCATATTTTGATGGTACACAGTGAAAATAATTGTCAAAAACTGATGCAGCAAATAGACATGCCCAGATGGACCACCATGTTTCAAAGGAATTCTTTCCAGTTTTGGAGACTTTGTCACTGAACTGACCAACTGCTTCAAAGGATTTCTAAAGATTATTATCCATTATCATTTTTTCTCTTCTGTTGGACTGCATGATTAGAGCAAACATAGAATCAAGGGTAAATAAAACCTGGATGCTTCAACTGGACTGGTGGTGAACATCTTGGCCAAAAACATCAAACATGATCTTTGCTACTGTCACAGAAAAAAGCTGTGGTTGCAATATGGGAGAATCAAGGATGTATATATAATAGACTTTTTTCTGCTTTGTATGTGACAAAAAATATGAAACTGTAGTACTTCAAAGATGAGAAAAGCAAAGGTCAAGTTGAGGCAAAGCTGATGTACTAAGAGAACATCTTTTAAGACCTTGAAACTTTGTTGTGAATTCCTGGGCCCTCGGAAGGACGTTCTGGGGGCAATACTGGGAAGTGAACACAACCTCAAGTGACTGAACACAAAATACAACGATTTACACATACATATACCAGAATATCAGCAAAACCTTTCAAGCAAAACTCTAAAAAGCCATTGAGTATATAGATTTGTGTGGTGTTATACAAAGGGAGTCCATGACTGTAAACAAATGTATGTAAGAGTGCAGTTGTTATAACAAAAAAATCAAGTTTTTTTTCCTGGTGTAGTCTGCTTTGTCTCATTAAAGAACCAGTTAAAGGATCCATTTTTATGATCTACATATGGGCGTTGAAGGGAAAAATATGTCCTACCATACCTCTAATCGTTTAACCTGTGACAGTAGTTGGTGTAACACAGGATAAAACATGACGTCTCCCAACAATGAGAATGGCATCATGGCAACCCTAACTGATTCCCAGCGCAGTGCTTATGCAATGGTGAACAAGAGTAGTAGGCTGCAGGGAGAGAGGCGAGAGACAGGGAAATCTAGATGTTCCCAGCGGCTGCTCACTGATACATTTGACCTACACTCGGCATGGTAACGGCAGGGTCTCCCGTAAAACACCAGGAAATCTCAATTTTTTTTGGGCCTCAAAGCAATGTGTCCCATTGGAGCCACAAATGAGGGGTTAGCAGCCCCATCAGCTCCATCAGCCCCATCAGCCCCTGCAACTGTTTATTGCTCTGACATTTCCACTGGTGCCGTTTTTTTCTTTCTGGCAAATTCTAGGCCAATCCTTCAAAGTCACATTTTTAATCACCTAGTGTAGCTATTTTTAAAGAGCCTGTCATGAGGGTGGAGAAGTCTCAAGACAACTCAGCACTCTGCTTATATTAGTATAACTAGGGCTCATAAAACATATTATGACCATACATGCATTTATATGCTAAACATGTGATGCATATTTCAAAAACGTACACATCAGTTTTAAATAGTAAATGGAAAGGAGAGGAGAAAATTTAAAAAATTGTTTTGGCAGATCAGACTAAACTGAAAATAGACAATTTGTGGACTATTAATGTTCATTTTTTGGCCTGGTAATCAATATGTGGATTGACATGACTGATAACTAAGCTCCAAATTAAATTGAGGTCAAAAAATGTTAAATGTTGGAATAAACATTTTGTGATTTAGACCTAGCCCTGCGATGGACTGGCGACCTGTCCAGGGTGTACCCCGCCTCTTGCCCGCAGCTGGCTGGGATTGGCTCAAGCCCCCTGTGACCCCGTTTGGGACTAAGCGGTTTAGGAATTGGATGGATGGATGGATGGATGATTTAGACCTTTCATTTTACAGAATACACCTATTAATATATGTAATGTTCAATGTATAATGTATATAATGTTCCAGCAACATTATCTGCATGGAATATGTTGATAAGTTGTTTTGTGAGTGTAACGGATGATACAGGGGCTAAGAACCACCTGATGGGGAGTTTACACTGCTGAATCCATATTGTAGTATGGCCAATTTCCAACAAATAGCCATATGTAAACTGAAAATGTCACTTGTTCACTTTTCGTTTTAAAAAAATGGCAAAATATATTGTTGCTAAGTTTCAGAACTGCCGTCATTTGCATTGTTAGGGAGCATCTAGCTGCATTTGACCACATTTTATTGTTAAAACCGCCATTTCTCAACAAAGGCAGGTTTTGATCATACAGTACTTTTTGTGTGGTCGTCCCTCTTCTTATGGTTAGTTGATCTGGACTTCCAGATTCACACAGATATAATATACCATTAAAATGACATTTACATGGTTCTCACTAAGAAGCTATTTACTCTGGTTTTCAGTTAGTGGTAGTGGTGGCTATACAGTAACCCTAGATTTATGATCTAAAACTGAGGGTCTGTTGTTTTTACCTACAGTTTAATATTGTTACATTAATTTAGAATGAACCTCAGCCCCAGTGTCCAGTTAAACTGTCTGGTTTCCAACGGTCTAGCTACACCACCCAACTAATCAAAATCAAGACTTTTTAGGATGGCCATGATATGAAACATAACCCTAACCCACTTACTTTTTCCAGAGTTTTCACCTACATTTCAAATTTATATTAGTAAATTATTTGTTCAGGAAAAGTAAGAAGACCTTGAGTTCAAATTGTTTTAGCAAAACAAGACATCCTACAGTGAAAGGGCACAGTACAAAAAATAAAAATAAGTTATTTATTTTCATAAACAGATTAAAAAGACAAAATATTCTTAAAACAAGAAAAAAATACCTACCTGATAACATTTTTCCAATATGTTGTCCATAACTATGTGATACAAAGAGAATGGAAGTCTAAATCTCTCTGCAAAGCCTTCTCCGCACTGCCAAAAGACTGGCCTAAAATATTGAAATCAGCCTAAGTTTGAACTTTAAAATGTAAATTTCACAAAGGGTAATAGCACCTATCCATTTCCATAAAAAATGAGGAAATAACCTCAGGTCCCTCAGGCTGTCACTGCCAGGTATGGCCCTGCTCTCAGAACATACTAATGCAGAAAGTCCGAATTTCTGAGTAAAGCATTTTATTGGAGAGACCCCTTCTGTCAGACAACCACAACAAATCTGTTGCAAATGACACAGTTTTGACCAGGGCCATTGAAAATTTGCTGATAGGTTGGAAGGTGTCCATTAACTGTTGGTAACTGGACACTTATGACATATGTGTATGTTAGCTGTTCTAAAGTAATGTTTAAACTGATCAGATGTGAATAATGACTGTCAACTGGAATTTATTTCTTTGACACAGTATGTGAATGGTTTAATTTATAAATGTAAAATCAGCAATTGGTGTTGCTCATCTGATTACAACAGCTTTGTCTACAAACACTACTAATGTGAACAGCCTTTAGACAACATTATCAGTTTATCTTTAGACTCCTACTAAACTGCTAAAACAATATATCAAAATAATCACAGCCAAGCAAATTAAACGTCTTATGGATGCACATATGGAGACAGCAGGTGGCTGGTGCTCAGCTCTAGAGATGCTACAGTTCTTGGGGGAGGGGGGTGTTGAGCATGTAACTTACATGCTATGTTCTTGACTGCACAGATGTCTTCTGATCTACAGTGGGTACGGAAAGTATTCAGACCCCCTTAAATTTTTCACTCTTTGTTATATTGCAGCCATATGCTAAAATCATTTAAGTTCATTTTTTTCCTCATTAATGTACACACAGCACCCCATATTGACAGAAAAACACAGAATTTGTGACATTTTTGCAGATTTATTAAAAAAGAAAAACTGAAATATCACATGGTCATAAGTATTCAGACCCTTTGCTGTGACACTCATCCTCCTGTCACAGACATAAGTATGGGAGCGAAGGTCAGACATCCTCCCATTTCTTCCTCCAGCACTTCATGAATGAAATCCCTCCCTGCTGAGCGGTGAGTCCCGGATATCGTTTAGATTAAGTCTGCAGTCCTCCATGTATTCTCACTTGTGTTTGTTTTATAATTGATTTATTCATCCACTTTTCTTTCAATAATAAACTATTTAATGTGCAATTCCTGTGAGTTCCTGTGATGAAAGATTCATACTGTCGATTTTTAGTTTTCACCTACACTTTAAAAGTCTTCATCTGAAAGCACTGGTTTGGTTGGCGCAGTAAAAACAACATTTTCCTGTCTGGTTTTCTAATATAAAATATGAAGAATATTTAATTTGACTGATGAGGGTCATTATTATAAAGATAGTGTTTTTGTTTGTTTGGTAAGTACATGTTAAGTACATCTTGTCAGTCAGAATGAAATATCCTGATGTAGAGTACTTTGAAAAGTGCACTCATATGTCATCATAAACCACATTATTATGATTTACCATTTAGATTCATTCTGAAGATGTTAGATATTACCAGGCATCTGAGGAAAAGTACAACCGGGTCATGTACAAACAAATGTTTTCTTTTTCACAGATTTGACACCACATAAAAAAGAAGACAGTTAAAAAAAGGGGAAGTGGCAAATTTACTGAATCTCAAAACTCAAAACTGCTTTGTGTGGTCACACAGCTTTCTCCTTCCCATTTTTATTCAACCACCAAACCTACAACTGCTTTTAAGAGAAGCACATTAAATCACATTTTTGACCATCTTTCCCACATTTTCACACCGACTCATCTATCTGGGTGAAACAGACCAAAATGCCACTGAAGCAAAATGACATGTTAAACATGACGACCAACGTTTACCATCCAACCTGACAGAACTGGAGAGGATCTGCAAGGAGGAATGGCAGAGGATCCCCAAATGCAGGTGTGAAAAACTTGTTGCATCATTCCCAAAAAGACTCATGGCTGTATTAGCTCAAAAGGGTGCTTCTACTAAATACTGAGCAAAGGGTCTGAATACTTATGACCATGTGATATTTCAGTTTTTCTTTTTTAATAAATCTGCAAAAATGTCAATTCTGTGTTTTTCTGTCAATATGGGGTGCTGTGTGTACATTAATGAGGAAAAAAATGAACTTAATGATTTTAGCATATGGCTGCAATATAACAAAGAGTGAAAAATTTAAGGGGGTCTGAATACTTTCCGTACACACTGTATGTGTGGACTATGCTACCCACTGGGTACTGACATGTCTTTAAAAATCAGAAAGCCAGGGACTGTGATGATTTTCTCCTCCACTGTGTTGAACATTCTCTCACTGGAGCAGAGTAGTAAATAACTTTTTTCTTTTGGGGTAAAAATCTATTTGCCGCCATTTCTGCTGGATCCAAAACAATCCCGACTGGTCACTTCCCGCTCACACTGAACTCAACATATTTACATAAAGTTGAGCTTTCCGCAGCTCTACGGTGTCATGTTGCTGGGTTCAGAATGTGTTTCCTCTTACCTTAATGTGATCCGATACCCTACCCCTAACAAGTTGTGATTTATGCTGCTCAGCCAGCCTTACCCTAAACCTAGACTGTTAATTCTGTCCATTCCAGAGCCTTGGGATCTAACATTTACTATTTTATGTGAATGGTGAGCTAGTCAAAGATATTATTTAGCTTCTTTATTGAAATGACACAAGTGTAGCAAGTGTGTATTCATGTGAATAATGGTAGGAAGAGAAAAGAGAGGACTTAAGGAAAGACCCCAAATAGCATTAGTCAAGGTGATGCATATAGTCTTGGCTAAGGGAAAAGGACAGGTAGAGAGGAAATGTGACCAACCTGCACAGAAAATAAAGCAAAAAGGAAGTGGAGAAGTAATAGGTAAGAGCTGGTGTGGTGTGCTGTACTGTGAGTGACAGAGCACCAGATAGTATGTTACTGTGCTTCACCAACAGTTTTAGTACAATAATTCACCAGTGTTCTCGGTTTTTGAGTGAAAATTTCTCTTTCCTTTTTTGTAAACTTGCCAGGATCGTAACAGCCCCAGCCCAACCTTTTATATTCCTGGAGCGCTGAGGCAGTCACAGTGTGTGCTCCTCGCTGCCAGAAAGAATCAGTATTCCACCGGAGGGGAGCTGTGCGCCAGTCCCTGATGTTTACTCACACTACAACTACACTACAGCGAGCACGAAGAAAGCACTGACCGTGGTCTGGAAAAAAACAGAACCTGAGGATGTTCTAAAGATTACCTCAGAGAATAAACAGGAGAAGAGACAAAATAATGGATGGAGGGATTAGAGGTGGAAATATTTGAGGGAACATACACTATTTTATAGTCTGTAAACTGTTTCAATTACACAGTAATAAGTGTACGTGTGTGTGTGTGTGTGTGTGTGTGTGTGTGTGTGTGTGAGAGAGAGTGTGGGGGGTACTGACAAAAACACATTTACAAAAAAATAAATGCAACGCCTTCCAGGATGAAATGAATTTTGGATGGTATGAATGTTTAAATATTTCATGTTGTATGAGGTTATTTGATTTTTAAAAAGTAATTATAAATGCAAAAGATAAATGAGTATAATAAGAAGCGATTGCAGGTGGTAAAGCGGTCGTCCCCTAACTGGAAGATTGGAGGTTTGATTCCTAGGCTCACATGCTAAGCTAGGCTAAAGACGTCCTGACTTCTGCTCTGTATTTGTAAGTTTGATATCCATTGAGACATCTGAGTCTTGGAAAACATCTGATTAACTGAGCCATTAAAACAGTCTGGACGTTTCCCTCATAAATCATTTTGCTCCAGATGCTGTTAGAGTCTGTGCACAGTTCTAGAAAATGTGACGCGAGAACAAAATACTTGCTTAGAACTTGATACAGACAACATCACATCAGCATCAATGGTAAAACTCCTATTTGATGTGTTTGTGTGCAGTTGGATCTATCTGTAACCTGTCACTACAACGTCTTGGGCACCAATATTGCTTTTACCATTAACAGCAGATTAGTGTTAAGACAGTAACATTTACAACTGTTTGTACACCTCTGCTGACATGGAGGGAAATTGGAGATGATATTTGAAACATTGCATACAGTGCTTCACGGATATTTTAATGCCTCAGACGTTATGTCTTGTTTACCCAAAGCCATTAAATCAGCATTACACATAAACGCGATGGCCCATATTTTGTATTTAAATTAAACTACAATGATCAGATGGAAGTTGGTGTCATTTGACTCAAAAACTGATTATGCAGGACTATTTTTGTTAAATCTAATACTGATGTTGTGTATGTATGAAATTTATTAGGTGTTTGATATCCAGAAGGGTCACTTTAGTGGCTCATTTGTCACTGATCTCTGCCCATAAATCTGCTAGTTGCATAAAGTGTCTGGTTATGATTTGAGGAAGTACAGTCTATTTGCATTTCATTATTCCTCACTGATATGGTAGATTATTGTCTCAGAAGAGGTGGACAAAATGAAAGAGAGGAATGTGATAAATATAATTAGGACTGAAGCAGAAAACACCTTCATGGTAATTACTGTTGCAAATACAGAGTGACAGAGTAATTCAGCAGACTCTTCTTACTGTTTGTTCCTGGTAGGGGATTAGAAAAAATTAGAACTGGCTGATACATGCGTTTCAAAGTTATTAACTAAACAAAGTGAGTTTTGGTGATAGTTTTTATGAGCTGTTTGCTCAACCTGTTTAAAGTGGGATAAATCTCAGTTAATTGCGAGTACTGATTTAGGAAAAAGTTTCATACTGTAGATGTGAGGATAAGATGAACACATTCATCTTTTTGGCACATATGGAACAAAATATGGTAATAAATAAAACAGGATAAAAACAGTGAACTAGACAAAAGATAAAAACTATAAAATGGCTATAAAAACAATTAAATGAGGCACAATAAATATAAAATAAAATCAACATAGGAAATAAGATTTAGGAACAGTTAAGAGACCTTTCCCAGGGGATAACAAGCTATGATTCGGTTCATTGGGGTAAGGAGAAAGGAGGAGAAGATATGGTTCAGAGCAAGTCCTTGTATAGTCTTGTCAGTAGTTATAAGAGTTTAAAAGCAATTCTAAAATAAATGTTGAGCCAGAGAAGAGAAACCAAGATAAGGATGATGTGATCAAATTTCCTTCTTTTTTGGAATGACTGCTGATGGCAAAGAGGAATTTGACTCAAGGAAGACTAAATGGAATTACAGTAGTCCAAACACCAAAAACAAACTACAGCTTGGATGACTTTCTCCAGGCCATGAGAGTATAAAAAAAGGCATCATTTATGTTACACGTCTTATAAAGAGAAAGCAAGACAGCACAGTTTTCTTGACTTGTGCATAAAAGCTAAGGTCAGAGTCAGTAACAGACTGGGGTTTAATTGACTGCCAGGATTCTGGATTGATTGGGCAGACTTATCCTGCCACATAACACAACCTCAGATTTGCTCTCATTTAACTGTAGGAAGTTGTTGAACATCCAACACTTTTATAATAGTTGATGAGGATACTTTGGCTGCTGCTGTCCATGGATTGTACATACAACTGGGTGTCATCTGCATAAAAATGCACATAAATGTTATATTTATGAATGTTATATAATATGGGAGCAAATCCAGACAGCAGTACCAAATATAGTGTGATCGACAGAGTGGGTGGAACCAATGAATAATGATTAAAATGATTCAATTTAGCCCAAGAATTCTTTTGCTAGGGTGTTAGACAAATAGTATATGTTACAAATCAAATCACCTAAAAGCAAAATCCCATCATACACTGGCAGAGTGTGAGTTAGGAGCTCCGAGAGTTCTGGTTAAAAAAAGTACTGGGACATTTAAAGAGGGGAATTGCCTAAGAGCCTGGAGAGAATTTAAATATCTTTTTTGAGATAACTGAAGGTGACCTATGTAATGTTGTATAACGTATAGTATTTTCCTTTGAAATGAAGTGGACTAAAGTATAAAGCAATGTATGATGGAAATATTTAACTACAGTACAGTACTTGAGTAAATGTACTTTGCCTCAGTGCTTTTGTTCATCTAACCCTGTGAATAATAATGCACTGTGCTAAAACTAGAAATCAGTGGTGGTGTGGCATGACCTTGTTTTACAATAACACAATCTGTGATTGCACTGTTAATGGTTTATGATCGCAGCACTGAACAGGACATCACATCTTTGTTTTCTGGGTGGGAGCAGGGCAAAGTTCACAATGACATTTATTATATGTAAATCACTAAAAATTATGCTTTGGAACATGACCTTATTCAGCAGTATGTTATGCTGGTCAGTTCATTTGTTTTAAATTTGTGCAACCTTTAACAAATCACATTTTACACAAAGCCAAGACGCCTGTAGTCTAGTCGTCATCAGCTTGACAGACTGAGGCCAGGTGAGTGGCTGTGGCTAGTCCAGCAACAGCAGTAACAACAGCAAGACAGGGAAGGGTGAAAGATGACAGCAGCAGAGATAACAGGTTAAATGTCGGAAAGATGACAGCACAGAAGAAAGTCACTGATGAAGGAGAAAATAAAAAGTATTCCTCAAACTCTGACAAAATATATATTTTGTTGTTGTCTCCCAATATGATCCATAAACACTCACTTGGACCTAACACTCCAATCAGTAGAACAATATAGTTTATCTTTACTTTGCCTTCTAGAATTCTTGGAAATTGCTGTTATAAACAGATGTATATTAGTATTCAGAATTGCCTAGGTCTAGGTACAAAAATTATTCTAGATTAAGAAAAGAAAAGATCTTAAAATAGTGCTTAGTTGAGTTGGCAAAATATTAACTCAAGGTTCAACTTCTCATTTGGTCATGGCATGATTTGCTTCTCATGGTTGGAAGACGAACTACTTGATTTACAATATGTAAAGTAATTATATGTATAATATATACTATAAAATATATAAAAACAAAGGTGTTTCAGAAAGACTGATGGAGACTGCTCATAGTTAACAGAAACTACTGAGACAGCATGTCTCAGCTAAAGAGTAATAATAGCTAATTAGTCTAACTGAAATATACACAATGCCCGTCACCTCACAGCAGGTGTGAGCAGCTATACAATGAGCCACGGCCTGCAGCTGACAGCCTGTGGTGGCACACCTTTTGAGACATAAAGAGCAAACCTTGTTTGGGATTCTATCCAGAACAAAGCCTTCCTTTCAATCAGTAACAGAACAGATGACTGATACCAACAGCGATATTTCTGGACTGGAGCCTTTGAGTAATAGTACAGCTACAGTAATGTCCTGGTACAAATGTCAGAAAAATAGACCATTTTCAGGTCATACAGTACAGTGAGGGAAACAACTAATGCTGCTTTGTCCAAAGTGTGAAAAATGCCTAGAAACACCTCACTATTTCTTGTTTAATTACTCACACAACAAAATTAGCAACAGTGTATCAATCTGCTCAGCACTGTGTAGCACCCGTAGCTATCAGCTTGTTAAGTAGTGATGTAACATTACATTTCTGGGTCCAAACTGGTTCATTCTCCTCAATTCAATATGCCACAGTGTTGTTTTCCCCATTTTTTCAATAGATCTGAATCAAAAGTTGTGGGTCAGCTATCATTTTAACACTCTCCTTGTGACGAGGAGGAGAAAAAAATGGCTACAGTTGAGTAGGCTGTCCTGTAATTATGTAGCTAGCTAGTTAGCATGAACAGTAAAAGCCAGGAACTATTAAAAACAAGTTAGACATGTATAACACAATAAGTCTATATTGGAATAAATGTAGACACTGACTATTGTATTTGAGTTGAAAGAAATGCTTCCTCTTATGCTACTCTCAATGATGCCACACTAAAAAAAGATATTATTGTGTAGAGGATGACAAGCTCCACTTTTTGGGACTCAAAGAGTCTGGCCCTGAAAGTGGAACATTACTCACCTAACAAGAGTATAGTGTAGGGTGCCAGATACGTTCATAAGAACATGCTTTGGTCTCTCTATTATATGTCTTTACTATTATACAAAACATGTTCATCATGTCCAGCTATTATTCACCAGGTAAGAGTTCTAACACCAAAGAAAAACAGGCTAAATACGAACTGTTATATTTAGATTTTATATTTATATTTCTCTTGACTGTTAGACAACCATCACAGTACAACACAAGTTATTTGAGCTTTAGAGCTGTTGGTAGGTGTAAGTTTGACTGTGGACAGCCAGGCCTGCTTCCTCTCTTCACGCCAAGCAAGGCTCTGGCTTTGTGCTTAACACATGAAACTGAAATCAATCTTCTAAATCTAAGAAAAAGAACAAGTGCATTTAAAAGAATGTGCAACTATTCAGCATAATGGTGCTTTTCAGTGCTGTGAGTGCCACAGACGTAATTCTATCCACTGTTGCACTAGGGTGGAGGCAACTCTCTGTGTGAGGTGAGCAAGGAAATATATATTTTTGTAAATTGGTGAACGGACCCTTTGAACGCACCTAAAACCACATTTGATATACTAACAAAGCAACATTTCTGTTTGAAGTCATAATAGAGACAGTGATGGGTGTGTGTAGTGCGCTTCATTTTCCTGGGGGTGTTTGCACCACAGACACTCACAAACACACACCCACACACGCAAAGTGATAAACCTGGAGAAGAACTCGTTTAAACCACTGATGTACAGTTGACTCCAGTGAAAAAGGACATGAGGTCTTTCAGAAGGTCCTTAAGCTTAGTGCTGTTTTAGGGATTTAGGAAAATGTATTGTCCATATACCAAGTGGCAGAAAACACACACACACTGACAATCAGTAACCATTACCTTTGTTTCTGTTGTGTGCTTCTTTTCAATTCACCTTCACTTCTATATGTTTTTTCTGCTCTCGCCTACTCATTTTTCTGCTCCCTCCCTTCTCCTCGCACCCTGAAGGCCCAGTTCGGCCTGTGGTCCTGTTCTTCCTCCAACTGTAATACATTGGGAGGATTAACATTCCTACAGTGAGCTGCTGGATGCTGATCCAACCAGCTGATCTTTTCTGTCCTAGCCTCCAGCCTCAGGAGCTTGTGCTGTCTTGCATATAATTTCCCGTTTGTCTTAGGAGGCCATCACCATACTCATAATGGTCTCCAACACTAGTGCCATGGACACAGACTGAAGTATTTGTGAGTCTGTACTACAGGTACTGTGTACAAGAAGGGCCAGAGCTGCCTCCACTTGTTGAGGAGACTGAGGTCAGACTGTACAACACATCACTGCAGTGATAAGCTAAGTGAAAGTATGAGGGACTATGTAATAGTCAACTGAGGTGCAATACTCAAATCCTGGGGTAAAATGCATGGTTAATATGCACATATGTCAATTCTTCTCTTGATTATTCAAATACTTGATTCTGTCTATTTTTGAGTACTTGGAATTTATTTATCAGGATGTGTGTGCAGTGCTTGTTCTCATGTTGTTATGCTGTCTGTTCTCTATTGCTGCTTGAGGTACTGAAATTTGTTTATCAAGATATGTGTGTGGTGTTTGTTTGTCATGGTGTTATGTTGTTTGTTCTCCATTGCTGCTGAAACACCGAAATTTCCCCATTGAGATCAATAAAGTACCTACCTACCTACCTACCTACCTACCTACAGGCATACAAACACACTATGGTGTTTTCTCCTTTTACATGTGGGGAATCAAATCCCATAAATCACAAGTGGAGGTGTTTTTACTTGTCGTGTTTTTGCAAGACTATCCACCTCCAAAGAAACTCCTCAAGCGGTTGTCGGTGTCAACAGTTTATTATGGCCAACAGTTGTGGCTATATAGCAAACCGTTTAAAAATTTTTCAAATGAATGCATATAGATGGTGATGGTTTTTTTGATGAAGTTTCTTGATTTCATCTGATACTACTGTAGAGCTACATCAGACAGATGTTTGGGAACACAATAATGTTTGACATAGCTGGGAGGTGTAAATAAACTGTGATCATGGTAGTGAAAGGACATGCAATGGTGTGGCTCACTAATGTTTTTTAATAGCTTTGGAACAACAATGGAGCTCTAAAGCACAGAGGGACAAGAGACAGTATCAGACACACAAAATACTGGTTAATATTATACTTCATTATGTTAATTGTTAGTTTGGCATTTGTTGACAGTAAGTAAAGTATAGGATATCATCCGACTTATCCTTTAATGCTTAATTACATGCACGTACGTTTCAAGGGCACGTAGGCGGGGTGTGATACATGTTGAAGCGTCAGGATATGCACTTGTCCTATTTTCCCGGAGTCAACGTGGGTCAAAAGAATAAAATACTGAAGCACTCACCCATTTCAGTAGTTCTTCAAGAAGCTACGCTGCTCCTGGTGTGTTACAGGTGTCATGTGATGATGTTGCTACATGTTTGGTTGCTTTCTAAAATTACTGTCTAAGTTTAATTCAGTTGGATTTGTATTAACATAATGCTATGACATAAACATGATCCTGGTTATGATCCACGGCATTTTATTCACAACATTTAGTTTGTCAGAATGAAACAAACTATTATTATAGCCTGTTGATTCCCAGAGACTGGCTCAGGGGTGTGTCAGCACTCCCTGCCTTTTCATGCTGTACACAAATGAGTCCATCTCCCACCCAATAATTATGTGAAATTTTCAGATGACACTGTTGGTGTTAGTCTTCTTTTTGAGGAATCTTAATGCCAGTTGCTACACAACAGAGGTACATAACTTTGTAGGATGGTGTGATGACCATCAGCTGCATAATAATGCAAAGAAAACAAAGGAAATGTTGTTAGACCCCAGACCTATTGGCAAACAAAATGTCATTAAAATAAGGGGAAGTCAAACTGAATATTATGCTGATTTTTAACAAAGCAACCACTGAGTCCATTTTATGCTATGCTGTTAAAGCCAAGACCCAGATCAGTAAGGTGGTACACATAGCGGGGAAGCCCCAGAAGCACCCCACATCTCTGCTAGTGGATACTTATTAACATAATACATTCCCTAGCCCCACACCCCAACCTAAATCTGGTCCTGAACTGAATCCTAAACCATGTCTTCACCCTCAGACAGCTCTTTGAAGGTATGATGATCACAAACATGTCCTCGCAGCAATAGTAGCAACCTAAATTTTGTCCATACAACCATAAAAAGACATATATATACACACAGGAACACACACCCACACAAAGGCCTTTTTGATTCCCACTGGCTGTAGCTGCAGCTTTTGTCTAAAACCCATCCCAGACACCTCTAATTGGCTGGTATTTATCCAGGATCCCAGGAGAGCAGAGTGCACGCAGGGTTGTTTTCACATGGGATTAACCCAGGTCCAAATCCCAGCACACTTCAGAGAGAAAACCCAACACTCTCACTGCATCATCTGGCAGAGATTGGCCTCTGTTGCCCTGTTTACCCAATCTGACCGGTCTGATTTGGCTCAGTGTTTCTGAGCTGCTGCTCTTCTGGCAGGCAGTGGGTTTTAAGTTGTACACATGTTATTTTAAACATAAATGACATGATAGTACAACAGTTTGAGTTCAAATGTCATGGCAGTCTGGAGAGACTTGCTTTTTATATAACATCACTGTGTTGAGAAAAGTCTGAATCTTTCAGTTACACAATCTGCTGCTCCCATAATTCCAACTATAGACACAATAATCCCATAATTTAGACAGGGAACTTCTGAATACATACATGAACAATCACAGCTGTACAAGATCTGATCTGTGTAAAGCTGAGTAGGTACTTTATTGATCCCACAGTGGGGAAATTAGAGGCATGCAATATTAAAGTGTAGCCTAGTAGTAAATTTGAATGCATTGAACAATGTTTCTTAACATGTGTAACACACTTGTTTTCCTCATTTAGTATAATTAGCATGACACAGTGAATGATTTTAATACATGACAAATCACTCAGCAGTCTTATGTAGTTAGGCTGCCAGTAGTACAATATGATATTACATACAACATCATACATATCATTGCATGGTGTGGCCATCAGAAATCAAGTCAGTATTAAGTCTGCATTAGACAGTGGTAGTAATATGCTGTATGTGAGGTCTGGCCAGGGGAAGGCTCAGAGATCAAAACAACAGACGCTGCCACATTTACTTGATTTATATTGCCATCTATTGGACATATGTATAATGTCATAAAACCACAGCAAATCTACTTGTAGGTCAATAGCAGTGACAAAGTGGTTTATTGGATCCCAAGGAGACAGATGGTTTTTCTTCTTCTGTGAACATCAGTTGGTTCATTATCATTATACACTCATGCTGTGTGGACAAACATGGATTAAACAGTTTCTACAGTCATGGCCAAAATAGTGGCACTCCTGCATTTCTGTCACAAACCACATCAGGTATCAGATGTGACTTTTTTTCTCAGCTTTTTTGTGTTGTTCCAATTTCAAAAGAAATAAACATGAGAACACCAAAGAACTTGTGATTGCAACAATTATATGGGAGAAGTGATGCCTTGGTTAGCGTTTAACCAAGCAGCCATGCTGTACGCAAATTTCATTGAGATACCCCCCCCAACACACCCGGTTTGATATATGTGGTGACAATGGTACATACCTTGATGACTCAAGAATCTGATGACAAAATACCCTTTATAGTAGCTGGTTTTTTGAGCTAAAGGGGGCATTATTGTGATCCACACCACAACAGGAAGTATAAACAGCACCCTTTCTTCTTACTACAATTAGAGGTTGGAAAAGCAATGTATAGGTGCATTACTGCCACCTATTGACTGGAGTGTTGTAGTAGTAGCACCCTCTGGCTGGGATGAAGAAAAATCACACCCCCTTTGGTGTTGATGTATTACAGATGAGAAAACAATGGGCCTAAATATTTTAGCTGATAACTCTACAGGCAAATTTATGTCCAACACATTGTCTGTCAAAATCAACAGATACGGGGTTATGACAGCAGCTGTGTGATAAATCAGATTTAAAATGAGTGTTTACAACAAAGTTGTCTACTTCTTTGCAGTATATTGTACATGGTGTTCACTACTGTATACTGGTAACTTATAGTACTGTGTTAACCATGTTCAATACAGCAGATCTATAGACATGAATCCCAGTGTATATAAGGATAATCCCTTTATTTGGCCAAGTATGTTACACACACAAGGAATTTGTTTCTGGTACAGAACTGAGGAAGCCATCTGCAGCGCCAACTCACACCGATGGCTCGGGGGCAGCTCGGGGTTTGGTGTCTTGTCCAAGGACACTTCGGCATGTGGACTGCAGGCACCATGATTCAAACCTCTAACCTTCCTGTTTGGAGATGACCGCTCTACCCACTGAACCACCGTCACCCCGTATAATACGGTATTGTAGGCTTTATGAAATGTGGTGGCCAAAAGGAGAACTGCAGGTTGGATTTTATGAGCCTCTTGCATGGTTAAAAACACTGCGTTATTGATGCAGCGCCACCAACAGGGCACCGCAAATACAACACAGTGAAAAAGTATGACACTTTTAATGCCTACATCTGTATCTGCATCAAAATATACTTAAAGACAGCATAGAATTAATTGAACCAGAGACTTGTGGTATAAACGCCCTGGGTTGTAATGTAGTGAGAGAGCATGTGATGGCACTGTGGGGTCTGATAATGTACAATGACCATTAACAAAATGTTAAAACCAGACCGTTTATCTTTGAAAAAAACCACACTGTGTCACATCCTAGAGCCTTTAAAATGTGTATGTAGATAGAACCACAACCTAGCTGTACAGAAGCAAGACTCTCTGGAAAATGTGCTTTGTGGTTTTGAAACTTTACATAGTCCCCTGTTAGAGGTTGTGTAATTCATATGGGTACGTACATTGTTATTCCAGACAGTTTATCTTTGCAGCACTGAAAAAAGACGTGCTCACTGGTGGGTAAAATAGAATGTCTTCTTGTTTCAACAGATATGAAAACAAAGTAACCCTAAAGTTCTGAACTGAGAAATTGCATGTTCATGCACACTGGGCTGCTGATTCTGCATAGGACTGCCAGGATTATCACGGCTTGAATGGCTCCACAGGCAACCCACCTGTGAAACACCATGGGGCCAGGAAGAGGATATGCAGATCACCGTTGTTTCTGTTGGACCAATGCTACCCTTGATATTTGTGAATGTTTGTGATCCTGTCCATTGTAATGCGAAGGATCTGGGCAGCATCTTTTTCACTACACTTATTCTATAATGTTTGAGTAACTGTAGGTTTTGTCTTTTGTTAAAAACTTTGCATGTCTCTTAATGCATTTTCTGAAAAAAGAATTGTTGTGGAAATGAATAAGTTTCAAAGTATGGTGTTTTGATTTAATTTAGAATTGAATATTTGTCTTATTCCAATTAATTCAGTTTTAAACCTTACATTTATCAAAGCTGCTGGGGCTAAACTTCCTTAAAATTAAACTATATTGGGGGTGAAACACCACTTTTCCTAAGTTTAAAAGAATTATTAAATTTACAATATGAATTTAATATTAATTTCATTACTGAATTTCTGGAAAGAGAATTAATTAATTTGGTTTTTACACGGATCATAAATCACTCACTTCACACCTCACTTTGACAGATGGGGCATTGTATATCTCTCTGGTGGACATTATATTGAATATTTACAAACCCCAATTCCAAGTTGGGACATCGTGTAAAACGTAAATAAAAACTAAATACGACCTGCAAATCCTTTTTGGTCCATATTTAATTGAATACAGCACAAAGACATGATATTTAATGTTCATTCTATTGTTTTTTTGCAAATATTCACACAGTTTGAATTTGATGCCTGCAACACGTTCCAAAAGAGCTGGGACAGGGGGCAACAAAAGACTGGGAAAGTTGAGGAATGCTCAAAAAACACCTGTTTGGAACATTCCACTGGTGAACAAGTTTATTGGAAACAGGTGAGCATCATGTTTGGGTATAAAAGGAGCATCCCAAAAGGCTCAGTCATTCACAAGCAAGCATGGGGTGTGTGTAACTCACCTATAAGGTAAGGGCCCTGAGTTTAATTACCTCACAGTAACTATAACTGATGAATCTTAAATCTCTAATAAACCTCTCTACATTATATGATCCTACCAGCACTGCATAGAATAACCAAAGACTTGACTCAACAGAAAAATCAAGGGTAAACCATAAACAATGACAATCCCTTTTGCAAATACATTTAACTCTTCTCTGTAAAACCCCCTTTTCAATGCATGAAATAAACACACACACAGTGGGCCCACACACCACACCACACTCTCTCCACCAGCCGCATATACACTGAGATTTAACCCCCGTTGCCTGATGGACGCTCGGGTGCCGTGAGGCCATCGGCGTCGTTAGACCACTTGTACTGGGGCACGTTCCCCAGTAAATACATTCCCATAAGGGTTTTTATTAGACCAGTCTTCAGAGAAACTAAATGCAAGACAGCAATAAACCAACTGACGCACGTAAAAGAAACACAATAAAAACAAAAACGTGCTGCCAGCTGCGCGTGGAAACTATTGTGACGACCGCTGGCTCGGTTGAGAGGAGCTGGCCTGACCCTGTCCTATACTGGACAGCTAACTATCCAGCAGTGTGCCGGCACCTGGGTCAACAAGGAGGAGAACACCTGGTTTGTCTTTTGTGGTTTTACTGAACGCGGTAAGGAGACAAATGAACACGCTGTCCGAACTGGCACCATGTGCTCTCTAAAGAAAATAATGAAAGAATAAACAACACATGTCCCGAACTTCACCATCGCCCGCCAACAGAACCAACCCAGCACACCCACCTGTCATCCCTCTTATCTCCTCCCCACCTGTTCCTCCCCCCATCCCACATTGGCCAGAACAGCGGCATCTCGCAGAAAACATCGGTAACAATACATGCACAGTTTTCACAACAGTGTCAAACCCATTTGCACACAACAGAACACATGAACATCAGCGGCCGGTCAGGGTCGCCACACTATGTTCCCGCGCGCCGTGCCCGTGTATACCGGTAGCGCGCACGTTTCAAATGCCAATCAGCGTACGTCGCGCGAGAGCAGGTAAGATAATGTATGAAAACGCTGTGAAAGTAAAGTTTCCATGGTGCTAGCTACACTATCTGAACAATGACTAACTCCTCCTGTAGATATCAGAACATTCTTGTTGTTTCGAGGCAAAGGGAGGGAAGCAGAAAGGAGAGATGAGTTTGAGGGAGGTAAGACAAATGTTGACAAACGAGCTGTAGCTAACGGACTTGTAGGTCTGTGTGTAGCTGTGAACGGTCATTCAGCGCACTGAGACGACTCCACACTTGGCTGAGGTGCACAATGGGCCAAGACAGGCTTCACCATCTTACTGTCTTATCAATTTAGCAGGAAGAACTTTGTAAACTGAGTGAGAGTCACGTTATTGACAGGTTTGTCAAAATGAAGAATAGGCGCTACACTTTATTTCACAAAAGGAACCAACTGAACTGCTTTGATTTGGTGGACAAGACGCTTTTAAACTTGGGGAAATACTTAGCTTTACTTTGTGTATAGGATGTGTAGGATAGGATATTAATTAGTAGTTGATGAAGTCATATTGGGACATGTTTATGTCCTCCGTTTTGGTAGCATTCATGTGTGTATGCTGTTTATTCTTTGAAAATCTAAAATGAAAAATGACATCTGATAAAAATTAAACCACTTTTGTTCTGAGGGAGTACTTATGAATTATCCGTGTGTATAACTGTGTAATGCGCCGCAGTAAAGCTTCAAGTCTAGCAACGCCCATGGGTGAGGCCAGAAACTAAGCAGCCATTTCACTCATGAGAGCCAAACAAAAACGGCACCTTATTTAGTAGTTCGCAGTTCAGAGACTGAAGCTTTACCTCCTCTGTTTGTTCAAAGAAATGGCTAAAGGTCCTAGTAGTCCTCCGATGGCTAAGTAGTTACAAGTGCTCAGGTCCAGGTCCAAGCAGTAGCGGAAGGTCAGGAGTAGAAGGCTGTGTTGTACCGATCAACTGGTCACTCACGTAGCACTGTCTCTGATCATGTCCACGAATTTCAGCTCGGAAAAGGTGAATACAGTCTTGGGAGTAAGCTGAGTTAGCTATACTACCAACATTAATTTAGCTAAAGACTGCTAACAAGATAGCTTGTTATGCTACGAAGCTAACGCTAATGCTAAGCCACATTCTGCACGTGTTAGCACAGCGTGGCTTCACAGTGCGGGTACTAGACTGACCTGCCTACAGTCCAGACCCGGGTCCCATTGAACATGTGTGGCACAATATGAAGCAGAAAAGACGACAACGCACAACCCAGACTGTTGAGCAACTGAAGTCGTACATCAAGCAAGAATGGGAAAGAATTCCACCTACAGAGCTTCAACAATTAGTGTCCTCAGTTCCCAAAAGCTCATTAAGTGTTGTTAAAAGGAAAGGTGATGTAACACAGTGGTAAAAATCCCCCTGTCCCAGCTCTTTTGGAAGGTGTTGCTGGCATCAAATTCAACATCAGTGAATATTTGCAAAAAACAATATAGTTTATCAGTTTGAACATTAAATATCTTGTCTTTGTGGTGTATTCAATTAAACATGAGTCCATCAAAAGGATTTGCAAGTCATTGTATTCTGTTTTTATTTACATTTTACACAATGCCCCAACTTCATTGGAATTGGGGTTTGTAGTTGTATTGTTATCTCTCAGGCTTGTTGCTGTTACAGTTATGGATTAGAAAGAACTTAAGTCCAACTAAATTATTTGTTTTGTTTTTCCTCTCTCCCTTTGTGTTGTGAGTTATTGTACAACAAAAGTGATGGTGGCTGATAGGATTTGTATCTTATCCAATCCTAAATGAAAAAGGAAAATAAATACATACATTCATTTTATTCACAGTATATAGCCCTTCCCCCATGTCTGACTGAAGAGTTTACCTTTGTAACCATGGCAATGGAATCATGTGACTTTAGGGTCATGTGACATAAAAGGCCATAGTGATGTCAGAACTTGCTTTCCACACACTACATCACAGGAAACTCTGGCCACGTGTGTAGACAGATCTAACTGTTGAACTTCGAAAGCACTTTTGAAGTTTTATAATTTTACAGAAAGAACACTATTTTAAGATCCAGGAAACTGGTAAAACAGCAACATGCCAATCTTAAGTTTGGGTTTCCTTGTGGGCACTTTAGTCACTAAAACTGTTAGAGGACTCTTTGACCATTATCTAACACCAGGAGAAAGAGAGGGAGAAGTCTGGTCAACACACATTGCTGGTGCAAAACCTCCAGCAGCAAAGGAAAAAGTAAGTGCACCAGAGCCAAGTGTTAAGAAGCAGTGTGACAATGTGGATGAGCATGGACCAGACTCAAATTCACCCGACAGCCTATGTGAATCTGTCTGCAAGTTTTCAAATGCATTTGGTAACTGCTGGATGAATGCCTCACTACAGGCTGTATTGGGCATGAAGACTGTGCAGGAGAAATTAGCACACCTATCCCCTGAGTCACCGGAGGTACAGCTATCAGTATCACCAGCATTTGCACGGCTCTTTTTAACAGCCCTAAAAAACCCAGGAAGGATTATCAGACCAAAAGAAACCTATGAGGTTTTGATAGACCTGAGCAGGAGAGTACCATCTCTGGGTTTTACAAAGGCAAACGGCGTATTTGATTTGCTATCACCTCTCCTGTTCTGGCTCTACCATTGTGGAGTAAAACCGACTTTCCAGCAGAATGAAACATGCTTCTGCAAACAATGTGGACAAGAAGCACGTGGCCTTATAGTCGACCAGGGTTTTTATATTTTACCACCACCATGTAAAGGTGACACCATTTCCTCTCTCGTCACACATGCTCTCAACCAAAGGCAAAACACAGCACTATGCGATGTATGTGGTTGCGTAGCAAACAGAAAACCAACTTGGACCTGCCCTGACATTTTAGCCTGGATATTGTGTCGAGCACACTACAATGGGTTGATAATCAAAGAGCCTGTGACTCCGTCCAAATTTATAGACATTCCAGTGGAGGACAACAAAACACAAAGATACAGACTGTGCTCTGTCATATGTCACAAAGGCTGTGGTGGAAATCAAGGACATTGTTATTCATATTTGTTTAAGGACGATGTCATCATCAAAGCTAATGACTGTGAAATATCAGTTGTATCAGATGACATTGACGTATGCAGAAATGGGAGCTTTTACTTCTATGACAAGTGCACATAAGCACTTTCCACATATGGGACCACATGTGGACAGAGCGTCACAGCAGAAAATACAAGAAAAGACTTTGGGGAGCTAGATGTGTCTCTGCCCTTACTTGGAAAGTTCTACTAATTCCAGAGTGGATAATTGAAAAGTCTGGAACAACATTTATGACATGCATTTTGTCCAAAATCACCTCCTGCTGCTCCTCAGTGCTGTGCTGTCTGAATGCTGAGTTAAACAGGTTAAGTAGGCCCATAATAATGAGTATCGGGCAGAACCAGTTAACCAAGTGCAAGCCAGAGTAGCAGGGGCAGCACAGCGTTGCGGTGGTTAGCGCCTCACAGCAAGAAGGTTCTGGGTTTGAGCCCGGGCCAACCCAGTGTTCTTCTGTATAGAGTTTGCATGTCCTCCCTGTGTCTTGGTGGGTTCCCTCCGGGTGCTCCGGCTTCCTCCCACAATCCGAAAACATGCAGCTTAGGTTGACTGGGGACTGATGTCTCCAGATTCCTGAGAGTAAAGAAAAGTGTATTTTTGTCTGCTGTGACAAATAAGTTAAAACACACACGCACGCACACACACACACACACACACACATACAAAATGTCATTTCAAAAGAAAAGAAGATGCCAGAGAGCCCAGGAAGTTCACTTTAGATTCATTTAAGGTGCTCTTTGGTAAATAGGGAACAAAAATAAATTTAAAAAAAGATTTTTAAAGCCTTTATTTAGCATTTATTCAGCATTTTCCATCCCTGAACAATCTCAGGGGTTGACACCCACAAACTGGGTTTTGCACACTAAAGCATTTTTTCACACACCGCTGCCGGAAACTGGTTTCTGTAGCTTTTATAAAAGTCACTTTTTGTCATATTTGTTGAAACTGTCATGTCCTGGCAGCCACACAGACGACCTGTTCTGTGAACACACCCGGTTCCTCTGGCTCCTCCTAATGGCTTCTGATCCTTTTGAAAAATCCCACAGCGCCAGAATGCGATCTCTCACTAGGTGGTGCTGCCCACTGTCAGACACAGTAATGATGATCTACAGCAGGGCTTCTCAGCCTTTTGTAACTTGAGGACCACATTTGATTTTCACAACATTTCTGAGGACCACCTTGTAAAGTAAACAAAAATAAATACAGAATGAATGTATCTAATGTATGTATTGATTGTATTCAGGCTCATATTTCCTCACCACAAGCTTTGGAGCTTTTACTGGCACGGGGGCTGTCTCCCACATCACTTGTTCATTTCAGAACCGATCCATTTTGTGCCGCTGCATCCAAGGAAACGCTGGTTGGCTAACGGTGGTAAAACACGTTTGCCACTTTCCGCGGCGTTGTGATATTCAAATGTAACTGGTCATTGAAATTAGGAATTTTAACTTGACATTTTTTTATTTATGTGAATTACTGAGCACATTTAGTAAATGCCTAGCTCTGTAACTTAGAAAAAAATGTATTATTTTTTAAATCTAACCCTTTGCAGCACTACGGCGTGGCCCACTAGATGGGGCTCCGAGGCCCAGCAGTGGGCCGTGGCCCTCTGGTTGAGAATGGCTGGTCTACAGTAATAATGTACAACAAACTATAGTGTGTTTGTCATTCACAACGTAGCCAAAAGATGAACTGAACATCTTTATATCTTTTCAGGTTGTCATTGATGAGGACAGCTTCAGCTCTCCTGTCTGTGAAGTCCACATCTTGCTGGCTGCCCTTGACTGCAACCACCATGTCCATAGACCAGATGGCTCCATACAGTATGTTAATAAGTTTAAATAAATGATCTATAAATTTAGCTGTTTTGGGTGATCTGAATCCATTTGCCAGTCAGAGGTCACTAAAATTAATTAAAGTAACTTCACTAGAACAATGTCGGACTCCGTAGTTTTCTCTGGACCCCTGACCAATCTGACCAGGGACGACGTGTTTAGCCGCATGCCGTCATTGTGATGTCCAGAAAATAATGTGGGCTTCATAGACAACTGGAAAACATTTTGGGGAAAACCTGGTCTGATTAGCAGAGACAGCATCCACCCCACTTTGGATGGTACGGCTCTCATATCTATTCCTATCTTCTTTCGAATTGGGGTTTGGAATTCTGAATATTTAATTGTGCATGATTTTTGCATATCTAGCACTTAGAGAACGGCTTATTGTCCATAACAACTAAACCTAAGTGTAAACAACTGTTCCACCCAGATATCTTATTCTTCATTTTATTTTCTGGTAGCTTTTAACATGTGTATGTGTTTCTAATGGTTTTTATATTCAGTTTTTGTTTATTTTGTCCAACACACACTTGTTCTGGTGATTCTAGTCATACTGTTCTGATAATTTAGTGAGTATGTGTGAATGATTACATCGACCACAGTTTGGCCCTGAGGCTGACCCATGTAGTACACTACTGGAGACCAGCTGCCGATACAGAATAGACCTGTTACTATGATGCCATGTTGACTAGAGAAAATCTGAAGAAAATGTGTGTTTCTCCAGATCAACACATTGGTTCAAATCCTGAACTACAGGCAGGGGCTTTAAGAATGTACATTGTGAAGCCCACATTTAATTAATAAGTGATCTGTCTGTAAACTGTCAGTTTGTCTGTCACCTGTGTGTTTCCCACTCCCACGTGCATTTGGCTGGACTATTTAAACCAGTGCAGTTAGTTCATTGCCTTCTTGTCTGGCCTCAAGGTAAGTAAACAGCACAACTACCTTCTTATCATTGTTTCATTTCTCTAAAACCACAAATTCTCATGGGACTTTATGCTCAACAGATGTTACACATGTGGAGTTTGGGTTTCTTCTGCTTCCTCACTGGGACATCATATGGTAAGTTAACTCTAGGATTCAGACCCCAGGCTTCATATTCCCTAGGCAAATATTGTAAATGTTTATACACTTATGGTTATTTTAAAAGAATTCTATAATTCAAAAAGTTCAAAATGAATGTCCAGGTTTAATTTGCATTTCATATCCTGAAAATACAAACCTAGGTAAGACTCAGTCAAACTGCATCACATTTATATGGATAGCATTTTCTTTTGTGCTGTAACCTAAGCTGTACAGGTTTTGTGACCTTTTGAGACTTCTATCTCAAGTATAAACTGTTTGTGACCTTAATTCAGTTTCAGATGTCATTTCGTCTTTAATGTGTGAATGAAAAGCTTAGAAAGCCTAGCTTTAAAGCTTAAAAGGTAATGAGCTCAAAGGGCAAATATTGTATTTGAGTTCCTAATATATGATGTTAAAACTGTATCTTTGGGAAAGTCACTCTACATGGGAAGAAACTAAAGCCTATCTGTACGGTGTGTTCTCCATGTCCTCAGCGGCAGAGATCTGTTTTGATGAGCTGGGCTGCTATGGTGACCTGCCTCCCTGGGGGGGCACTGCTCAAAGACCAATCTCTGCCCTGCCCTGGAGCCCCGTGAACATTGGCACCCGCTTCCTCCTTTTCACCCAGAAGAACCGCTACTACCAGGTGAGGAGGAGGTTTCATGTAATGAACTTATTATTTATTTTTTGTTTTACAAAGTTTCTTGGTGCTTCAACACACTTTGTTCCCATCCTGAGCTATGGTAAAGGGACAGTAATATAAAGATGGACAGACTATGATTCTCAAAAAGACCACAACTTAAGGTAATCACTTTATTTGCCCAAACTCAAACTGCTGAAGTTTCACATTAGCTTCAGGTGAACTTTGAATTTTTGTTTTACTCAAAACAAGGACTGAAATTCTATCCTTCTTCAAGTACTTAAACTTTAAAGTCCCCATGGCTGCTCATTTTGCTCATTTCCAGCCATTTAATGTTTAATCCTGGGTACCTCTAGATTATCTTTGCATCCATCATAGCTCCAAACAGTCCGTAATTATTTCAGAATGATAAAACCAGAGAGCCTCTTCCTTAAAATGAGAGAAGAGTTCATGAACATGCACACCTCCTGCTGCTAGTGTTGTGTCCAAAGTGGACAGCACAACAAACCATGACCACATTAATTAATATGAATGTCTCCTCCATAGACAGGTAAACAACGGTATATGTACTAATAAAAAGAGATGTGTAACACTCTAAACCAAGCAGGTAATTGAGAAACCCCATATTTTAACTGGCATAATGCAGACATAGTAACTTCTCCAGCCTTACAACAATTCTCTGTAATGTTACAGAAACAAGGCATTAACAGACATGCAGTGTGCGTTTTTTAACTTCCTGTTAAGTCCCACTGAGTAGTGGAAACATCACTCCCTTTCAAGTAGCTCCACGGTCGGTAAATCCAACCGGTGGTCGCTGCGTCTTCCCCCACACGACCACATACAGTCACAAAGCAGTGAAATTAATTCCAAAAGGTAGCATAGTGCCAGCAATAGCATCATAGATTATTAATCCGCTGGGTTAACCAGCAACGCATCACATGCTACAGACAAATTGGCCTCAATCAGTCCAAACAAACAGGTACTGTGCTCTTACTGAGAGACAGTGGTGGCTCTCAAAGGCAGTTGATACTTTCAGTCTTCAGATGTGATGTGAATTATTTCAAGCAGACCCTCGTCCTCCACAATGTTAATCAGCCCAAAAACTGTAACCACCCATTTAGCCATTGCTGGGCTCTCTGCATCAGCTGTGTGCTTGGCCAGCAAGTGGTATCTGAGAGTCGATGTACTCCGGTGGTAACTCGATTCACATCGACAATAAATACAGTAAATTCTCTTCAGACCTTTGAAGGTGAACCTGCCATTCAAAAGACCCTTTTCTTAATCCATGTCTCCTCATCTCTGTTGCTGCATTGCTTCTTGATTTCCCTAACTACAAGGCAGGCTGAGGGTCATAATCACAGAGTGCATGTGTTAGTCGTGCATCAAAAAATTTGTGGCATTAAAAGAAATTTACATTAACTCATTATTATCACATTAATTTTGACAGCCCTAATTAAGACAAACGTGAAAAAATGTGAAGCTGTTCTTAAGGCTCTCGAAACATTCATCACTGCTTCCCTGTGCAAACTATCAGGAGATCAGGGCTGACCAAACCATACAGTCCTCAAACTACAGCGGGAAGAGAAAAACTCGGTTCATCATCCCTGGCTATCTAGCAAAAGGAGATGAGGACTGGCCACAAGAGATGTGTAAAGTAAGAAAGCACACACAGTAAAACTCCTTCATAGCTAAAATAGTAGCTCTGAAGAACAATGACAGTTTATCGAAGGGCTTCATAACAAAGGTATGTTGAAAAATGTAACTGTTTGCTATTTTATGCTATAGATGCTTTTATTTATTTATTCATAACCATGACATTTTGTTTTTAAAAAGTTTTATATGAATAAATCTTGACTTATTTACTTTACTGGCTGAATCGTCAATTTCATCTGTGTGGACTAATTTGTCACTCTGTCTAGGTCATGGTGAAGTCGCAGAATGTGAATTGCATTGCTGTAGAGTGGAAGAACGGTGTGAAGACTCAGTATGCTCAGGCTGCCAATAATGCCAGGGTGGTTGGTGCCCAGGTCGCACACATGATCACATTCCTTATGGTAAATGCAGCACTTCATTAATCCTTGGACCCTGGAGCACTGTAGGTGCAGGTCTCACTGTCACACAGAATAAATGGTTCAATTCTTAATGTGCCACCCCTCACTGGCCACCCCATCCAGCATTTTCTATATCTGCTGCTGGATCCTGTATTCCTCTAAGTGTTGCATAGGTTCCTTTATGTCATGGTACTCTTAAGAGATGGATTTCAGTGTTTAGTTTAATGCTTTAATGTAAGCAAAAACACTTTCATATGAGTTTCCAAAGAGCTGAGTATCACTATAATCACAGAAGCCAAATGGAAAGGACACAGATAGTCACAGCTGGAACCTGAAAGGCTATTCTCATGCACACACAGCAGCTGTAGGACATTCTGAATGTGGTAGACCCTACCAGTCAATTGTCTGGATACACTTTCCCATTGTTTTGAATGAGATAGTGTATCCAAATATTTGACTGATAGTGCCTATGATAATGTGGTTGACTGTAACGCATGCCGCATGATACAGGGCAACTACAGCCAGGTGGCGGATAAGTTCCATATTATCGGACACAGCATTGGAGCTCATGCTGCAGGAGAAGCTGGCAGCAGGATCAACGGCCTCGCACGCATCACAGGTGACCTTGCCACAGCGCTCACTGGATAGTGTGTTAGTCAAAGTCACTCCCTGTCAGGCAGGAACAGGGCAATGCTGTTAAACATTTTTTGGATAAAAACCTACTTTTATTATTTTGTACAAAACAATTTAGGCTTCTGAGTTTTATAAACACATTATTATTATTACATTTTGTGTAAGTGAATGTGAAGTTCAAAGTATTTATTTGTCATATGCACAGTTAGGAAACGTGTTTCCCTGTACAATGAAATTCTTACTTTGCCGTCCACGTGAATTCCACAAAATACAAATGAAATGTAAAGTAGATAAATAAATAACACTAAATCTAAGGCACTTTAAGCAGCAAATGTAGAAATATAGTAGAAAAAAATATACAAGAATATAACAGAATGTATGCTGCATGGGAGCAGCATGTGCAGCAGTCAACAGTCATTGTGCAATTATACATGTGAAGTGATGTTTAATATTATTAAATGTATTAGTTTGTCATTGATTACTGGGCCAGCCTGACGCTGACTGACACTGGCCTGGCATATTGGTAACACCTCGTGTGTATGTGCTTTAGACCCTGGCAGATCAGTGCTGACAAACAGAATGATGTTTTTATAAATTGTTAAATAATTTGATAACACATTAAGATTGGCTTTTTTTTAAATAAAAATGTATACCATTAGAATAATGTGTGAGATACTACAATCCAATCACATAACAACTCTGTTATGTACAAATCCTATGTCAGCACTTATGGCAGTGCAGCATTTAGGATTAGTTTCTGGTTAGAAGACATGTTGCTTATTTAAAATGATCACATATTATTAAATAGGCATCCCTGTGCACCACTACAATTTTTTTTTGAGCAAAATTAAGAATATAGAGCATCTTAATCCTGGGGAAAGACTGTTCTTCTTTCACAAAGACCAAACACACCAGTCTACAGCCGAGTGTGCAGAGCCTTCCACGGATCTTACTGTGACATGACGCGATTCTTTCTCTTCAAAGGACTGGACCCAGCTGAACCTTACTTTCAGGACACCGATGCCTTCATGCACCTGGACATCAGTGATGCTACCTTTGTGGATGTAATCCACACTGACGGACTTCCTTTTGATTCCAGCCTTGGTACTACATACAGTATTCACAGCATTTTGTACAGCTTGAGTCTGAATTAGTAGAATACTGTACCTGTAATAATTTAGAGTGTCACTGCACTCACAAACACTAAGGTAATATTGTGCTCTTAACATTTTCAGCAAATTCCAAATGATTATTTGTTTGCTATTGACCAAAGCTGCCTAACAGAGTTGAAATTAAGCTAAATTGATCAAAATCATGAAACTATGGTAAAAATGTCTATTCCAATCCTTGTATTGCAGGTCTGGGGATGTCACAGCCCGTGGGCCACATCGACTTCTATCCCAATGGAGGAACACTGATGCCTGGCTGCTCTGCCAACAACGGCTATCCCAAAGACCTGGATGCTATCTGGGAAGGTGAGAAACACATTTCAGCAGACACAGTGGATCAAATTGATGATTTTGTCGGAGCCCTACGTGTGGTTAGGGTTAACTGTGAATATCCACTTGGGAATAAATAAAGTTTTATTCTAGCTTATCTCATCTTTGAGCAACTATCTATGCTGTGTCCCATGAGCTCTATACCCGCTGGGGTACCATAAAGCAACAGTGTCCTCTCATGGTGTTAATATGAACTGCATTCTTTTTCCCACTCTGCTTCATAAGGAGCAATGATTCCGGTGCCAATAGTCATAAAATGGGTCACTGATCAGTGTCAGCAAATTCATCTGCAAACCTTCATTGGCAGGCACTGCTCTGACCACACAGTATATCTAAAGTAATTATAAGAACTATAACAACAAAACATTAAAATAACAATCATTCATGGTAAAGATTGGTCTGATTGGTTGTTTGGTGCATAGGTCCTTTGTGGCCCTTCCCTTGAAAAGTTGCACAGTAAGAGAGTCAAATGTATCCATAAACCTGACAGCACAGTGTGACCTTTGAGATACTGGTCTGATATTCCACTACACACTCCATGTTCACTGTTCTCAAGTTTACACACTTCATCACAGACACTTCTCCTATACATAACACAATGAGTCATATGTTCTGTTTTCTCAGCCATGCAACTTAACAATGCAGAGCCCCCTGTGGAATATTGGAGTTGTCCCAATGGAAAAATTGTACAGAAACCCCAGGCAGAGTTATTCTCGTTGGACCTATCTGAGCAAATATTTTCTAAAATGAGTGACGACGGTCTTCTTTTGAAATGTGCTGCTGAGTATCAGGGCTCAAGTGGCAGCATTGGTGCCATGCCTGGGTTGGGGGTGGAAGGGGTGGGGGTGCTGGCACAGCTGAATATGCCACTTTTGATCTTATAGATAAGAGATTGAGAGTGGGAGCCAGGGCTACATAACTGGAGGTCCTGGAGCACCTGGTGTTTGCCCTGTACTGGAGAACTGAAGTTATGACCTCTCTCTATGTTTCTCTTAACCAACACTGTCTCTCTCTGTGTTTTTGCTCTAAGATTCACCTTATTGTTTTGCTGGTGCTTTCTTTTTACTTGAAACTGTAACTTATTCCTAAAACTACTTTCTGTGCAAATCTGTTCAGAGTTTCAAAATGATTCTTGATGGTTTTAAATATAATTTAAATATCCTTCTCCCTTCACCTGACTGCTTCTCAGTCTTCTAAAGCTCCACATGTTTCTTACTGCTCAGCGATATACTACCCAACCTGGGTCAGAAGGTCATCATTTCATTCGTAGCTCTAATAAGCATTCACATCTCTTCATATTCCTCCTTACTCGACCCTCACCATGGCCCTCTCACTTCTTCCTCTTCTCTGTCATCACCTGCTCCAACCTTTCTCCAGGTACCAAGAAGTTTGATGCATGCAACCATATCCGAGCCTACCAGTACTACAGTGAAAGCATCGCTAAACCCCAGGGCTTTGTAGGATTCCCCTGCTCGGACAAGGACAGTTTTACTGCTGTAAGTCTTTGGCTATACAAGAGTACTAAACCATAGGTGCTATCTGCCCAACTGGCAGGTCTGTGGTGGGCAGTTATTCTTGCAGAAGTTACATAATTATGCATGAATAAATTGCACATTCCACAAAGTTAAATGTTGTGTTCAAACTCTGTCCTAATAACTTCTTTAGGAATTCTTTATGTTAAGGAATATTGCTTCAGTAGCTCTTTACCTGCCTCGTGCACCATAAATACAATAACCTTACAGCAATGAGACAACCAAGGCTGATGTAGCATTGCAACTGTTTTTACTGGCTAGTTGGAGAGCTACTGTCACTGGCATGCTAACCAGCACATGCCACGTACGTAGTTGGTTACATGCTTTCACTCTACAGCTACAATAGCAAGTCAAGCTACCTAACTAATCAAAGGACTGGCTAGGTCAATGAGTCTACCGATGGGACTATCCTACTGCGAGAAATGACTCAATAAGTCGTTTTCTGCTAACAGTTTTTACGATCTGTATTATGGTTTGGTGACGTCTAGCCACTATAGGCTGGGGTAGATGGCTAGATACCCTGCACCTGACTTTCCCCCAAGCAAGTGGTGCTCGAACCCACTGGGTGACCTGTGTGTTTTAAGTACTTGTTGTTCCTAAATATTAAAACACTAGTGTTTGTTCCTAAACCTAGCCAAAATGTGATACAAAGGAAATAAAGCCATGATGATATTCATAGCAGTATGTTTATGGCTGTTTCCTTGACAACAAGACTGCTTAGCTTGTCATTGTGTCATATTGTATGTTGTTGCTAATGTTGGTGGAGTTTTTGCAGTTCAGCCTGGCAAACAGTGGCACTGTTTGAGGAGATCCTCCTATGGGTCTTATGAGAGGGAAGGGACAAATGATCTACATGGGTAGTATCAGTTGGAGGACTTGTTGTTATATATGTGCTTTAGCTCTGGCCTCATAATATAATTCCACTGCCACTAGGAGCTGTACCGTATCGACACCGGTCCAGGGTTTGGGTGTTTCCGTTGTCTCAGCAATGGTCTGTGCCCAGGCTGAAACTATTTGAAAGGGTGATATCTGGCTCTGCTCGAAAGCAAGTCTCGAATTGAACTACTCCACCCCCAACTCAGCCGTGTACACTGGAAAAGAAAGAAAGAAAGAAGAAGGTGATGGCAGCACATTACAAAGAAGTAAAAAGAAACTAATACAACAACTTTGTTTGTTAAATCCATGTTTCCTCTGTAGCACACTTGCTGTTGGTGTTTTTTCTGGTCACGGAAAAGAAGGCACCGCGACATTTTCTTTCACGAGCAGTGCCCACACTGTGCAATGGAAGCACATATAGTACGTGTACTGGGGCCAGGCAGTCTGGGCCAATAGCCAGCCAGCTGGCTTGAGTACAGTATAGTTCCCAGTGGCAGTGGAATGATTGCATAGGTAACTCCAAACCATGCCACAGCATAATCCAGTAGAACAGGATTTTATTAGATTGGATGGTCCATTTTGCATTGTCAAGATAGTTTGAAGTTGGTCAAATGAGCTCAGGCAGGAGATTGCTGGAGATGGGAGACTCTCCACCACACCAGCATGTGTATGTGATTGCCACCGGTTGCTACTGAATGACAGTGATATGGCTGTGAACCATTTCTTTGGTTTCAGAAGTCCATTCAGGTTTTTGTTGCCATGATGGGCAATGTATACGGACTTTCCTTATGTCTTCCATGGGGCGTGCTTGTATCTTCAGCTGTTGGTGTTATCTCTGCTTTGGACACATGTCCCGATCAAAGGAAGTCCCGAGAGCACCAGGCATTACTTCAGTATGACTATGTCCTTGTTGAGAGATGACAGCACCTCCTTGTTGTTCACCTTGTAAATGTTGTCTGGTGTTTTTACTCCAGCTGCAGCTGACAGTAACATACTGCACACCCAACACCATTCTCCACCTTAATATTAATGAGGTGTCAATCTGCAACATTTTAAAAGAGTATGGGGGTGGGGGGGCTCTTTTGGAGTCACTTTTCCCAGACAGGACGAGCTCATTCTTCACACCTTTCCTTGTCCTTCTCTTCACAGGGACATTGTTTCCCATGTGCAAACAGCAAATGTCCTCAGATGGGCTACCATGCTGACAAGCTCCCTGTGACTGATGGCCCGTCAGAGTACTTTCTCAACACTGGCAGTGCAAGCCCCTTTGGCCGTAAGTGCGCTGACCTTCCAGCCTCAGCAAAGTAACACTGCAACTTATGCGATGAAATCTTTTCATATCAGTGATGTCCAGTAAAATGTATGTCCACAGTTTTATTGTTTTTCATGCTTTCAGCTCAGTTGAACAATCACACATAACATTTACTACTGGACATGTTTCATCCTCATAGTCTTTTAGAGTTTTGTTCAGGCGAATTTGGGTAGAGTCAAGAATGCGCTGTCATCCATGTAACCAAAGCCATTTATCCAGTGTCCTGAAAAACTTAAGTGGGAGAAGGCCAGAGTTTTTAATTAATGTTGTACAGGACTGTTACCTGGAAGCAACATGTAGTGTGCAGACACGGTACATACCAGTCAGGGCAAAGTATCAATAGGAAGAAGTGTTTATTATTTTTTCTCAGTGCTATTTTGTTGGTTGTCAAGGTGTTCACTCTATCATCAATATGTACGTATGTAACAAATAGACTGGAAACTACTCTCTCCCTCCACCCACATATCAAATATCATGAAACTATGCCAGAGAAATGGTGAAGTAATGTGATTGCTTGCTATTTTTTTCTTTTTAGGTTACAGCTACAGTGTGACAGTAACCCTAGATGGTTCCCACAAGTATACCACAGGCTCCATGTATGTGGCACTCGCTGGAGCCAAAGAAAACACCAAGGAGTACCGGCTTTATAAGTAAGAACATTTTCAGTTAAAAAGACCAAGGTCTTTCAGTCCATGTGTCACTGGTGAGGATAAAGTTGTAGAAGACCGGCCCCGTGATGTTGTGCTTTTTTTGTTAATCAGGCCTGAGAGCTTGAATAGCTGTACCCCTGCTCGATACTCTAATATCACGTAATAGCCTGCCCCCCTGCAAATTCCTGTTTACTGCTGCAGAGAGGAAGTTTTCTTCAAGGACTGAAGGTTGACAACCTTGGATGGCACTGGGCATATGCTGTGTGGGGAAAAAAGCAGCTACTTCTAAACTTGACATAAAGCTGCATAATGTAAATGTATTCTGAAGTTTGACTGTGTCAACTTTGTTCACCACAGAAATGGAAATGTTTATATTAAATCCTGCAGGTTACCTTCTGTATTGTGGCCGATTGCCCACACAACAAATTTGGAGTGATAACACAAACCAGGCAAAAACATGCAAAATTTACCACGTAAATATGTTTATTGCTAAGCATATTTTTATTATATGAGGTGTTATATTACTGCATGTCGCATGAGTGTATGTAATGAAATAAAAAAACACATTACCACCTAAAATATGTTTTGAGAGTGATCTGTTGTGACATATCTCCAGGGGTAAACTGGTGCCTGGGCGGGCCTATGACATGCTGATTGATGCTGAGGTGGATGTGGGTAATGTGACAAAGGTGATGTTTCGGTGGGACGACTACATCATTAACATCTTGAAACCCAATTATGGTGCATCTAAGGTGGAGGTGCAGAGAGGAAAGGATCGTCAGATGTAAGTTCTTCTTCTCTGTAAACATTTTGTAAAGACACCTTAATGTGACATAAGTCAAGCAAGCATACACACTACTAAGGACAGAGCTTGGTGACAGGGGCTATATATAGATGTACAGATAGGTAGATAGATAGTTTACTTCCTCCAGTATGCTTAATAATACTTTATGTGGATCCTCTGCCTCCGGATCACAGAGCTACAATACACCTCCCGGTGGTTACATGGAAAATCACAGGGTGTGCATGGGGCTATTTTGGGGGCTATATGTGAACACTTAAACTGTTTGAGACCTACACTGTATCTATAAACGTAACAAGAAATGAAAATCAGCCAATGTTTTCTTTAACTATATTTCTTTTGACCTCACTGAAACCCACTGTGTTGAAAAGTCTTGCACTAGTAATGCCACAAGCTGAGGTTGCAGACTGGAATGTGACAAAAGCTATGATATTATATCAAATAAGGAATTCTTTGTTTGATATGTCTGAATAGATTTTGTATGTTGTGTGAGCCCTGCACAAACAAATATAAATCCCCCCTCCAAATGTCAGTCAGTCACATGATATCACTGATGTTTGAGGTCAGACTACAGACAGGTTAATCCCATAGGAGAAATTCAAATAGATTTACAGTATGCAGACTTCAGTCTGCACCGTATAACTGTCAACGTGCTCTGAGTCTTTGTAAGTTTTTTGTTTTGTTTTGTTTTGTTTTTGCATTCTGTTGACAATTATAAATAATTATATGAGATTTGGGAGGGGTCTCCAGGGCCACAAACAGAAAAATGATGATTACAGGACAAATGTAGACATCTATACTGATGTAAGAACTGATGAACAAAGCTTGGTGGGGTTTCGGTTTTACCCTCTGCAAAATGACTACATGGCTCTGACTAGCCTTAGCCACTAGAGAGCAGCATTGGACTGCTCCTAGTGCCCTCTAGTGGCCAGGGCAGCTGGGGGTGGGGTGAGATGGTATGGTATCATACACCCTGAAGATTTCTTTTTATGTTGTACATGATGCTTTGACACCTCTTGTCTTCCACAACCACACAATACAGCAATCAATAAAAGAAAGTTCATTTCCTGAAACAAACCTGTACACAATTATACAATACCAGATTAATGTAGGATCATGATGATGATGGTGATGAAGATTATTAATATTATTATTAGCAACAGCAGTAGCAGTAGTAATATAGCTTGGCTTGTCAGCCCATAAAGATTTCCAATAATTAGTCCATACTAGGATTTATTCTTTAGTATTTTTATCAGGGAATTAGAGTTGTCATTGTTTACACACCTGGCTATTGATTAAAATTGATACCCAAGCCAAAATATTCTTTTAGATTCTCTTCTGAAATGTTTCACTCAGTCTTTTTTATCTCCTGATTTCCCTTCCCAGCTTCCTCTTCTGTGGAACAGAGAACGTGGCAGAGAATGAGATCCAGTCTGTGCTTCCATGCCAAGCTTAATCAGTCACAATCACCATGTCACTCAAGGTCTTTTAATAAAGATTTTGCATTGAATTGATCCTTTGTTCTGTTGTGTAGGATGTAGCAGCATTACACGATGATCAGACAATGAATAGAATAGGACGAAAGTGCGGAGGACTTAGCCTGATCAACTGAAATCAGTTAAAGAAATAGATTAGAAATAAAACAAAAGCATGTGGAGATAAAGTGTAGTGGGTCACCTGCAGCAGGTTTGTACTGACCTGATGAAAGAAGGTAATATCTGAAGTCTCAGCTTCTGGTCTTGGCTTTAATAGACTATGTGAAATATCAAAAGCTGTGTTAGTCCTACTGTCCTTCCATGGGAATAATCTTGCTGACTGGCAACTGGTAAGCACCAAACACCTGTCACACTGAGAGAGCTGCAATAAGGATAACTACTTAGAAATGCAAAACCACCACATGGAAAACAACCACAAAGAGATGTAAAATGGCTAAAATGATATTCAAAACTATCTGAAACACACAAAGCATGACCCAATTATTTATTGTTATGACGTTATTTATTGTTGTTCCTCTTTCGGCTGCTCACCACTGTGTGGGCTGTTGCTACTGCACAGCATTGCAATCCATGTATGGCAAAGTTGTTATGCCTAACTTATGGGATCATTTAAAATCGCCAGTTAACCTCACCTGCATGTCTTCAGGCTGTGGAGGGAAGCCAGAGTACCTAGAGAGAACATCCAAACTCCGCCCAGAAAGAACCCAACAGGGATGTGAATCCTGACCCTTCTCGTTGTTAACCCCTGAACCATGCTGCCCCTGAAAACAATGATTATACTCACTCAAATTTGCTTGTCAATATGCAAAAACTGTGGAGTCTCAAGAAATCCGTGTTTTTGTAGTAGGCTGATAATTCACATAAAAGAGCCGACCGAGTCCTTTTTGTTATATTACATGTAAATCTGCTGTTGACTGTTTTTACCATCATGTCTGCTGCTGTTGGTCATTTGCACTACTGTCACTGATTGTACAGGGTTTGAGTCATAGCCTATTAGGTTGTACCGTTTAGTTTTTATCCTAATCTTTTTGATTTAGTTTTCTTATTCCATTTTTATTTTATTTTAGTTTCCTAAAATGGTATGGCATTCAATACTAGGTGAGAGAGAAACAGCATTTTGATTTTCTGTATGTCCTGCACATATAGTGAACTGACAATAGAAATCTTTGATTTTGCAAACTAAACCTGACAACTGCATTGTTCTTTTTAGTCCCCCATCACTGCAGCGTTATTACTGTCACTTTAACGGGCTGAACAGGAGCAGCAGTACGAGGGATACTTCACATGTCCAACTGGTAAAAGCCCTTGCCGTTCTTTCTGTTGAAAGCTAACTGTTCCTCACTGCAAAGGCCTGTCAGGACAAGGAGAGGGTAAATATTATCCTCATTAATGTTAAAAGACATCAGGCTCCATTTGTGCATACACAAATCAACAGTAAATTACATGGTGAGATCACTGCTTTCTCATGCTCATTGGGATACAGAATAGTCCTGGACAAAATCTTGTCTAATGTGTCACATATATTTGTAATTCCAAAAGGCAGTTGCATGTGCATGTGTGTATGTGCACGTGTGTCTGCAAAGCACTTATTAATCTGTCTGTGGCCTTTCGCTGGCTTATGAAGTCGTGATTGTGTGTCATTGTTTTGGCTTCATTTATTTGAACACACACCCCGTAATCATGCTTGCAAATATACAGCTTTATAAAGGCGAGCTGCCATTTTCATCATGGCGCTAACAAAGTGCATTTGAAATCACTGACTTCCCTTGAGCTGAGCCATCAGTGCTCACACAATACCAATCAGAAGAAAAAACTCTCAGCTTCAAAGCTTCAAGCTTGACTACATTAATAATATTAATAAAACAGCAAATTGAATGTGTGGGCTAAGAGGTGGGGGGAGAAAGTGTCTTGAAATCCTCTAAAGACATCTGTCTTTGTCTCTGACTCTTGTTTCTCTTTTCATTATTGGCTCATTGAAAGTGAAGGCTAATGACAAAATAGCAGGCTAATTCCTGTAATTATGTATGTTTGTCAGAGGAAATTCACAAATGACAGCGCTTCATTTTCTGATCTTTAAGCCAGTAGCTTCGGGGGTGGCATTGTTACTTACAAAGCATTTACAGACAGGTCATGAATTAGTGAGGTGTAGATGTAGGTGGCAAGAGGAAAATAGCTCCCCTGGGGAATGCTTGCACAACAATCTTAACCCCTGGCCGTTATTGTCATGAAGAACAATTCAGCAGAAATAGGGAGCAGTAAAGAATTCATATGCTTTGCTGTTGCAAGACATGAATGTCCAGCAAAACAGGATGTAACACCACATGTTGCATGATATTTGAATGTAAAAGGCAACGCTGAAAGAAACAGAGACACAGTAAACTGCCAAAGGGTTTTAGCTTTTCAGCTGTTCGGTGCTTTTCCAGAGCTGTCATATGAAGAAAAATGCATGTCATAATAAAATGGCTTTGAATACCACAATATTTGACCTTTCCAATAAATAGATTCAGCAGTATTATGACAGCACACAAAGGAATCTGTTTTAATGAGCAGGAGGGAGGCTGAATAGACTGGTTCAAACAGGGTCAGTGCAGGCTTTTCAAAGCACACGCTGGCTTTTTCCTGCT
>NW_018127967.1:275735-276468 GCF_001952655.1 Monopterus albus | reverse complement strand
GACAACTGCTATGATGTTTGAGTTACTGAATCATTGTAGCCACTTGTTCTGTTTGGACAGTTATGATGGCTAGGGCTGCTCACATCGCTACTCTAACTAATATTCTGACTTTTCAAGATAAAATATATGGCAGCTCACAGTGCAATAAATGTGCCTCCAAATGCAGCGGAGAAACGGGCCTTCTTTAACTTAAACAGAAAAGAGGGAGCTGCTGTGGTTTGGTGACAGACATAGAGCTAATAAGTTACAGTAGCTCACTTTGTCTCCTTCATGTGCTTGGGTGATGATCCTGGATGCTTCCCAGTGAAAAGCTCAGGGATGTGGCTTTGTGCTGCTCTCTTACAGTAATCAGAAGTGGAGAAGTAAATACCACTTCCTAAACTAATCCATTAGTCTATACCCACTGTGTTTGCTCTCTTGTCAAATTGGAACATACTGTATTATTTGAAAAGACGTTTGACTTATCCAAGTTTGTTTTTGCGGGTGGAACGATCTCTTTGTGGCTGACAAGGACAAAAATGTACCAGCCATATTTACAGCGCGTGTATTCCATCCATCCAGTTTCTTCTGCTTATCCAAGGTTGAGTCCATTTTTCGTGATGCCTGCTTTAGGGAGCGGAGCTGCGAGCTGTACCACGGGGCCTCCTCTGTTTCACTACCTTCTTTTTCAGAGGGGCAACGGTATCAAGTGTATTACGCAGGAAGGCTGCAGTACTATCAACAAGATTATCGA
>NW_018127967.1:268478-269577 GCF_001952655.1 Monopterus albus | reverse complement strand
AATTCTGTCTCTCAGAGTGGGAATGCACCTACAATGTGAATTTCAGACCCCTCCATGATTTTTAAGGGAGAGAACTTGCAAAATCGCAGGGTGTTCAAATACTTCTGTTCCTCACTGTATACCCTGTTTCCAGTAAACTTGTTCACCTGTGGAAGGTGTTTTTTGAGCATTCCTCAACTTTCCCAGTCTTTTGTTGCCCCCTGTCCCAGCTCTTTTGGAACGTGTTGCAGGCATCAAATTCAAACTGAGTGAATATTTGCAAAAAAACAATAAAGTTTATCAGTTTGAACATTAAATATCATGTTTTTGTGGTGTATTCAATTAAATATGGGCCAAAAAGGATTTGCAGCAGAGCTACGTGTCTGCCATTTTGAACTCAAAGTGATTATCAAATCTACAGAAAAACCTAACAGCAGTAAAACATACAAGAGTAAAACAAAGTTCTCTTTCTATTGTCATATATATTGAACATTATCATAAATATGCATATTGTTAGAACAGTTTATTTATATATTAAATATATGAAAGTGTGGGTATTGCATCCCATTTCAATCTAACATGGCTATAGACCAGTTTTTGAGATCAAACACAACATAGTGCATAATGTAAACTCTCTCTCTCTCTTTCTCTCTCTCTATATATATATTAAAAATTCCCCACTCACCCCACTTCGGGGTGGTCTTGTATGCCTTCCTTCAAGCTCAGGTCCTCTACCAGAGGCCTGGGAGCTTGAGGGTCCTGCCCAGTATCTTAGCTGTTCCTAGGACTGCCCTCTTCTGGACAGAGATCAACGATGTGGTTCCTGGGATCTGTTGGAGCCACTCTCCCAGTTTGGGGGTCACATTGGGATGTTCATATTACCACTGGGACCACTTGTGCCTTCATCTTCCACATCTTTTCTAGTTCTTCTTTCAGCCCTTGGTATTTCTCGAGCTCCTCGTGTTCCTTCTTCCTGATGTTGCTATCCCTTGAGATTGCTACATCTATCACTACGGCCTTCTTCTTCTTCTGTTTGTCCACCGCTACTATGTGCGGTTGGTGGGCCATTACCAGTTTGTCAGTTTGTATCTGGAAGTCCCACAGGATCTTAGCTTGGTCA
>NW_018127967.1:265318-266415 GCF_001952655.1 Monopterus albus | reverse complement strand
CATAACAGCAGGGTGCAAGATGCTAGCAGGCAGGGCATACATGGAACGCCATAACCAAGTGGCTGGCATAGTGTACAGAAACATCTGTGCCGAGTACAGGCTGGAAGTCCCAAAGTCAAAATGGGATACACCTCCAAAGGTGGTTGAGAATGACCAAGCTAAGATCCTGTGGGACTTCAAGATACAAACTGACCAACTGGTAATGGCCAACCAACTGGACATAGTAGTGGTGTATGCCTATTTAAACATTGCCTCCACTATTTTATAATTCATACATCATTCTTCACTGCAGCCACTTGGTGACAGTGTTGCATTAGCAGTTGTCCACACTTCAGCCCAGAATCCAGCTAACAGTTCTCTGAGTGACCTGATGTTAAAATTGAACTATTACAGAACATCCAGGACTAAATACCACATGGGCAGTAACTGGAACAAAAACTAGACTTTATTTGCTCTATATTTTATTTACATTTGAGGCTTGATTCTATAGAGGAGAAGGTGGATATCACATCATTTCCTGGTCCAAAACCCAGATAAAAGAGAGGTGCTGATCATTGGCCTGGCTTGACATAGACAACAGTTTGATCAGGTAACAACTGTGGCAACTATGTGACAACTTGACAATGGAGAGATTTTTCAAAACCTCACAATCAAGAATCTCGCCCTCTCTAATGATCAGTGCATTGAAGATATTCTTTTATCTTTCAAACATAACTAAAATTCTGTCTTTCTTGTCGATGTCAGATACAGAGACCATTATTTTGATTTTATTATAACTAATTTCGCAGCCCTGCCATGTATTACAGCTAAAGGTCTTCATATGGTTCACAATGCTGCAGCTAGAAAGTTTGACCATGTCATATCAACTTTAGCTTCCCTTGATTGGCAGATTAGACTTTCTAATGATGGAGGCCTGTTCGCCTCCCTACCCTCTGGCCGGAGGTTCAGAAGTGTGAAATGTAGGACCTCTAGACTGAAAAACTCTTTCTTTCCCTCTGCCATCAGACTCCTAAACAGCTGAGGAGTTTATTACCAGGAAATACGTGATGTACTGTTTACATTCTGTTTGCACATGCATAATTGCACATTGACTGTTG
>NW_018127967.1:262553-263272 GCF_001952655.1 Monopterus albus | reverse complement strand
GTTCCACTTCATGATTGTGTCCCACTTGTTGTTGATTCTTCACAAAAAATTACAGTTTTATATCTTTATGTTTGAAGCCTGAAATGTGGCAAAAGGTCGCAAAGTTCAAGGGGGCCGAATACTTTCGCAAGGCACTGTACATGTCCCCATGCAAGGGGCAAGTAAACCAGCATAAGGCTAGTATATCAAAATAAGCAGTATTTACAGCAACAAACAGTGTAAACAATGCAGACAGACAAAGGAATGTTCATTGAAATGTCATAAATAGGAGTAAAAATAGAGTAGTTAAAAATAGAGACCTGTACGGATCTGTATGATCTGTACAATGTATGTTTACAGGTATTGCACTGAGGGTTACTGTCCAGACATACTGTCGGGGGTCAAGTGTTAATCAGAGTGACGGCCTGGGGGAAGAAACTGTCCTTGTGCCGGGTTGTCTTGGTGCACAGTGTGATGAGATGGAGTACAAAGCTGCAAAGTACAGACTGAGGAAAGCCATCACAGCGGCCAAGAGGCAGTACAGAGAGAAGCTGAATGGCTTCTATTCTACTGCTGACTCCGGATGGATGTGGCAAGGCCTCCAGCACATCACAGACTACAGGACCACCACCAGCATCATCAGTTCCACAGACAGCCTGCCGGATGACCTCAACACCTTCTACACCCGCTTTGAGACCTCCAGCCACAACACAGAGAGGAGGCACACACACACCGAGACC
>NW_018127967.1:251179-262098 GCF_001952655.1 Monopterus albus | reverse complement strand
GCAACTTCTACAGCTGCATCATTGAGAGCATCTTGACCAGCTGCATCACTGTCTGGTATGGCAGCACTACTGCTATGGACCGCAAGCGCCTACAGAGAGTGGTAAAGACTGTGGAGAAGATCACCAGGACTCCACTGCCCTCTCTGCAGAGCATTTACCACCGCAGGGTGCATAGGAAAGCTGCCTCCATCCTCAAAGATCCCACCCACCCCCAGCACGGACTGTTCATCTCTCTGCCCTCTGGCCAGAGGTTCAGAAGTGTGAAATGCAGGACCTCTAGACTGAAAAACTCTTTCTTTCTGCCTGCCATCAGACTCCTAAACAGCTGACTCAGGATCTACCTCATGTAATTCCATCTGTACTGTTTACATACTCAGTTTGCACATGCACAATATTTACACTTCACAGCTCCCATGTAGCATATATTCTCTCTGCATTATATCGTGTTCTTGTTGTATTTTTATTTGCTCCCTTCACTTGCTGCTTTAAAGTGCCTTAGATTTGTGATTTTACTGCCTAATCTACTTTATATTTCATTTGTATTTTGTGGCATTCATGTGGACGGCAAAGTAAGAATTTCATTGTACAGGGAAACATGTTTCCTAACTGTGAATATGACAAATAAACACTTTGACCGTCTCTCTCTCTCACCTCCTCCCTGTCCTCTCTTCTCACTCTGTGCTGGACCATCAGCAGTCTAGAGACCCCTCTCTGTCCCCTGGTTGTCAGGACCTCATTCCAGATGTTTTGGATCTGGATTTCCGTGCTCCAGAGGAATCCATGTAACATTTGTTCATTCATTTTTAAAACCAGAAATCAAAGGACAAATCATTTTTTTCAGTATTTGCATCCAAAACCAAACCAAACAAAACAAATAAACAAACAGATAACAGCTCATTTTCCAATTTCCAATTTTGTGCTGCAATCAAAAATGGAAAAAACATAACAAGCACTCACATTCAATTTTGTGTTTCATCTAAGATGTTGCTGACATTTCTGAGCATCTCAGGAAAAACGAGGCGGAAATCTCGGCATAAGTCTTTGGTCTGTGTACAAAGTATAATTCATTTCTGATTGTTACAAACTTTGGAGACCAAACTATTAGAAAAGGAAGCAGAAAAAGAGTAACCGGTCCCTGGGAAGTCATGTTAGGTAAGTTCAACTTTTATGGATGTGTGTAGTCTGGTCTTGTTGTATGCATGACTTTATGGGGTTGGTTTGTCCATCCACACAACGTTGAAACAGCTCGTCTGTCCAACAGTGGAACTAACTGAGAGCTAAGTGACTGTTGTAGGCTGTAAGTCACATTTCCTCTCTCCCCTCCCTGTGTTTGTTCCTCTCTCCTACAGGGTACAGTATGTGTGGTGTACTTGGGGCCAGTCTCATTTCAGTGCCTCATGTTGAAGCATGTTTGGCAACATGTGGATGTTGCTTGTCCTCCTGATAGATGCTCTTCAGTTATGTTGAAAAATTTGTCATTCTGACTGTCCATACTGTAAATGTACTGTGTTCTCTCTTCTGTACCCACCTACTGTATGCCTGGGGGTGGGGTGGGGGGGTGGCGCTACACAAGTTTTATATCAATACAATGGGACTTGACTATTTTGCACACTATTTACATTTGTGCCTCTTTTATCCAGCACATGATTTCCCCCAAAAGGGGCTTTCATATAGGACGCAGTGGGTGCTGTGCTCCGGTATCAAACCCATTCATTTCTATGTTGCGTGGCGCAAGAACGTATCTGCGCTGCGCCGAGCGCCTGCATTGAGGTTTAAAACCGAAGGTAGTGCTCTGTGAGGACACCTCGACGTGTTGATTGCGGAGAACCACACAGACCACAAAGAAAATGGAGGAGAAGCTGACTTTGGCGGACCCACACCCTCTTCTTCTTTGCTGCAGCTCGTGTCCTCCTCGTCATCAATAAAACTAAAGCCAGAGCTTTTCGCTGACGTGTAGAGACAGATCATGTCTCCACGTCTGCTTCTCGAAAAACTAGTTCATATCTGCTAAACACCTCCCGGAAAGCTTTGTTGTCCTCTAGCAACTGCTGTCCAACATGTGCGCGATTTGCGCATGTGCGCCCTCCTCCCCTGTACCGCGCCCAACCCTCGCGGCGTGCGCAAGCGCATACCGCGTCCTGTCGGGAACTCCTTTAAATACTGAATTCCGATGAATGTGTGCAAAGTCACTGTCCAGTGAAAAGCATGTAACTCCAGATTTGGAGGATGAACAGGATGAACTGTTCCCGGACACTGGAACGATTCTCCTTCTGTTTCGGCTAAATGAAATGTTCACACAGGCAATGTGAAAACTGGATGATCACAAAGCTGAAAATGATGGAGTCCACGCACGAGTGCCACTACATGTTGCTTACTGTCTAAATTTGTTAATACTTTGTCTTTCATCTGCCTTGTGACAATCCAATCAAGATTAATAGAACAAAAACTACCACACAAAGGATGTTAATACACAAACATTTTATTGGTGACAAACAGTGAATACCTGGCAATGAAAAGAAAAACATCTATTACTGTGTTGAAAACTGCAAGAGAACAGCAGGTAATGCAAAGAGAAAAACAAACCAACCTTTATATCATCAATAAAAGAACAACGTGTACACTGTGTTGCGCTCCAGAGTGGCTGAGATGATCCTAGCTCAGTCATTTTAGCTGTAACATTTATTGAACATTTGTATATTCTAGATAATGATAAGCAGATACTTGTACATTATGCAAGCTGGCTAGACTGCTACTTCAAATCACATCCACTGAACTATTTGACCTCAGACTGATCGACCAGAAATTCAACGTCGTCTCAGCTTCGCGCGCCGAGAGCAGAAAGCTACTGTAAAGTCAGCTACACGTCTTCCTACAGTTTTATCATTGCTTTAAGTATAAAGCTGCTACATACAGGAACAGTATCTTCATCAAACAATAATCACAGTTGCACCAAATGCACTGTAATTACCTAGACAAGGAAACAACAGAAACATGGTGTTATTAAATCCTTCCAGTTGATATCCGTCCTTTGTGAGTACAGAGATGTCTCAAAGGCATAAAAGATTATTAAGGTCAGTTACCAGTTAAGCACTGGATGTGAAGTGCTGCCCTGCTACAGTGGTTATGAGCATTAACATCAGCTCAGAAAGCAGCAGCCCAGCCCGTCTCCAGCTCTGGGACGAAGCTGAGGACAGTTTCTTCCAGAAAACAAAACACTATATCATCATCATCATCATCACTGATTTTGTGTATTAGTAACAGCAGTCAACTTGTTGTTCAGTCATTCCTGTGACACATGCGAAACGTGCATTGCAGAGTGCTGAAGACAGCAGAGAGCACTGAAGCCTGTGTGACGTTGTACAGCGACACTGAAAAGCAAGCCTTGATTCAAAAGCGGCTTTGAGAGTGGTCAGAATTAAGATCTTCCAAAGCACAAAGTACTAGCACAGAGCGTCTCAAATATCTATGAGGTACCAATACCAATACCTCCATGATTACTTTGTCTCTTTCTCAAGCCAAACGAAGGTTGACTGTTCTTCATGTCGCCTCTTTACAGTATACTTCATGTCTAGTTCTGCATTTTTTAGCTTGAGTCAAGTGTAAACACCACATGTCCTGGAGTTGTGTTAGGATATGGTGAGGTAAACAAACCTACTGAATGGGCTGATCACTATCCAACTGGAGGAAGTGCAGCCTCTTGTGCAAGCCAGTGCACTGAAGCAGCTGTAAAGGCTCAGTCCCACCAGCATTTACTACAGCAACATTTTTAAACAAAATCTCTCTGAAAGAACAAAACCCAGCCTAGTCCAAACTGAAGGAAGCTGTCACACCTTCCAGTTTTCTATAATCCTGCTCTACCCAACCAGAAACAACATGAACAGAGAATTTTGCACTGGGTGAAACTTGCCACGATCAAAGGCACCTACTGCGTGACGTACAGTAGTCACGACACCGCCAGGCCTGAATGAGGACAAAGACATTTCAGCAGAACTAACTCCCAGTAATGCCCCTTTAACTCAATCTAGGAAGATTATTTCACAAGAATGTTGATCATGTTGTACATTTATCTGTGGCACTGGCCTTCAGTGAATTCACAGTCAGTGTGAAGCTCAGGGATTAGGTCTGAAGCCACACTTCTATATAAAGCTATGTATATCATCAGGAGGGTGCAGGAAACCAGCGTGTGTTCTGTTGGGGTGACTGAATCTTGACATCACATTGTATTCACACTAGGCACTCTTTTGATTAAACTTCTAAAACGTTAACCTTTTACAGTCATCTGGAAATGTGGCTTTTTACTCTACTTGATTATCACTGACCTCCAGTTTTTAACACAAAAACAATAATTTCTGCTAAATTCAATGGCTCTTCTTAGCAGTAGGGTGGAAGCATACATAGTTTTCTAAAGGTAACACATCATTTTGAACTACCTACAGAACGTACTGCAGGTTGGATGGAAGAGGGGCCTGGACACACTGAGATGCTGCTACCACAAACAGCCTCACAGCAGACTTGTCCACTGAAAGGACAGAGGTATTCACGTTTATTTTGTGATTGCAAAAATGAACAAAAAAGGGTAGCAGGAGACACATCCAGCCTCCGACTTTGAATGAACAAGGCGATCAAATCTGTCTTGGCCTCTCATGCTATGGCTGATGAGGAAAACAGGCGGAGATGTGAAAGCATGCATTCAGTGCACACAGACAGGCCAACTGACAGAGACACACACGCACACACATATTCTTGGCTCTAAAGCTGCTAAAACAATGCTAAAAATCTGTACAATATTTAGTTATTGTATTTACAGAAATAAACATCAGTCTCGACTGGCCTGCACCTCGGTGCAGAGTCACCCCTGCCGTCAACATATTCAAGCGGGCGAGTGGCATTTCGCCCACATCTAAAGCTCAAACAAAGAAAGGCAACAATTAAGCACATTTGATTCTGAACTTGCTTTTCAGATTGCACTCGCAGCACTTCTCACATTTTTAGATTTAGATTTAATTGTGGAAAATTTCTAGTAATCGTGTACTGGTGGTTCTACATGACTTAGTCAATTTATTAAAACTATACTAAACATTATTGTCAGCAATTCTCCAAACTGTGGTGTTTTAGACTGGTTTCAGTTTTCAAAAGTTAGGATGCTAGCACCTCATATGCTCCAGTACTGTGGAGTACTGTACAATGCTCTGTCATTTTGTACCAATATGTGATGTACTGTAGTAAAGATGTGTCACACACCTGGTGCTAAACCAGTAAAAAGGCTAGGTTTTTAAGGTGGGTTCTCCTACCATGCACAGTGTTTGTTGCCCCGAGTGCAACAAGGGAGTATGTACAAACTGTCGAACATGCGAAATGTAAATCTCCTGTCTTCCTCTAAAGCTGTTCCATTTTAAACAGCCATAAAGGGGCTAGTCGGGCTGAGTGGGAATTGTTATCAACAAGCTAAAAACAAAAACTATCTGTACATGACTGTGAAATATAAAAACAATGTTACACAAGTGCAGTTTCCTTCAGCTCCATGGAGGGGTTTAGCACATTGTTTTGGTTTTACGGCCCACATTCTTATGGTTTGGCGCACTCTCAAACTACTCATCGCCCAGAGCAGCTGGTCCCAGTGAAAAGACTGATAAACCCCAGAATACCTGCTCCACGCCAAACAGCAGACATAGCTAGGCACTCTCTCCTGAACATAACGAAGCATTTAGCAGCCTACGAGTTAGAGATCATACCCGAGTGAATATGGGTGCTCAACACAACTTTAAAACAATGCCAACGCTGTCTCCTGTGAATGACGAGTTGTTTGCTAATGTGTTAATCATATCAGTTTTAAGAGGTGATATTATGCATCTGTTGTGTACAGATATGTGCTGTTTAAAGCTTGTTTTACTTCCCCCACAGGTGGCCCCAATTCAGCTCCTGGTCCCATCTTCACCCATCGCTGATATGTTTTACACAGCCACAGAAGGCTCGCACTCTTGTCGACGTTTGCACCAAGTCCAACTAGCCCCCCTCTTGCCTCTACTAGCGATGCCTGTCAGGTTTTCATTATGTACCCTATTGCAAACAGCAACACTCACAATGGTGAAGAATCCTTTCAAAAAATTCCTGGATCCAGATGATGATACAGATCAGCACCAGAATGTAACGGACTGTTCGGTGGGGTATAAAATGCATTACTTTGAGTTATGTTGTTACCAAACCAACAAACAAATGCTAGTAAAGACACTGCCCCTAGCCTTGGTGGAGCTAATAAAATGGTATGCTGTGGAACATGGATGGCAGTAGGGTAACATGTTACTAGTTTACAGTTTAAAGGGCGGAATCATGCAAAACCACGCTGTGACTCTCAGCACAGCAGTGAAGGGGAATATCGAGCTGGAAGCTTTGAAGAACATGAGCAGACCTTCCATCAAATCCTCAAGGCATGTTATTATGACCTTTTTATACTGTCACCACACAAAATGTTTTGTAGTGCACATATACCACATGAAGCAACCAAACAGCCAAATCAGCATCATTAGCGATACACAATGATCTGTCGATCAGTAAAGAAAGTGAGACATATAAAGATGTTTTCTGTCTGCATATTCACCTTGGTTATGTAGGAATATTATCTTATATAGCTTGTTTTTTTCTTGCTTCAAGAGCCTTTCCTCTGTAATACATTATGGCTGAATAGTGCTCAAGCATCAACACTGAGAAGGCCTGTATCTGTGCTGTCAACGAGCTCTCATCTAACAAACTACAGGGATGGATTGAAGTGATGAACTGAAAACATACTGAAGTCACCTGAGGGGGTTTTCCATTAGAGGAACCTGCCAAAAGCTAGCGCTCGTAACAGGTTCTGCATTTGTTTCCACTGTGCTCTGCCTCAGCCTGCATTCTGGGAACAAAATTTCAGGGGGGGGGGGCATGCATGCAGAGCAGTCACCTGTGATTGGTTACATCTGTGTTGTGTCACCTCAAGCGTCATCAGTACAGGTGAGTAGAGGAAAAACAAGGACCCAGAGGTTACGTTAACAAAATATTTTCCGTCATTGATGGAATTTTTTTAATAACGATGGAAAAATCTGATTCTGTCGTTCTGATCTACACTAACTGAGAGTTAGGCTATTAAAAAGCCCAATAACTGCTATGGCAGCCTCAAAACTTTGAAGTGGAGCTGGCAGTCCAGTCTCCAGTGTGTGATCCTTCAAGTTGTGTGTTCACGCTCTGCTAAGCTGAATGCATGTGTGTGGTGCAGAGCCCCTCCCTCCTCTAAACAGAGAAAACACAGTGGAGAAACAAAGCAGGATGGCCCGCGACAAACCAGAAGGTTATGCAGGGCGAATTACAGAGTATACTGCTCATTAGGTTCCAATAGTGGAAAGGCAGCTCTGAGAGGTCTTCATGGGTCGCTTAGGTTTGAGGAACCGAGACTCGTCAAAGGGATCAAGTCCAAACTGTGCTCAGTCTAATGGGGTCCACTATTACCACTGTGGGTCTCGGGACAGCGTGTGAATGTGTCCAATACTCGAGTGGATCCCGACAGCCCTGAGAAAATACTGATAAGTATATTTGGAGGTGATACATAGAATGACAACTGTTAACGAGGGAATGGGAGTCGAGCTCATTTTAAGATTTAAAGGGCTTTTTTTGGGAATTAGAATTAGATTTGTTTTGGGCCAGTTCCAAAATTCTGGAGCCATGAAGACCTCTAATAACCTCTCATAACATGAATTCTAAAGTGTAAAACTTTGTTTCAAGCTTTCAACCCTCGATGTTTAAACCAAGAGTGTATGCACTTTGAGATTCATTATCGTTAACCACTTCTCAGTAACTGACCCCAGCTTTGTGTGTGTGTGTGTGTGTGTGTGTGTGTGTGTGTGTGTGTGTGAAAGCCAACCAATTCAATAATTCTGCAACATTAGCTCTCTCATGGCCTACTTAATGGCTCAGGAAGTCAATGCTAGCTTTCACAGTGCGTCCGGTGGACACATCCACCGCCATAGCACGAATCTCAGTGTCACCAAACTGCATGAGCGTCTGGATCTCGCGGCGCAGTGCTGTGCTTTCCGTTCCGCTCACATCCAAGCGAAGTGTGCCACACTTCTTGACGCCAGGCTCGCTGATGAAGCTCACATTCTCCCTCTCGGAGCAATACACGTGGATGACAATAACCTGCTGGGAAGGCTTGGCTGGGGTGTAGCTCCGTTTCACCATCTCACCCAGTGCCACAGACTGGTCGGCTGCGATGAATGTGTCGAAAACATCAGTGCACCAGCGAGTGCCATCCTTCACCAGCAGCTTCTCAGGCGGGTGTTTGCCCTCCACAAAGCGGTTAAGGACACCTACGCCGTATGTGAGGGGTGAGCGGCGGACTTTAATGACACTGGGGTCCAGCCCAAACAGCACAGCACCTTTCAGGATGGTGAGGCCAACGTCGTGTGGTATGATGATGCGGCTGCGGCCCTGGAGCATGTTCTGGACAGCTTGCTGCAGCAGAGGTGACTCAGCAAACCCACCCACTAGGAACAGGAACTTAATGTTGCTCACCTCTGGCTTCTCAAAGAGCTCGGCTGCAGAAGAGAAACAGAATCCTTTATCCAAATACCTCAAAACTGTACTTAAGTATAGCACTTAAAATAATGTAACTAGTTCCTTTGCATCTCTGCTGGTCTCCAGCAGTGGGTAAAGTTTCTCTTTAAAGCATAATAATTCCATTTTATGACAACTTATCAGAAAATGTGGTTTAACTGTACAGCAATGCAAGTAACAAGATGAGTAGACAGCCAGTAAACAAGCTATTTTAGCCAACACAGTTTAAAGTGCTTTTTTGTCAGTGAATGCACCTAAAATGCCACTAATAATCCCTCACTGCCAAGAAAAACCTCTCACAACAACTACAATTAGAATTAACACTTTGCATTTGTATGCCTCCACCAACCAGACAAAGTCGTGGGAATCAGATGGATGTGAGGTCACTGTGACCTTTGACTTCCAAAATCTAATCAGGTCATCCCTGAGTGGACATTTGTGCCAAATTTGAAAAAATTCCCTCAAGGTGTTTCTGAGATATCTGTTCCATTCACAGGAATGGGCCAGATGGATGTGAGATCACTGTGACTTTGACCTTTAACCATACAAATTTAACTAGGTCATGCTTGAGTCCAGTTGGACAGTTGTGCTCAATCTGAGCAAGCTCTCTTTAGTTATTTCTGAGTTACTGTTCACAAGAAGGCACAGGTGCCTGCACGGACAGATGGACGGGTGACCTGAAAACATCACACCTTCGGCTATGGCTATTGCCAGCGTGGAGGCATAGAAAGCACTGTGAAGTTAAAGCTGAAGAACAGTTTGGGTTTTGCCCTGCTTCCACATCTCACTGACTGACTACAAGATCATTATTACAGCTTATAACATTGGGCGAAACTAAGAAAATACAATCAAACGTCTATTAATATGTAATTTTCTTAAACTGTAACAATAATGATTCAGAATTAGGAGAGATTTAGATTTTGAGGCTTGTGTTTGATGCTAAACAGTGAAACTATGTTCAGATTTAGTTGTAATGGGGAAAACAGAAGAAAAGTGCCACTGCTGGAATTTCCTGCCCTATGTATTTTAAGGTGTTCCCATTTGGGCAGACAAAATATGGGAAGATAGAATGGAAAGTTAGAAAAATAACCTCAGCGCCTGATTTACCTGCTTCGGGGAAGGTAAAAGGAGGCAGTGTGTGTGTTTATTAACAACTTGTGGTGTGGAGATGTACGGACTGTTTATAAGCACTGTTCGCCAGACGTAAAGTTTTTATTGCTGAAATGCTGCCCCTACTATCTAGCCAGAGAGCATAATGCTGTGTTTCTGGCTGCTGTGTATGTTAGCCCAAGAGCTAATCCCTCTGCGGCTCTCAGCAAACTCTATGATGTCATCAACGCGCTAGAGACAGCTCACCCCGATGCTGTATTTATCACTGCAGGCGACTTTAACCAGTGCAATTTAAAGACTGTACTTCCCAAATATTACCAACATGCGAACATTCCCACCCGGGGCAAGAACACTCTAGATCATGTTTACAGTAACATACGTGGTGCATACAGGGCTGCACCCCGTTCCCACCTTGGATGCTCAGACCACATTTCTTTGTTCCTGTATCCAGCTTACAGACAAAGACTGAAACAAACAAACCCTGTCACCAAACAAATTAAACTCTGGACCCCAAAGACTGAAGTCACCCTGCAGGACTGTTTCACCCAGACAGACTGGGATGTGTTTAAAGCTGCAGCCACCTTGGAGGACTTTTCTGTCAGCGTACAGGGTTATGCTGAGTATGTGACCGGATACATTAGTACCTGTACTGACAACATTGTGCCCACCATACTAGTCAGGAGGTTCCCCAACCAGAAGCCCTGGATAAACAGTCAGGTACGCCACATGCTCGCTCTCATGCATTGAGATCAGGCAACGAGACAGAGTACAAAGCTGCAAAGTACAGACTGAGGAAAGCCATCACAGTGACCAAGAGGCAGTACAGAGAGAAGCTGAATGGCTTCTATTCTACTGCTGAATCCGGACAGATGTGGCAAAGCCTGCAGCACATCAGACTACAGGACCACCACCAGCATCGTAAGCTGCACAGACAGCCTGCCAGATGACCTCAACACCTTCTACACCCACTTTGAGACCTCCAGCCACAGCACAGAGAGGAGGCACACACACACCGAGACCACCCAACCCCCCACCTCCCCTCCAATAACTGTCTCACCAGGCTAGGTACGCACAGTCCTGAGGAAGATCAACCCCCGCAAAGCAGCAGGACTGGACAACATCCCTGGGATGGCTCTCAGGGCCTGTGCCAGTGAGCTGGCTGATGTTCTCACCACCATCTTCAACCTCTCCCTCAGCCAGAGCATCGTTCCCACCTGCTTTAAAACCAC
>NW_018127967.1:229194-250147 GCF_001952655.1 Monopterus albus | reverse complement strand
CTTCATCATGGAGAGCATCTTTACCAGCTGCATCACTGTCTGGTATGGCAGCACTACTGTTATGGACCACAAGCACCTGCAGAGAGTGCTAAAGACTGCGGAGAAGATCACCAGGACTCCACTGCCCTCTCTGCAGAGCATTTACCACCACAGGGTGCGTAGGAAAGCTGCCTCCATCCTCAAGGACCCCACCCACCCCCAGCATGGACTGTTCGCCTCCCTACCCTCTGGCCGGAGGTTCAGAAGTGTGAAATGCAGGACCTCCAGACTGAAAAACTCTTTCTTTCTTTCTACCATCAGACTCCTAAACAGCTGAAGAGTTTATGACCAGGAAATACGTGATGTACTGTTTACATTCTGTTTGCACATGCATAATTGCACAATGACTTCATTTGTATTATGTGGCATTCATGTGGACGGCAAAGTAAGAATTTCATTGTACAGGGAAACATGTTTCCTAACTGTGCATATGACAAATAAACACTTTGACCTTTGACCTTACCACGGCTGTGACAGAGAGAACTGTGGCTAACATTTAACGTCAGGAGAAAGCAGGTATAAAATCTGCTGCCCTGGTCTCAGCATGGCAGCCGTTAGTCATACGACACCTTTTCAAAGTTAAAAACATGTTTGAGGAGGGAGAGGGTGTTTGTAAATCACGTCACTCGCCAGAAGAGAATGTGAGGGGTTTCACAGGCTTTCAGGTCAAACCATACTCTACTTAGCGAATGAACTAATAGATGATTTGACTGGAAGGAGACGAGATTGTTGTAAACATACACTTTCATCTAAGTTTTCTCTCAGTCCACGTGCACAACATCCTAAATGGTGTATTGAAAATAACACAACTGTGGTACATTTCCATCATCAGTGTTGGTAAAAACACAGCTAAATAAAAAAACTGCATTGCAGCAATATTTTGAGCACCTGAAGGTAATTTGGAACAGGTTTACTAAATATCATCTTTTATGTTTAGAGCTGTTGTTGCTCTGTGGTGCATTGTACTGTGGAAGCTGCTTTGCCAGTCATCAAACACTATAAACACTAAATTTGTATAGCATATTTAACATGTGCATGTAAACCCTAATACATGTCTGTTGTGAACAACATTCACTGCTGCTTTCTTATCAAATCTGAATCCAGTAGTTCAACAGTGCGAGTCTTAGTTACACACACAAGCTGCAAGAGAGGGGCCACAGCAGGGCAGACAGGAGGCTGTGCTTTCACTGCATTCACATAAAATCCTCACTTGACAGTGTTGTGCGGAGGTGTGGTCATGTTTATTTGTGTTTTAGAACATAACCGGAGTGAAACAATCAGAAAATAACATTTCTGTGATTCACAAATTTCTTTTGCTAGCACCGCTCCCCCTGGCTGAGTCACGCGGGCAGGCGGACGGATTTGGTACGAACTAGTGACGCTGAACCGACCAATCAACTGTACAAAAACTGAGTGGATGTACGAAAACTGGGACAAAATTTTGACGAAAAAAGTCGTTGAAAACCGAATCGTACAAAAAGTAGGGCATACGAAAACCGAGGTTCCACTGTACTTCATATTATATACAGCCTTTTCCATTAGTTATTTGTATAATTTAAGAGGGAAGACAGAATGACTACTAGCTACAGTATATCTGTTGTGTAGAAGTTGTTTTCTGTAGTTGTACTATGAGATAAAACTGGGCACTTCTATTGATATCAGAATGGCAAGCAGCATTTCATTTGCACATGTGTGGGTGAGTTGAAGCTATCAGTGCAGCTTACTGAGGTGTTGGATGATGTGGTCTATGGTAGGCTTGAAGAGGGAATTCATAGCATCTGGACTCATCCTCAGCATCCCCTGAGATGACCATTTAACAAAATCCACACTGGAGAGTAGAGGAAAGAAGGGGTTACATGAAAATCGGATGTTCAGTGCAGTGAACTGTGTTCCTATGTTTTGCTTTGCATCAGACAAAACCCTTCACACACTCTTTGACATGATTTTGTATAATGACAGCACAATGTTCATATAATCCTGATTCCATTCCACTAAAGTCACTAAACAACATTACTGAATTATAGCTCAGTGCTATCTCCAACACTGAGATAAAAATCCCGTTACTTATACAAACATATAGAGACTATTACATGTAGTCCTTTAATCTGTTTACTATAAAACTATTAGAGCCTCTTTAACTGCCATTTTCCTCTTATTTTAAGGAGCCGATGAAGCCTGGACACATAATTATAAGCTCTACAGTTGCACATCCAAATGCGCAATGGCTTCAAACTTATAAAGGCATTTTGATGGATCGATTAAGGGAACTGTGGTATTACATATCAGCCACGGTGTCTGTCAGCTTGAAAACCAGATGCAGAGACCAGCGACAGTCCAGGCTCTGTAGGGAGCGGGGTCTTAAATTTCTTCATAAGCTATTTCCCTCAGTCCTGCCTCTCTAGGTCTGATACCGTCTGTCTGTCAGCTCATAAATCCTGAAAGAATCTATAGTATCCATCTGCTGTGATCCCATGTGTGTAGTGATTCATGTACAGTAGTGCACATTTAAGTGTGTGATACTGTTAATGTTGGCCCCTCCCAAGGTTTTCCAGCATACTGAGACAGACTGAGCACTTCCAGTAAGGCATCTGAGGAGCCTGGGGGCTACCAGGAGCTCCAGTTTCAGACATATAAATATCTTTTAATGTCCTCCTCTGTGGGATTATGAAAATCCACACAGGCATGAGATAGGGCCATTAAAATCCACGGTGGTCCCATAAATCAGTCGTTTCAGTACTCTAATGACTGAAAGTTATGTCACCAACAATATCACTACCACTGAGGTCTAGTGACATGCTTTTATCTGAGCATCTCTTAGTTCCTAATGCCAGTCTTCTCTCAGTTCAAGTGACTCAGGTCACCTCATAAGATACTCTGAGGTGACAAAATGATGAAAATAAATTGTTTCCCTGGGTTATACATTGTAAAGGATGCATGGATGCCTTTCTTGGAAAATAAATTGTATTCTATTATCTGTCTGGCCCTTGAGGTGAAACGCGAGACTTGCACAGCCAGTTTCTGGACTACAAGACTTAAAACCAGTGGAAGTGCAAACAAACTTTAGGCATCAAATTTAAATTAGATGAAAGTTTATAGATCCCTGAAAAGGTTATTGCTAGGTTACATACAACCAGCTGAACAGTGCCGTGCACTACAGCTACTCAGCTGGGCTCTCTGAAACACCTATACAAGCTTCCAGAACATTAATACATTTTATTCAAGCTGTTTATTTTTTTTTCACATGACTAAGAATTAAAAACTATCAAGTTAAAAAAGCCACAGACTTTTCAACTACTAAGAAAAACAGTAAAATTAACAATTACAAATAATCAGCATTCATTACTTTATTGTTTTATTATTTGGAATAATAATAATGTCAATTTTGTTAACTATCCTCCACTGATCATTCTCATGTCTGTGCGTTATTTACAAAGCTGGAGTCAGCACATGGTTAACCTACTGGCGTTAGCGTCAAAAATGTCTCCATACTCAGATCATGTGAAGTCCAGCACCTCCCGCTGCCTTTTCCAACATTTTTTTATTCCTTCTTATTCTGTTTCAGTTATTATGTGAAGATGTTTTTCACAGCTAATTAAAAATACAAGAAAACAGAACAGCTCCCTGCTGCAGATCCTGCATTTTATGTTCCACCTATTTATCCCTGTTCAGGGCCACAAAGTCACTTCTGCATGCTGCCTGAGGGTTTGGTCCCTGGTTGTCTGAGCTACTCACTTGCTTTTGCGCAGGGCGTGTTCCACACTGTGCCCCCTGAACTTCTTGTAGTAGTCAATGAAGGAGAAGGGTAGGTTAATATTGAGTGGGTTAGTTCTGTCAGGGGCCGCCGCTCTCTTCCGAGACTCAAATGCAATCATCAGGTCCACCCAGGCAGCCGGCCTCTTTATCTTAAACTGGTCGACGAAATCCTGGCCAAAGATCTTACACAGCAGCTTCTCAAATTCATAGTCAATCCCAATAGAGCCATAGGGGCCACCTGATCATGAGTACAAATGAAACAAGGTAAGACTCTATGTGCCATACCGAGAGAGAAGTAATATTATGCTATAAGCCTCTTTACCTGAGGCCTTGTAAAGCTCCTTTAGATGTCCCTCTGGAAGACGGATCTGATGAACAGTCAGGTCCACTGTCCCTCCACCACAGTCCACCACTACGTAACGGTCACCTGCACAGAGAATACACAAAAATGGAACATAGTGTGCAGTGAGCTCAGACAAAAGCAATTTAAAATGCAAGTCATCCAACTTCCTGCTGTGCACCCACTGCCTCTCATCTACCACAACCATTTTTAGGAACATTCTCAGGGGAGGATGGTGGTTTCAAGAACCGGGCCACAGGAAGTGCTGCTGACCTACATTTATGGGGCTATAATGTCAGGGGCGTGCTGGTGAGGGGGCGAAAGGAAGGAAAATAGATGCGGTAATGTGGGAGACCCAGGACTGACTTAAGCAAAGACCAGATGGTGAACAGAGATGGGACATTAGATGACTCACACAATGAAATACATCCAAGGTCATATTTCTTCACAAGTGCATGTCACATAATGTACTGTGGGTGTGCAGCTGATGGTGGGTAGTTCCACTTAAGGTGTTCAAAAATAATTCTATTTTTATTTTCCTCAAATCACATCTCTCATAAAGTCCCACTGAAATCACTTGCTGTCAAACATTTTATTATATATTTGTTGTTACTGAAAGTAAGAAAAAAATGCCTTTGGAGATCATTTCAGATCAGTTTCTGAGTGAACATGTCACTGAACATGTCTGGAAGACAGTGTGACGTGAAGAGACAAGGTAAATAAAGCAAAGCTAGTACCAGTAACTGTTCCACTGATGTTCAGTGTTTTGTTAGTAATGGTGTTGAAGAGCAAAGCTGGATTTAAACCTGTGTGTTTGGCTATGTGCTGGCTGCAGGGTTAGGCTGTAGGCTAAAACCAGAGTTATGTACAGTCAACATCGCCGCAGACCTACACATATAAGGGTGTTATGGGTAACTGTATGTCACAGAGGCTTGCAGAGGAGCTGATGGGCAAACCTCCCAAATCTCAACAATGCATTGTGCAGACCTACGCGTCAAGACAGCTGATCGTTGATCTAACCTCATGTTGAAAGGTGGGAACCAAGCACAAAGGTAGATGGAGCAGCTAGGAGAGTATTCTCTCATTCATTAGCAAAGCACAGCAGAATGTTGAGTGTGCTATATCGAACCTGCAAACTGATGTTAGCAGTGAGGTTTCTTAGCGCATTACTGAAACCCAAAAGACTGCGCTAGGACACCTAGTGCACTGGTTCTTCCTCAAAAGAGAGCATGGAACATTTGATTTAGATAGCAGATATGAATGCTGTATACAAATTACAATTCCAAATTAATGGTCTTCTCAACAGGATTAGTTAATGGACTCATCATGGTAATATTCAGATGTTCTAACAGGTTACAAACCAAGTCGATGATTTCTGCTGTTTATTTGCACATTTCAGTACATGTTAAGCTGCAACTTGTGTCTGGCCATCATTTCTATCAGCCAAGATAACACCAAGCTTACTGCTGAAATCTGCAAGAGTGATGACATCACCCAGATGATCAACCATTTAAACAAATAAATAGTTTGTCTAAACAATTTATTTTTAAGTCAAAGTGAACCTAAGAACTCCTAAAATGTCACAATTCCTCACTGCACAGGAGCTGTGTGCCCACAGCCCCAGTTGGTACACGAACTCCAAACCAAATCAGTCTGTAAACTATGACGGGTGTTTCCGACAGTTCAGATAATAACTTTACTGTTTGCCGTCTTTGTCTCTTTCAAATACAGTTAAGTTTGACTAACCCGGGATTTTTTTTATAGGTTTCTGTATATAAGCGTGTTGCGGAGCCAGGGGGTGGTCAGGACGACACCCTGGCTCCGTTTGGCCACCTGTACCAGTCAAAATGTGGTGCTTGTTAATATTAATGGAAGAAAAATGAGAAACGATGACAAATTGTTGCCTTAAATACAACTAGCATTGTTCTAGTGATTTAAAATGGAAAATGGTCAAACTGGATTCATTTTGTTCCAAGCATACAACATGATCCATTCATTTCTCCAATTGTGTTGTTATCAAGTACTTGGCATGAGTCACCTCAGTGGGAGTGGGGGGTGGGGAGAGCAGGAGAGCAGCCAAAGTTAGCTAAAGAAAGCACAGTGTGTCTCATATGTACACAGAATAAACACTTTGATTCTCAAAAAATGTGCGGTTTGTTATTTCATATAATTGGGGTTTAATTTACTTTTTACATCTATTTCAAATGTGCGACTGCTCTGTGAGTCTTTGCCCCAACCTGGCCACCCCATCCAGAGTTTTCTACATCCGTCCCTGATTAAAATAAGATTTAAAAAAAACTGTTATAAAATTGTATGACGCTTTAACTTATCTGTTATTTATTATTAATTAAAACAGTAGGAGAGTGAAGCCATGTGACCAGAGGTTGACTGGAAAATAGCAGGACGACCTGGCAGAAGGAAACGTCTGTGACACTGTTCCTTCTGCAAAGAAGGGAAACTATCCAGCTGCCAGACAGACGGCACGTCTACCATTAATGCTGAACTATTTACAACCTGTCTGATCATCTCTTGCTTCTTACCCTGTCCTAACGGGTTTTAGCAACGCCAAGGTATACCCAGATCTTTGTTTGTTTGGCGTTCAGAGCAAGTGAACAAAGTCATCTTGACTGACAGAACCAGTGACACAGGCTGTAGAACTGAAACCCAAGCTGTAATACACAACAGTCTCTGTACACTGCTTTTTAGCTAAATGGAACTGCTAACTGCTTTTGCTACAGCCAAATAACTATCATACAATGAGAATAAAATCTGATGGAAATAAGCTAAATCAACATAAGATATATAGATATATAGGTTATTTAAAGGCAAAACCTTAAATGTTAGATTTTCAACATGCTCTGCTTCTGCCATCTAAAGCTTACTACCTAATATGAGAGACAGGAAACAGCAAGAGCTGTGACCCTAGAGGAAGAGGAAAGTAAGTCATTAACAGATGAGTAAAAGAAGACAAAGACTCTACCTTCTTCCAGCTCCGACCAAAGCTCCCCTATGACATTTTCCACCAAAAAGGTGCGGCTCTGCCGGTTGCGCCGAACATGCTCCTTAGCTGCTTGTTAACAGAGAGAGAATGTTGTGGTGAGTGTGATGAAGGCGTGAAACTCTGCTGCATGAAGCTGTGTGGCTCTTGCACAGCCATGTGTAAGGCAAGCAGCAGGCTGAGGTGCACATGAATCCACAATGTGGGCAAATCTTATTTCTACACTTTGGAATTCTGATCAGTCTTATTTAATCTGTGATGTGTCTTTTCAAGAGCAGCTGAATTTCAGGTGTGTAACAGAAAGATCATTTGCCTGTTCACCACATACACAGTACTGTATATGTAGAGTACGTAGGCAAGGGCGCTAGGACAACATGTCACAATAGGGTGACCCACCAATCAAGCTGCTTATGGCGTGAACATGCAGTGAGAGTGATGGGATTAAAACACGAAACAGAACATTAAGATTCCACCGAGACAGTGGTGGGAGCTACCAGTAATAACAGTGATATTAATAATACTAGAACGTTAAAAGTGAAATAAAAATCACTGGCTTCACTACAAGTGATCCCGTGTCCATACTAACTCCTCCATGATCAGCCCAAGATTTCAGAATTCTGTATCATTGGGAAGAAAACTGAATAAAGGCCGTTTCCCCTAAATCAACTTTCATCTTAAAGTCTGATGAGATTATCAATTAGTTTAACATTGTTTTGATGTGCTTTTTTTGTTAAAAAAAAAATTTAAATACCTTAAACTTGGTACAAAAATTCATTACATTTTTACTTATCACTTTTTTTTTTATTACTAATTAATCAGAAGGAGAGTGAAGCCATGTGACCAGAGGTTGACTGGCAAATAGCAGGAAGACCTGGCAGTGTTAGGGCAGGAGTAAACGTCAGAGCGACATTTCCTTCTCAACAGAGGAAACAATACAAAGAAGGAAGGCCAACTCTCCAGCTGCCACACAGAGGGCATGAGAGAGGTCCACACAGTTAACGTTACCTCAGAATAACCCTCCAACAACATCATATAAATACTGTGCATGACGAATACTGCCAAAGACAGTTTGAACAAATATGTGAAGATTATTATTTAAAAGAGCAGTTCTGCTTAATCTGAATCTGGCAAAAAAAAACTGTCACTGCAAATTTGTCACCATAAAACGAATAGAGTGAAAAGCAATATCAGCCAGAAAGTGACATGTGTATCATTTGCACTGTAATACAGTATGTTAGGTAGAGTAGGAACGGTCATATGCCAAGTTCACCTTACTCTGTTCCCAACACCTGTTCAAGACTTGATCTAAAGGCACTGCACATAGGCGGAGTTGTGTCATGGCTCGTCATGCAACATGCCACATAAATCCCAGAGCACACACCTGTAGCGGCAGACTTCATTGAGGTGCTACTGAAATGGGTGAGTACTTCAGGATTTTACGGTTTTGACGTGGAGGACAACAGCGTATCCTGAAGCACTGATGCATCTCCTTCATTGAAAATAATGGGTGCAGATGTTGTGATGCAGGTTGCACACTGCCTGTGTGCAGTGACCTTTAGAATATCCAAATACCTGATTAAATATTAAATTAAATATTAAACATATAGCATCTTATTAAGTTGGGGTCAGGGTGCCATGTTGTGTTTCTGGATGTTCAAGTAAGGTTGCATGAAAATAGCTAAAAGCAGAAATCAAATTTTTAATAATATAAAGGCAAAAATTGCAGTCTCTAGTCGTGCAAAGCTGGTAGAGCCATACCCCAAAAGACTTGCAGCTGTAATTGCAGCGAAAGGTGGTTCGACAAAGTATTGACTCAAGGGGCTGAAAACATATGCACGGCACACTTTTCAGATTTTTATTTGTAAAAAATCTTGAACACCACGTATCATTTTCCTTCCACTTTGCAATTATGTGATACTTTGCGTTGGTCTATCACATAAAATCCCAATAAAATACATTTAAGTTTGTATGTATTTAAGAAGTATGAATACTTTTGCAAGGCCACTGTATATTGAGTTCATTCTTAAAAGTTTTATATAAATCAGAAAATTGGGTAAAAAAACTGAAATTTTGTTGCAAGACGCCCAAAACTGCATGAACCTTGACCTTCACAAAGCTGTGAATGATCCATTGTGATGTGATCAATGTGATCACTGTGGACCTGCTAGTCAGTGCCATCAGACGTCTGAGGTACCACGCGCTCAAACACAACACAGGCTTTTGGACTGGAACAAAACCACTGTACTCAAAGCAAACACAGCTCAAATCAAAGTACCAACCCACGCTAGATGCAATACACAAGCTACATCACTGACTTCAGGCTTGCAGGGTGCAAGCTGTTTTGTTTAGTCTCCTTGCACCTTCACAGAAATGTTGCACATGTGCAGTTGAACTTCAGATGCTAAAATAAGTTATGGCCATTTGGAGCCTTTGGGGCAGGATTTTTACTAAATCTGTAGGTCTTGTGTTATGTAATGAGTAACATGTCGCCCTGTGCAGCAGTATGTTTCACTGGTGTGTTTTTAATCATTTTTGAACAACAGTAAAGGTCCATGGCACAGACAAATAAGCTAATCCAAGCTGGAGACTGACGGACATTAACCAAGAGTACAGGCAAATCACTGGTGGTTTCAGTCTCTGTATGGGCATTGTTAAAAACACTATGAATATAGAAAGTGACCAGCGTTATCCTTTAAAGATACAGCTCTGCTAAGTCATGAAACTTAACACAGCTCAAAGCATCAGCGGTAAGGTGAAAGGAAATCCGAGCCCCATAATAAAACCAGAACCACATTATAAATTAAGAAAAGTTACCCACGGACAGGACAGAATATCAGAAAAGCAGCCAAAGAAAGTTGAAATGTAATGGGTGGAAAGAAATAAAAGTCATTCATGCCTTCAACAACTCATGCAGCTTGTGCTTGAATTAAAAAAACTGAAGCATGTTTACCATGACCTGGGGAAACTATGGAAGAAACAACATTCAACAACAGGAAAAAACAGTATGGAACAATGTCAGTACTTATGCTCCCATAGGAAGACTAGAGAGAAGCTGTAAATACACAAACACTGATTAAAATCTACTCAGCAGCACAGTGGTGTGCATGAGTTGTAGTAATGAAGCCTGGAGTCAGACATAAATACTGTATGAAAGCATCATGATGGCATTAAAACAGCCAGCACCACCTGACGCCAGTGCTGATGGGACTCACCTTGGGTCATTCCGCTCCCCACGTTGTCAGTGGGGCTGAAGCCGTTCTGCGTCGTCTGGGTCCCCAGGTCCACCATCTGGTGGAGGCGGAGCTTGCGGCAGTAGATTGATGCTGCTTCGGGTTCCAAGGCAATGATCAGCTGCTCCGGGTTTTCACGGGACACCAGACCAGACTACACAGGGGTAGGATTCAGAGCAGAAAACACATTTTAGTTTTGACCTAGATGTAAAAAAAAGAATAAATAAATCTAGATAAAAATGCACAAAGTCCTGACTGGGTCATACAACAATGAGCACCTATTTGCATTCGTTTAAGACCCTGATCAAAGAAGACAAGAGGCGACATAAGATGTAATGCTTTGGCCAAATGCAGAAGACAGGGTGTAACTGTAGCTGTACTTTACAAGTATGTACTGTATAGTCAGTAAGTATAGTTGTGTATAGTACCAGTGAAATGACTTACTCTATGCAAACTAAAGCAAACTGTAGTAGTTCTGACTGAGCTCTGTAACATATACAGTAGCACAGCTCAATCCATGAGGTTAAAAGAACAATTTGTTTTGTTTAGACAGAACCTTGATTTATGCTAAGTAGGCAGATAAAAAGTCACTTCAATGACAATACATACTATACTAAATGTCAGTGTGTAATGACTGACAAAGGATTACTCTCAGGAGACAAATGTTATCACTGTTTTGGTACAAAACTGATCCTGAGACGTGCATGAAGTGTCCTGGTTACATTAGTATTTAGCTGTCAGACAGACCCTTGTGCTGCAGGTCGGTAAACAAGTGAGCTCACTATAAACTAAAGTGTGTTACCATTTGTAATGATTTGTAAGATACAGTAAGTCTTTGTTTTCACAGCTGCACAGAAACACAGAGTACAAACATTCACATGACAAAAGACCTAAACTCATACCGTGTACGTAAGCATAAAGGTAAAGACATATGCAGCAGCATCAGGGCTGCAGTTTGCTTAGTGCTGCAGAAGAGACAATGCTTCTGCTGATGCGAGCTTTCCTCCATTTTAAAGTCCTGTATCTGCGACCTGATGGTAATAATGTGAAGTATGGATTCAGAGGCCAATGAGTCGTGTTTTACTGCCAATGCAAGGCATGTGATGCTCTGTTATTCATCTCTTGATAGGTTTGTTTTACATGGTGAAGAAGCACAGAGAAACCTAAAGCAGGACGGGTTGGGTTGCACTTTCATAAATACAGCAGCAGGTGAAGGGAAACAGAAAGTGCTCTGACTTGTCATACATACACACTATGTCATGGTTGTTTAACTGGCACATCACTATGGGTTCAGTGTCTTGCTCAAGAACACTTTGACATGTGGACGGGAGAAGCCAGGGAGCCGCCAACCTTCTGCTTAAAAGACCACCTGCTGTACCTCCTGAGCGACAGCCTCTCTCTGCACCATGTAAAACCACAATTTCCACACTTTTGTTCACGTATTAGTTGACACAAGATACACTGCTGGTACAGTGGGTGTATTGTTTTTCTCTGAACAAAACCGGCTGTCTCCATCTTAATGCTACACTGGAGTAACCATGTCCAGGCTCCTCTTGATACTTAATACACAGACATGAGAGATCTGAAGAAGGCGAACAAGGAAGGGGAGATCAAGCCATTATTTGATAAGCAACCGTAAGTCTATCTGTGGTGATCCTTTTAATGCCTTGAATGAACAGATCTTGGCTATACTACTTCATAGTCTTGGCTGACTCACTGCCTTTTACTTTCTTACCCAAAAGTGAATGGTGTCTGGCAACCATTTACATTTTGCAGGGGGCTATTTAAGAACAGCTAACGTTTTGTGATGGACCACACCTAAAGCCATTTGTGGCTGAGTTAATAAAAGATGTACTCACATCTCAGGCGGTTCAATGAGGGAGACATACAAATCTAAAGTGTACTTGAATCTCTAAGATGGTCAAGTCCTTAGTCATTGTCTAAATGCCATTTTCATGGGGTTGGATACCTCTGCCATGTTGCCTCTCTCTGCCTATACAGACGTTTTCTGATCTACTGGAATCTCGATATTAAAAAACCGACAAAAAACTAAATATGAAAAGTTGGCTATGCTGGTTGATAATTTGCCACCAAGTAGCGTGGTATGTAACAGTCAGGTTCACTCGTCTCCTCCCATACACACACACACACACACACACACACACACACACACAGACCCACACAACTGTCCTGTCTCTTCTCCCTCCTCCTCCTCCTCCTCCTCCTCCAGCCTCTCGGCTCACTGCAGACAGCCACACCCAGGTGACCACTGATGAAGAGCCTCACACACAAACTTAAAATTCTCTACTTCTGAGGACATTTGTATATTATTTATTGAGATACCTCAGATTCTGTGATACATGCACTCAGTTGTCAGTTTATTATGCAAAGATACCATACACTTACACGACTGAATGTAATTAGACCTGGGTGGATGATGCAGGTCCCCACTAAAGCACAACAATGTTAGTGAGTGTATCTTTCATGGACTAATTAATAGGCTGAACAGGTGACCGCACTGTTTTGCGCAATCAGCTGAGACAGAATCATTGATGACAGAATAACCCTTAACTAAACATTAAAAAGGACTCACTACAGGATGGATGTACAATTGTGAGATCACAAGCCGACCCTTTCACGTTGATTCAGATTTGTAAGATGCATTAGCTTGTTTGTCCTGAGGTGAACTGTATTATTTGGGGAGGGCTTACTGTGGCTCTTAGTGGTTCACCTTGCTTCTTTACCATGTCTCTATAGTGTCTGTCTGTCTCCCTGTGTCCTCTCCCCCAGGCTGTAGGTCACTGTACTGTTTGTGTATGGCAGTCACTGATTACTGTGTGGTACTGCAGCAGCCCTCAGCATCTGCCTCTCTCTACAGTGATCGCTCTAACACCCAAGTGATTTTTCCTAATCAACTAATTAGATCTTGTCTTCAGCCGTTCTTAGTATAAGGTTCCAATTTAGTTCAGGGTTTACAATCAGGCATTTGCAAACTAGAGATGCACACTGGATAAAACAAATGAATGCCAGTGCACCACTGTCACTGAAGTTTGTCAGCCGACCTTATAAGCAGCTTCCCTCATGAACTGCTTTGCAGGCATTTTCCAAATGGCAGGAACCGTGATCACCCATCTCACGTCATTGTTGTCAAAGTCGCCGCCTGTCTGGTCACTCAGCTCCTGTAACATTCACACACACACACACACACACACTGTCTGTTACACAGTTCACAGTAAGAAAGTACAACCTACTCTAGTCAGATAGCACCTGTTAGAACGCTCTGTTAAAAGGATGTTGATAGGTTGGCTTCAGGTCTGAGGCTGACCACAATTCTACAGAACGTAATCATAAAAATATCAACCAAATAAGAAAATACATTGCATGCATATACAACAGAAAATGTACTACTGACAGATATGTTACCTTCAGTGCTTGCTCCTTAAAGAAGGCTAATGCATATGCAAAGATATCCAGGGCTTTGACTCGCTTCCCATTGGCTGCGTGCAGATCTGTGTCAATGGACAGATTCTGATTGCAGGGAGAAGACATCAAAGTTAGGGTACATAAGGAAATACAAATGGGAAGAGGGGATACGAGGTCTAGATCTGCTGCTGACACAGTATGTGACTCTGCTCATTATTGTTAGATTTTGTCTTAGTGGCTTGATTATACCAGGTAACCAGAGGATGAGTCCTAATGGCTTTGGTAGTGCCCCGACCTTTCCTCTGCATCCATCATCAAGCTCAAGGTTGAGTCTGGTGTTCTCTATTTTTCTGACTGTCAACAAATACCATCAAAAGACCCACACCAACCATGTGTTGGTCAGTTTCTCAATACTTTGACTTCTCTACTTTCTAAATCTTCCAACAGCTACCAGCCAGTTTTAGGAGACAGAAGAAAAGTACACAACATTGTCACCTTTAATCTTCCAGTGTCCGCTTTACTCACAAAACATTTTCTAATGTAATTGCCAGGAAATTTACTAAGAACTTTCATGTTCCAAGGAGACATAATGATCCCATAACCCTTTTACTTAAGGAACCCTTAAAGAAAGAAAAGAAAAAAACTCACCGCACTTCAGATTCTTAGTTGTGTCATTCTCCACTTAAAATTTAAATCCGCAGCAATTCTCCATGAAATGTATTTTTGTCAGGGTGGAACCACATCTACATCATCATCTCTACTTTTGTTCACAATATTATGCGTGTACTGCTATAAATACTATTATTATAAAAAGGTGACTGTCATCAGATGAAAACAATAGTAACTGGACTAGTTGTGAGTTTTAATCAAATACCAGTGTAGAGGCTAACATAGTGTCGTGATGATGCTGGTGTGTGCCTTTTTAAACATCACAGCACACACAGGCACACTGTTGATGGTAGCAGCATCATCCAGATCATGTCCTGTAGTGAATTATGGGCAGTAAAGAACCATGAAACAACAGCCACCGGCAAAAACACCTTGAACATGGCAAGAGTCAGCAAAATGCTGCAGTATCGAGCTGCAACACAAAACATCACATCAACCATTATAAGTGTTGAGGACGGAGTGTGTCTATACAGCTGCTTGGCACACCTGCCAGAAGAGCAACCTGGAGAACTCGTATGCATTTATTCACTGTGCGTATACATTATGTTTGTGTCCTTACTGCAGTGGTATGAAGCTTCATTTTAAATTTTTCCAGGTAGAGCCAGTGCTTAGATTCGCTGGGGTCTAGGTCATGGTAGAAGTCACGTGCCGCATAGCCAAAACTGTGGAACTTCCTGTCTGGAGTCAGCAGGATTGTGGTTGGAGTCTTCTGATTGGACACACCAGGGTCTCCACCTTCCCAACGCCTGGGAGAAGACCAGTCACTTATCAGTAGGTATATATTAAATCTGTTATTTTTGCTTTTGTATCGATGAAAGATTGATTTCTGGAAGTGGCAGCACAATAAAAACATCATCTTATTAATAATTTTCCAGGTGAAACATTTAAGAACCACTTTTTGGGACTTTCCATCAATTGTACATGAAGTTATGCATCTATTGCATAGTTGATGTTTTCAGCTCAGTTCATATAACAATCACGCTGAACCTGAAAATACTTTTATGATATGGCACATGTTAAATTGCAGCAGTAGGATAAGTAGAACAAGTAGAGCAACTAGAAGTCGGTCATAAAGCTAGAATTATGACTCCGTAACACAGCAACATCTAAAGATTTCTAATATTAGCCCAGTGTTAATTTCATCAACAATACCAATAATAAAAAAATATTTGTTGACCTATTTTTCAAATCAAATAAAAAGCTAAATTTGATAAGAACCATGACAATGTGCTTTATAATGTTCATCAACAAATCATAATGTGAAAGCGAGATGAATGGATATGAAGTAGTATAGTTTTAATACAAAGTGGTCTTCAACGACCATAATTGTATCTGTGGAATCACAAGGCGTAGCTGAGAAGCTACCACCTAAGTGATGTCCTGTTTCATATGATGGTAGCGCTTCTTGGAGGAAATTGATCGAAATTCATCTACAATCCACTGAGAATTACACGAGTAGATGTGAAAAAACCCTGTAGAGACAAACTAGGAAAACCTGCCAGCATGTCAATATATTTATGAAAAGGCAAGCTAATTTGTTTTTTTTATCAAGTGCTGCGGATGTAGAACTAATGTTACAGTTACCTTGAAGCCCTTTTCAGACACGGGATATGTAACATTGCTGGCTTCATCGATCTGTTAACATGAGGGCTTTCGGCAATCCAGGCATAGGTCCCTGTTATGCTATATTGCTCACGACATGCCCAGAACCATGACAGAGAGAGCCACGGTCAATGCCTCTAACTCTAAAAGCTGTCAGCCCCCCTGTGCTTGGAGGACAATTCCACCAGCGGTTAGATTCCTGATCATTCATTACTTTTCCTGAAATGAAGTCAGGACAGCTGTGAAATTCTAATACAGGGAATGGAATGTCTCATACTAGTACACCAGTACTCTCCCACCTCTCTCATAGCAACTATTCAAAAATTCCTTGGTAGAAACTAAACACCGCCTCCCTCCTGACTCAACCTCTGTCCAGATTTGTTTGGGCAAGGAGTTCAGCACAGGAGGGTCTCACCCAAACTAAACAATCAGAGGGATCTACAGCTATTTTCACTGCAAATCTACAAGCGCCGAGTGAAAATAAAACAGCACTGACTATTGGGTTGAAATGGGAAGCAAACAACTGTTTTCTGTTTCTGTGCCAACTAACCCAGAACTTGGGTGGGCAGAAAAGCATCTGGCACTGGTTTCACATCACCTGTGTACGCTCATAAAAAGCTAATGACTGTAAAGCTTTATTTGTATGTGGATTATTCTTTAGATTTCAAACAAATCAATTACTGCACAAGAGTATAGGCTAGCCAACCTTTATGTGTATTCTCATCACAAGTACGTAAAGTATTAGCTTAACTTACTAAGATATTGGATTTGGTTGGATTCTCTAACACTGCGACAACATTCATGGTGTAACTTCAGACAATAGTGCCAAAAACAACAAAGCACTGACCTGAGCACTGCCAGGACTTATTTCACTGATTACTACAGACTCTGTCAGCACTTGGCAGGGGGATGGAAAAAACCTAATACGTTAATCACATTATAATATATATTATAAATGATATATATTATAATCGATATAAATTGATTAAATTCATGAAATAGTTTATTTTGATCTTACATAAACCTTACTTAGAATTATATCATTTTAATTACTATCAAAGTAAAGAACATTTATATACACACACACACATTTTAAGGAAATATATCTAGTACATTTTCTGCCATTGAGGTGTGTGAAAATATCTAAAAAATCTTATTTTGCAAATTAATAAAGGAACATACAAAGAACATTTTCATTTTTTGGTTGTGCAACGACCTCAGTACACTTTGTCAGCATCATATCCGATGTAGAGGGAGCCATCGATTTAAAATCACTGTTATTATGGTGCCATTTGTTTGACAATTAACTCTTCATTGTTATAATATCTAATAGATGATTAAGGAAATTCGCTGATATCTGCCCCAAACAAATGCTTGACAGAGGCAGACTATCTGTATGACTCATATGACACATCTGCACCATCTGGAAATTCTGTGGTGCCTTAGAGAAAATTCTACAAGTACAATAAATACAAGAAACTGACTGCAGGCCGCAGGTGCTGTGAAATCACACCACTTAAAACTCCTGAAAACATAGTTCTAAATATTAAGTATTTCTCTTTGAAATACACCTATTCATGATCAATAAACAGCAGGTAAAGCTTGTTGTAATCTTTATATATACACTTTATATGCTGTTTTTTAAATTTGAGTTTTTACACATATATATATTTTTGCTCTTCCAGTTCAGTGTAACTGTTCACATGCAGTATGTAAAGTTTAGCAGTGTAAAACTGGGAGTGTGGATTGATCAGATTTAACAGAAAGAGATGAAACACAGCAACTGTCATCAGATTTTTGATTCAAATGTCACTAAATCCAGAGTTATGCACAAAAGTATGTGACATCAAACCTTTCTGTCCTAAGTGAGTGTCTGCATTGCAGGACTGGCCTACCTCATGGTGTGAATGCACTCTGGCTCCTTGGTGAAGGCGTAAGCATAACCGCTGGACGTGGTGCCAAAGTCGATGGCAACCACCACCACAAAGGACGGCTCTGAGCGTACCTGGTCCGTGTCATTCTACATTACAGAGAGAATGTACCATTTGACTGGGTTAGGATGTGTAATCACAAATTGTGAGAAACACAAACCTACACGCATGCACTCAATTTAAGTTCAAATCAGCAAAGAAACATCACTACTTAACACAAAGATGAGCAAACATGGCAGCACTGAAATAATATTCACAACTCACTTCTGCTGCCCTGGGACCTTGTAGCAGAAATCAATAAAAATAATTGTCATTTTGTTCGATAGTGTTGGTGGAGTCAATGATACTATGCTATTAGTGTTGTACAGGGGTAGTGTGTTTGTAGTGTGCTGGCACAGTCGTATTACTGTTTGTTGCTGCACTGACTCAGCCTGATCCTGACAAGAATGAGGAAGAAGAAACAATAAATAGCAAAAAAAAAAAACAAACAAAAAAAAAGCATGCAGGCCTTCGACTGTTTCATCATACTGGTATGGAAGGAAAGAACTGCTTCTGCTGTATAGATAAAATATGAAAACATATATATATAGTAGTCAATGAATATCTGGACAATTAGTTTTATCAGTCACATTGTGTGTCTGTTATGTTAGACACTGACTGTCGTTATTGACTAGTCAGTCACCAAACAGCGAGTCAACCAATCCTGCTGACATGACTAAACAAGAAGGCCGTTCTGAAAGGAGAATAAACCTGTGAACTCCAGTTTATTACACACAGAGACAGTACAGCAGGTACAGAACAACAACAAGTACATGTGTGTAAGAGAAGTGAGTCACCTGAATGTGTGAAGGAGACAGTGGGGTGATTCCAGGGTCACCCATGCTTTTTGCTGGAGAAGGGTTAGCCATCTCATCTGCAGAGACAAAGACATTCAAAACTGTACCTTTATGTCTGTATGCTCAGTTGTTACCTCCACCGAGGTTCTGTGTGTGTGTGTGTGTGTGTGTGTGCGCGCTGGTTAGCACAATTATAAACGATGGATAATCAGCATACTTGGCAAAGGCATCGGTGGGGACCAACCCCATCTTTAAAATGGGGCAACTTTTTAAAAACTTATATCTCCATCCAAAGTTTTCAAAATCTTTTCAAATTCAACCAAATATAAGGTGGCAATGTCAATCACCAGACCAAATTTCATCCAGATCTGATCCGGATTCCAGATCTAACAGCCAATTAAACATTGAAAACCCCATTTAATGCATACTTTCTGCCATAACCTGGCCTATAATGAAGATACAAGCCTGAAATGTTCAGGTAAGATGCACAGAATAACTTCCTACCAGACCCTAAACAATGATCTGGATCTGAGCAAGGATATTAGGAAATATTTAGTGTTGTTCTGGAACTTATTTTTCACAAAGGACCATGTGCTTTCTGAGTGCTCTCCTTTTAATTTATTTATTTACACTAAGTAGGCATCTTTGGAAGGAGAGGATGGGGGGGTGCTAGGTTCATGTCTGGGGGAGCTCTGAAGGGGGGGAGGGGGATCAGTACAGCGACATTCTCTGAATGCCCTGAGTGATGCGGAGCACAGTCAGGTGAAACTGCAGGCTATCTCTGCGTGTGCGCTGTCCTTCAGGCTTATCCATACATTCATGTTTGGATAAGATATCCCAAGGGCATGATGCAAGCTAGCACCAAGCAGTCTGGATCCAGAGATGTTTGAATGTACCCCATCAGTTTCGAAGCAATCTTTACAATTTCGAAAAAAAAAAAAAAAAAAACTGAAGTTATCATTGTACCTTAGCCCACGAGTGAGGCACTCTGCATACAACCATGTATTCAGGATCAGGAGTCGGTTATCAATTGTACATATCTATCGATAAATTAATACGCATTGTACAGACTGTAGATACTGTGCACTCTGCACTGCTGTTATTGCACTTCTGGTTAGATGCTAAACTGTATTTCGTTGCCTTGTACTTGTACATGTGTAATGACAATAAAGTTGAATCTCATCTAATCTAATCTAAATGATCCTAATCTTTTTCCAAAAGTTGGAATGGGGGCAGATCCTTATTATTCACATGTTGTAAATAATGACCGGGGGGGTTAAGTGTTTTGCCCAAGGACACTTCGACATGTTGACCGCAGGCACCGTGATTCAAACCTCCAACCTTCTGGTTGGGCGATGGCTGCTCTACCCACCTACCACAGCAACCAAAAGGTTGACCGCCCAACGTGGTTCAGTTTGTCCAGTAGCAGTGAAAAAGCTTTTTTCCACAATTTTAGAGCTAGCTTTCCTTTGCAAGATGTCACAAAACCCAGCATAGATAATAAAGTTCATATTACTTGGATGTGTAAAGACAATGACTGGCAACAGTTCTGTTAGTTCCCTTACAGATGTGTCAGCCACAGTTAAACTTTCAGTTTTTGCCATCTTTACATACTTGGTTATAGAGTCCCCAATCAGAATAATGTCTTGTATGTCAGGTTTGGAATTAGCATAGCTTCTTCTAATCCTCTGCCTAGTTGTGGCTTTTGGGATACTTTTTGTGTTTTGGCTAGCTTTAGTGCTGGCGATGTGTCTAGCTTCCCTGGGTTCAGCAATTTTGGTATTGTCACTAGATTCATTTTGAGTCAATGGCTCAAACCTGTTTTGCAGTGGAAGTTCAGGTGGTGGAGTGAGCACTCCAATTAAATTTCCTACTTGATTTACTTTGATATACCATTACTGCTGACTCCGGACAGATGTAGCAAAGCCTGCAGCACATCACAGACTACAGGACCACCACCAGCATCATCAGCTCCACTGACAGCCTGCCGGATGACCTCAACACCTTCTACACCCGCTTTGAGACCTCCAACTACAGCACAGAGAGGAGGCACACACACACCACCCCACCCCCCACCCAACTCCCCTCCACTAACTGTCTCACCAGGCCAGGTACGCACAGTCCTGAGGAAG
>NW_018127967.1:225476-228146 GCF_001952655.1 Monopterus albus | reverse complement strand
CCAGCACGGACTGTTCACCTTCCTACCCTCTGGCCAAAGGTTCAGAAGTGTGAAATGCAGGACCTCTAGAATGAAAGACTCTTTCTTTCCCTCTGCCATCAGACTCCTAAACAGCTGAGGCATTTATTACCAGGAAATACATGATGTACTGTTTACATTCTCAGATTGCACATGCATAACTGCACAATGACTGTTGACTGCTCCACATGCTGCTCCCATGCAGCATATATTCTCTTATTATATTCTTATATATTTTTATTATATTGCTGCATTTGCTGCTTAAAGTGCCTTAGATTTTGTGTTACTTATTTATCTACTTTATATTTCATTTGTATTTTGTGGCATTCATGTGGACGGCAAAGTAAGAATTTCATTGTACAGGGAAACACGTTTCCTAACTGTGCATATGACAAATAAACACTTTGACTTTGAGATGTCAGACCAAATCCTGGCTGGAGCTGATGAGTTCAGTCTAAAAGTGGAACAGATATCCATGTTTCATAAAAACTGACTCCAGAGGTAGCAATACAATGAAAATAAAATGGGGCCATGTATAGAAACCTGAGGGACTCCACAAGTAAGAGGGGCAACCGATGAGGAAAAGTCATCAATAAATACAGGAAAGCTCTTGTTGGACAAGTAGGACTCAAACCATTTCAGAGCGGTACCTTAAATGCCATCATAAAGACAAGACAAAAAAATATTATGGTTTGCTGAGATGACTTTTGTTGTGATTTGGTGCTATACAAATAAAATCTGAATTTGAACTGAATTGTATCGAAAGCTGCTAAGAGATCTAAAAGGACTAAAATGGCAGCTTTCCCATCATCCATGCATAACAGGATGTCATTAGAGCCCTTCAACAATCTATTCGACACCTACTTCTCTCCTGACGTTAAATTTCAGCCACAGTTCCCTGTGTCACAGGGGTAGTAAATCAGCCACTGAGAGTATTTGTATAAATTTCACTGTTTAATGCCAAAAAATAAGCCACAAAACATTAATACATCAAAAGGTCAAAAGTCATAAAACCAGGAGTTTAAATAAATGTAGACATAATGCAATAACTGCCAGTGGCATGATGTCTCAAAAGGCGTATAAGGGCTGACCTTATAAACATAATGAAATAGTAGTTATTACTGTGACAGACACGGACACTGATTAATATGTAGGCAGCCACTGCCAACCCAGCGCCTCAGCTCAGTCCGGCGTCCTACTGTTCTCATCCATCAGCAGGTCTGGGCACCAACAGAAGGATCAAATTATCTCTTATATGAACTACAACAAACACTGCTCCACCTAGTGGATATATACAACACAGTGGGCGGCTCGCACACACAGTGCTTAGGGGAGTTAACAAGGCAGCACTGTGATCACTGTGTCATGGCAAGGGATACACAGTAAATAGCAGGGGCTGTGTGTGGACTTGTCACAGATCGGGATTGGTTCCACCGCTGTGCAGCCAGCAATTTAAGATGGCTGTGTCTGTATAATCACCTGTCAGCATGTGGCCTAACGAAGACACATGATAACTAAGCCAACTTCATCCACTGATGAATACCACGAGATGGTGCTGAGAGCCCCAGAAACGTGTCTCAGCTTCTGCCTCAGGTTAGTTGTAGTACCTGCTGTTGTTGTAGAGGGGAAAGTGTGACAAGATCTGTGTATCTGTGTGTGTGTGCATGCTCCTGGTACTGTTATTGGTAGTGTTAGGGTCTACTTTTGCCTAGAGCCAGTAGTAGGGCTGAAAATAGTAATTATTATTTTCACTATCAATAATAATTATTCTCTTGGTTTTTGTTATTAATAATTTGGTCTGTAAAATGTCAAAAAAGATTAAAACCAACTGTTTCCCACTGCCTAAGGTTGTCAGGTTTGCCCGGCTGCACCTACTTTCTCACTCCCCTCGCTCTGTTTTCACTCCCTTACCCTGATTACGTTATCCCTTACACCTGCTTCTTACCCCTGGATTACCACCAGCTGCACCTGATTAGTTTCTCCCTATTTAGTCCCTGCTCTTCGTTCACTCCCCTGCCAGTTCTTTCTAGCATTTCTCAGGCCCGTTTCTTCCCCGTTGTTCCTTCTGATCTGTGTTAGTTATTTTGTCTCCTTCTCTCCAGCTGCTTTTTATTCTTCGGACCACGGACCTCCTCCGCTCTGCTTCATCACCACCCTGCAGGTTGATGCACAGTCTTCTACTTACCATATGTACAATGTCTGTTCCTCTTCAGTACCATCCAACTCGACCAGTCCAGGAGTGAGTCCCAGTGTCCGCAGCCCGGTCCTCTTCTCATCATCTCCACGACTGACTGTGTTCCCATCCGAAGCTCAACACCCGGTCCCAGTGTTACTCGTCTGTTCGTTTCTTGGTCACTTGTTTTACACTGTAAATAAACTTGCACTGCCTGCATCGAAATCAGCCACCTGGGTCCATCAATTTTTGTGACTCGCTCACTTCCGTGTTCGAGCCATCCTAACAGAATGTTCCGGCCAACAATGGACTCAGCTGGCTCAGGTGCTAGCTTAAACGAGTATAAATCGGCCCCGGTCACACTCTCCTGACACCTACCTCAGCCCCACAGAAGCCCAGGACATTTACCACCAGTTAAAAGATCAAATGTTTTCCCCTTTTTCTTTTCCTGAGGCTGCACCTAAACCCTCACCTCCACA
>NW_018127967.1:212503-223829 GCF_001952655.1 Monopterus albus | reverse complement strand
TCTCTCTATCATGTGGGCTCTGCACCTCAGCTGTGTTGCATTCCAGTAATTAGCAACTGGTTTGTCGATGCACACAGCTGGGGTGCATCCCGATGATTACCTTCGCCACCTTATATAAACCTCTGGCAGACGCTCCATGCTTGCCGGAACATTAGCTATTTACTGCGCAACCTAGATTGGGGTAGAATGTTACGCTGACAGACACTGTGCATTTTGGCTTGACTCTACCACACTACCTGCGCACTACACTAATTTACACTACACTACATATTATACATAACCAAGTACCGTTGATAGAATGCTACGCTGACAGATGCTGTGCGTTTTGGCTAGACTCTATCACACTACATACGTGCTACGCTAGTCACACTACACTACATATTTTTGATTCGTCTCCGGAGCATTGCTATATGTTATGGACAATACTTACCCTGTGTAAATTCCTGCCGTTAGTTTGTGTGTTTACCTGTTCGTCCTGGTCTCCTTAGTCATCACTGCCCTTCCCTGGTTGTAAGTATTATGAACCCCGTTCTGTTGTCACTTTGTTTGTTTTTATTCCAATAAACCACCTTTTTTGTACTAGCACCTGGGTCAGCTATCTTGAGTCCAACCCCAGTTCTCCCTCACCCTCCTGGTGAGGGGGACTAACCATAACAAAGGTGGCATCTTTAAATTCTTTGTTTAACCAGTCCATCATTCCAAAACCTCTTAGTGCTTAAACTGTCATACTGCAAATGACAAAAAAAACAGCAGCAAATTGTTGTCGAGTCTGGAACATGGGAACTGATTAATCAATCATGAGAATAGATGCTGATCTATGCAATTAACTGACAAATTAAGTCAGATCCAGCCCAGAGTCGCTGGTGTAATGTAACCTCAGAGGTGAACACCTGAAATTTAGACTATGAGCACAATGGTACAAACACACTAGGGAGATGCGTAAATGAAACAGAGTAGAACAAGTTGCTGTCAAGGTTGATCAGTCAGGTATCTTAAAATGTTCTTGCTCCCGGACAGGATGGTTAATGATCCTTTTGAATTAAGGAGGCTCAGAAACAAAACCAAAGACCTACTGTGAGGTTCTGGTTGGACATTGGGTGCTGTCAGTACAGCCAAAGTGGCCCAGAACCAGGCACTGGCCACTGATTTATTCCAGAGGTTGTGCCCCGCTACTGTCCCTGAACTCTGGAAACTCGAAGGTTGTAAATGCCCCACACTGAGAGAGCATGACACCTTTCTGGTCCAGGGCTGCAGACTGACAACATCTACTCAATTCAAACAACAGAAAATGTCTGTTGCACCTGTCTTTAAAAACACAATGACATTTCAATTGAATTGGAGACTGTCTCCCTATTTGCTGCCATCATTTTCATTAGTCTGGCTTAATAGCCTTCACAGAAAGTGTTCTTTGAATGCACACAGTAATAATACTCCCTTGACATATTGTAAGTGTCTGGCAGAATTGTCTCGCAACGGGACATCATGTTATCCATCCCGTTTTTCTGCCTCACTCCCCCTTTTCTCTTGTTCACCCCTACAGAGTGGATGAGTGGTCTGAAGACCCATAATACACTTTGCCAGGCAATTACGGTGCAGAATTACAGACCACCTGTGGCTAGACTCCATCTAGCTGCCATCCGGCCCCATTTCTCCCCAGCCCCAGTAGCCTACTCCCAAAATCATCTTTGCAACCTTGAGTTTTTATTCCCAACAATGGCCATAAAAATCAAATCATGTTTAGAGAAGTGACTGCTCTTGTAGTAATATCTCAAGTGCTGTATTACTTGGGTTTGGCTCAGCCAGCTCACTTTGTTTACCGCCATGTAATTGGAAATTTCAGTACCAAGGTTCTAAACAGCTAGTTGTGTACTGTGAATGCCAACTATTTATCTACAATTTCTGATTCTTTTGGTCCTGCTTTTAATTACATACAAAATGCTACCAGAGGTGAAGTCATACCGATCAGCAGTGTGTGCAGTGTTTAGATTAAATTATCTGATGTGACACAGCACTTATTTAAATCTGTGTGTTTAGTCCTTGAAATTCTTAAACAATCCACCAATATACAGTGATTCTATAGAGGTCAAGCATTACATAACAAGGGCAAAAAGCCCCATACAGTACATGTCAGTCATGTCACGTCAACGGTGATGCATGTTAACTAGGGAAGTAATGATACCAAAAACTCACAGTATAATATTGCCATGATAAAAAGCCCACAAAACAATATTTGTCATGAAGGAAAAAAGAAAAAAAGGAAAGAAAAAATGGACCTTACTAGATAATAAATCTGTTTTTTATAATAACATATATAAATGATAATGCAGCAGTCTTTTTATAAAATTGAACAACATATTATTGCAGCAGCTGGATCTCATGAATAAAACGAGTCACACTCACAATGATCATCAGTGTTTTAGTATCCTCTGGGCAAGTTTTACTTAACTCTGTCGGGTGGCCGTACCGACTGCTACCCCGACCACCCTTCAACCAACGGGGGCAGTACTGAGCAAACTGCTGCTTGGCACAGAATGAGGAGAAGAAAATGCCAAACTACGCTCAGACATGCAGACATTTGGATGTCAAATTCTGGTAAGTTTTTTTCAATAGTTTAGCAGTTATCATCTGGAAATTGTCTAGATTTAGAGGTCTGTTGAGTAGCCTACTTATTACACAGGCATAGGACCTTAGTGGAATATTTTGTCTCTCCTTTTGTTTCATCTTTGTTTCTCTTCCAATAAGTGAAGGCAAAGAAGCCTAATCTTCAACACCTGACACTTGAAAAGTTATTTGCATAAGTTAACTAATGTGGCAACTTTTTTCCTCAGGTACAAATCATTCTTAAAGTAATTCATGAGTTTTAAGTAAAGTTTTCCTGTCACAACCCCTACCACTTAACAAAATTGCTTTTATCTTTAACAGCATAAATAGCATAGATGAGAGCATCTGGGGTCCTGAAGGATGAGCAAAATTAAAAATTTCTTTGAAAAGCCTGCTGACCTCATGTTGTCATTGCAGTGTTTACTATGCAGCTGGAAAGGATGTGAAGACTCGTGTTGTTTTCTCTCAGCAGGAGCAGTGACTTCCTGTTGGCCTCACATTCCACCTACTCCCCAAATAACAGTTACTCAGAGGCTTGAGCCACAAAGGCATGTTAGTAAAATCGTCAGGCACTTATTTTTGTCTTTAGAAATCAATTAGTCTAAGTACTACTGAAAGGGTCACATCAATCAATAAGAAAAGTCTTTAATTTTCTGATAACATTGTTGTGTTCTGTGATCTTTTGAACTCAACTGATTCTTCACAAAGGCCTGCTTGGTGAAACAGTGGCTCATCCGATACATGCTTTTAACTTACACTCAAAGGAGAGAGTATGTCACTAGCAACATCATCACTGTGACCCAGATAGTTAAGTTATAGTATATTCTTTGTTGCACAAAACAGTTTAAATTGGTTTAATTGCTGCTCTGGGTGAAAAAAAAAACAAAAAAAAAACAACTTGGAACTGGATTCAGATTCGATAAAATGCAAGCGAAACCCATCCCAGACACGCTGCCCATCCATCCATTATCTATACAGCTTATTCCTGAATAGGCTCGTAGGGTTCCGGGAGCCAATCCCAGCAGACACTGGGTGAGAGGCAGGGTCCAGCCTGGACAGGTCCCCAGTCTATCATAGGGCTGACAACCACACACACTTACACTCACTCCTATGGGCAATTTAGGGTCGTCAATCAACCTAAGCTGCATGTCTTTGGACTGGGGGAGGAAGAAGGAGTACCCGAAGAGAACCCACACAGGTGCAGGGATGACATGCAGACTCCACACAGAAAGGGTTGGCCTGGTCTCAAACCTGGAACCTTCTTGCTGTGAAGCGACAGCGCTAACCGCCATGCCGCTGTTCCACCCACACACATCTAGGTTTCTACTATTTTTAATGTCCACATACACATGTACCATGGAAATACTCTGTGTTTGTCAGTTTAGATATTCTAATCATTATTCTTTATCTGCATATATAATCCATTGTGGAGGAGTTGTACCCCATGACCTTTAGGCCTGTCCATCATGCAAAGACAAACTCAATCTGCATTTTGACCAAGGCCTGATGCTACAAAGTGCAGCTATGTTACAATTAGAGTGTATGGAGTTCAAGTATTTCCAATGTGACATGTTCACAAACCTGTTGGTAAACCTAAAGAGACAACAGCAGCCTGTTTCAGAGTACAGTGGTGTTAAAGCTAAGGGTGCAACAAATAACTGACATAGTTGACTAAAATTGATGACCAAATTAATTGTGAATGACTTTAATGTTTGATTACTTGGTGACATCATTGTGTGTTTTTCAAGCATCCTCCTTCAGCTGACTCAAGCTGAGCATCTCTGCTGCTTTCAGCTCCCTGTACACACGAATGGGACAAAATAAAATAATCTTATGGCTCTTCTACACTTTCCAAATGATACTGGACTGAATGATTCAAATTCTGATCATAAAATGAATTGATATGCAGGGTTTGTGAAGCTCTGAAAAATGTGTTCACTGGTTTACAGCCGTTCCTTTTTCAGTGATTCTCTGTGGCAAAAATATCTTTTGGGACTTGTTTAGATGAGGTAACTGGCTAGCTAATGTTTATGTTAGAAGCTGTGTTATCTCATATTAAGAGCTCTTTATTTTGGATTACATTTTTTCTTGATCAATAACTTGTTAATGGCACTGAACATGCAGAGTAGCACATAATAACCCACTATTCACAACAATCACAACCTCAAGCTAAATTAAAAGCCTACAGTTAAAGAAGAGCCATTGAGTAACTGTGTGATTCATAATCCAAACAGTCAATTATGCATTTTATTCAACTTTCAAAATAGTTGTTAGTTGCAACTGAAGTTTAAGACTGTATAGACACACAGACACAAAGTTAGGCACAGGATGTTACCTGCAGAAGAGAACCCTCATTAAATTTACTGCAGCAAATGGAGAGGCACAAACACAAAAAATCACCCGTGAAAGAGCCACATTCAAAAGGGTGACAGCAAAATGAGTTGGGGAGAGAATGTGCTATTTCTTCTTTGCATCTGAGGTCCCATTCATTCATGCCATGCAGAGAGAGAAACCCACTCTTCTCCGGATGCTTGACTGCATCCACTTGGCGATCAGCCCAGGCACATCACAGAGAAATAGTCTGACAAAAGCTGCAGCCACTACATTCACATACAGTAGACTGTGCAGCCACTACATTCACATACAGTAGACATCCACACACACTGCATCACATTAAACATACAATGTTTTACCTTTTGAGGATGAGTGCCAACCCATTTTTAGAATGAAGCTGTTGACAGCTTACTGATACTCAACACCTTTAAATCTAATCTCTTTCACACCAAACATTCTTTACTGCTGTCATGGTGAATAAAGCATCTGAACAATCCTGGGATACTTAAACTCATACCGATAGTAATGTGCCATAATGAAAATATTACCAGCTTCTTAGGGCTTGCAAAGGCTGGTTTTATAATGACTATCCTGGAATGATTTCTGGCCAGACACTCAACATATCAGAGGTGGATAAGACAGACTGTCTTTTAAGGTTAACTAAAGTGAAATGCATGTGATACACATCGAAACAAAACACAAATTCCAGTAATTCAGGGTAGGTACTTCAGCCAGGGGTTCAATCCTCTATGGCAGGCTTTAAACAGACCCAGGCATTTTTGTTCAAGTGGAATTTTGACGAGTCTGATTGTGGGGGTGAGCAGTTATAAAGTGCAATGTCACACTGCATGATTTTCAGCAGACTTCCAAAACCAAATGCTATGAATATTTTACATACATATTTATTTACAAGATAAGGTTAAGAACACTTTGTTGAGTGACTATACTGTAGCTACATTCACATTACTTACTAAGTCACCCAAATACAAATTTTTCCCCTCCAAGTCAAAGATGAGACAGAAGAACAAGTGTATGTGCAACCAGCAACGGAAGCTACCCCCTCACTACCACCACCTCCATTACCTACCACAGCCACTGATATAAATGGTTAAACTGGCTAAAGGCAACACTTGAGACCGATTACCAAGACTTAGTGGAAAAAAGCATCAGACGGCATGCAGGCAGACACCAACTGAGCTCTCACAACACTGCCTACTGCCACTATAACAGAAGGAATGAACTGGCATATCAGTACATGCTGATCATGACAGAGCCCCAGGGGAGAACAGTACCATCCAACTACTGGCTAATAACCTGTCTGCAACATGGAAATTCCTATTTGGCATCATAGCTGCCAAGCTACAGGGTTGCATGGATCAGGACATGAGCACAGCTCAGAAGGGCACCAGCTGCTGATAGATAGGGCAGTTACTAACAACTGAAGGCCCATAGTGTGAATGCCTAAACAGGAAATTAAGGACCTTCCTTAAGAACTGTGGAAAACAACACTGGAAGTGAACTCAGAACAAACTGCACAAGTATCCATCAAGTGTAGCATATACCAAGGTGATGTACTATCCTCACTGCTGTTCTGTATAGGCTTGAACCCCTGAACCAGATAAATGCAAGCAGTAGGTATGGATACAAGCTCAAAAGTGAAGCAATTTTGCGCATAAAAAACCCGGATGTGAGGGTTAGGCGATAGAAGCATGTAATGTTCAGCTGTATAAGTGTTAAGAAAACTCAAAGGCTGTAAGAGGCTCTGATATATCGCATATGCAAAATCAGCAGCACTGAAATATGACTGTGTGTATGCACATTTATTTCTAGTTTCTAATGATTATCAAGTCATTTCATGTGAAGTGTAGGCCTATGTACAGTAAATGCAGAAGACAGATAGATAGATAGACAGACAGACAGATATAGAGATTCACGTAACCAAAAGCAACAGTGATGATTACCACAATCACAGCACCCAAAGTAAAGAAATGTATAAAAGTGTGAGACCAAAATACAAGGGAAAAGGTATTCATCTCAATGGTAGCAACAGGATCCAAGCCACCAAACAGAATAGTGAGCTGGACAAAGGAGGACATGGAGGCTATGATATGGTTTAGGAAATAATTTCTGTGTTCATAAAACATACTGTGCTGATGTGAAGAGCCAGTGTGCCTAAATGTTCCTCAACACATTTACTCTTAGGCAGTGGCGGGCCATGCATTTGGTACCTGGGCCTTCAGTGGGTACTTACCCAACTTAATTCACCACTATCATGTCGCAATTATAGAAACCATCAATGCTATACAAAAACGCAATATAATAATATAACAAAGCATGACATTACAGAGAGAGAGGTATTTCATGTATTGAGGGTGAATACCATTTTTACTAAAGCAAGAAACCCAGTTAAGACAACTCCAAAACCTCTACACTACAACCACAACTGTGCCACGTACATCATCTGGAGCAGTTCAGAATCAATATTTATCTAATAACAAGACTAAAACATTAAAAAGTTAAATAAAATACATCATACTCACCAGAGATGCTATTTATTTATAGACAAAACCCATCCTCTTTTCTTTGCGCAAGAAAACTTCAATGACTCTGTCATAGAGGTCATCTCTGCGTTTCAGTTCCATCGTAAGCCCTTTTCTAGTTTTGCTCTGACCAACCAATCACAGGACGGAAAAATGCTGACATTATTGTAGGCCAGCTAGCTGGCCCTGTGAGGCGAATTTGAAATGTGATTGGTTAAAGAAACAGTCCCATTGCTAACATAGTTTAAGTTACATGGGCCAGCACTTCTGATTCTGAAGGCCCTGGGCAGATTAGATTGACATGGCAACACATAGAGGCTGAAATCTGATTGGACAAAAAATCTAACATCCACATACACGTACTGGAAGCGGTGCAGCCAAGAGAAATACTACGAAATGAAGAGAACAGACTGTTGGGAATAAATTAATACAGTTTCATGGAACAAATATTAGAATTTAGGTTGTAAATGTAGGTCAGTGCTTCTAATAGTGTTTAGGCCAGCTGGGAAGGCAATCAATGTTCCTGAACACACCTACATGTATATAACATAGTTCTGCTTATGGCATTTAGTATACACCGTTCAGCCATAACATTAAATCCACCTGGTGGTTTTAATGTTGTGGTGGACAGGGCCAGCATGGGAAAAATTTAATGCTGCTCATGACCAACACACAGAGAGCATCACAGCTGGCTGCATGGAGCAGTGTAGCTACAGCCTTGTCGATTGGCTGATCATGTAATGCTTGTTTAAATTTATTTCATGCTTACATTAATGCAATGCAAATGCATTTAGCACCCATTATTCAGGGATGGGATGAGCTATATAAGCAAACCAATGCATTTTGAGTCTACCCTGGTGTCTTCTTGTAGCAGGATTTGTCACAGTAGCTTTCCAGATGGGTATCTGAGTGGGAATTCTGATCAGTCCCTTTACTATTTATTCAATTAAAGAATCTTCCTTGCAGTTACTATTGAAATGCATCAGACGATGCTATTAAGATCCTAATTTCTCCCAAATACACCCTGAGGGTGTGCTCACAACACATCTGATTGTCCAGCTACTTGTTTTCTAGCCCATATGACTTTGTTATTGCAATGTCACTATATTCCCAGATCTCATCAATTAGCTTTGTGAATAAAATGTAATACCGAAGGAAATTAGAAGGCCTGGTGCTAGCTGGTTTGGAAGCAGGCAGATGGCTACTCAACTGGAATGCAAGCTGATGGTTAGCACGCCTGATGCTAGCCAACTCAAGAGATTTTGAAAGAAATATAGGGGCCTGGGGAAGTCCGGGTGAAGGCCGAGAAAGGGGCAGAAAAGTCAGTGACACATAGAGTAGGTAAGAATTATGGCAGTAAACATTACTTTTAGTAAAACAGATGTTTCAAGGACCCAAGTGGTGCTTTGTTCATTACAACAAATACAAAAGACTACATGACACAATGAACAGAGACGTGACAGAAAAGAAAAAGCGAGGCAGGTTTCTGGAGGGCAGAACATTTTGGTCACTCTCAGGAAATGCCTTAAAACTCTCTGTTGAACAATGGCTTTCCTTCCTGTCTGTCTGTAATGGAAAAAGTGATAACAACCAAAGCTCAGCTAAAACAGTCTCTGATTACTGAAGACAATTCTCTTAACCCAGACTTGACAAAAATAGTTCACTATTGTGTTGACATTCCTTTCAGCACATGTAGTAATCTTTGTCAACAGCCCATATCCGGAAAAACTAGTGATTTTGGCATCATGCATGCCTATAATTATTAAGACATCACAATACCTTCATACCCAACACCTCCCTGCCCTTTTGAGCAGGACACAGTAGCTATAGAGTGAAGTGATTTTTGTTATTTGTGTCCAGTGCCTTCTCTTTGTATCACATGCTTTAATGTTTCAGACCTGATTCTGTGGTGATGCCTTTCTTGGGGTTTGTGCATATTTAAACACCCTATGAATTATTGAACAGTGAAGAGGTATTCACAGATTAGCTGTGCTGCAGCTTGTTATAGGGACACGTATCTGTCCAAGGCTACTTGCAACCTACTGAAATAGCATTTAATTCTTCTTCAAATTCACTAATACCTCATCAGGAGATGCTGCTATTTTTTTTCTGTTATCATTTTAATAACAATAGTCTGTTGCAGTAGTAGTGCACACAGAGTTGCGGTTAACACCACCTCAGAAAGTCAGCTTGTTCTTTAAAGCTCGTCCTCACTGTTATTTGCAAGAGAGGGTTGAATTTGTGTTGCCAATGTGTGTTTCCTAGCTGGAGAAACACTCTGTATTTTTCCATTATAGACTGCAGCTGTGGACTATCTGAACTACACAAATGAAGCATTTCAGTCATCACATGCTGCAGAATGATTACTGCAGCACTGACAACCAGCTGGGGCCTTGTGTGAGCAGTTAGTTGTCCCTGTGTCTACATTTCCAGCTGCTACAGTACAAAGACATACAGGTCAGATGGACAAGATAATTTATACTGTGTGTTTTTCTTTCTACACGTGTCAGCTCAAAAGCCTGACCAATCTGTCAATATGGCTATCAATATTAAAATTTTAAAATTAAATCATGATATATTGTTAAATATTGTGACACAAAAACGGGCAGCTGTAGCGAGGGAGGTAAAGTGGGGCATCTCCTAACAGGAGGGTTGGCAGTTTGATTGTCGTAACTGACGGACAGAGTGGACCCCTCACCAGCGGGAAGAAACATGCTAAGGTGAAGAGATTGTGACACAAAACAAGACATTTGACAGTCTACAGCTGGCTGCAGTATGATTACCTTGTACTCCAGCTTACGACTTTAACAAAATACAGTGTCTGACCCACTCCATGGCCTGCAGCCTTATCAGTCAACTAGACTATTCTTGTGCTCTGCACAGCAAAGAAAACCAGCCACCCATGTTGAATGATTACTCATGACACCAAAATAAGTCTTACATAGAAATATTTTGCATCCAATACCTTGGAAAATGTACAGATATGAGTTCAGCTGTTTTTTGTAAAATGCTACAGTTACATTAGCTGGTCAGATGCAGTGGATGCACTCAGGTGCAGTGCTGAGGGATCATTGTGGGGAGGGGGACTTGCATTGGGCCCTTATCAGCGCTTGAAGTTGGGGGGCCATTCAAAGTACACTCTTCAAAGTAAACTGTAACCTTAATTGCACAAGTAAACCATAAAACATTTGTTGTTTCTTCTGAGGGAGCTCAGGTCTCTTTTGGTGGAGCTACCTGATGGTGTGCAAGTAGCACCTCCCTGATTCGGTACCTCCTACTCCTCCACATGGGCCATGTCAGAGACGTCACACAATGCTGAAACTGGCCTCCCACTCTTATTTTCCCCACATTCCTTTTTTGTGGCCAATTCTGTATTTTCCACCTTTTAATTAGTCTTTTTGAAGGCTGTAAAAAATATCATTTTATTTTTTAGAAGTGAGGAGAACATTACTGCACACTGTGTTTCAGCCAATATGCAGTCTGTAATGTTTATATCCTTATAATATATATATATAATATATAAGTAAATGTAATTAATATTTGAAATCTTTAAAGGGTTTTAGTCCTTTACTATTCGTAATGTCTCAAAACCTACAGTCATTCCAGTGCGGGGAGACAGCAGGTTTCCATTCACTTGTTGTAAACTATTGGTGAGTTGATGTGTGTGATGAATGATCCAAAACCAGGACAGCAGCATGTCTTTTGTAAATATCAGAGAAAAGAAAGGCGGTACCCCTCTAGGTTTTACAGGCACACAGGTGTTTTTCTAACCATCTAGTTAAAGGACGGACCTTTAAAAGAAGAGCGATGACATCATTTTCTGAATAAAAACCACTGGCTAGGAGACTGCT
>NW_018127967.1:179610-208766 GCF_001952655.1 Monopterus albus | reverse complement strand
ATGAGGATGTTGAGGTTCTCTTTAGGAGGGACCAGGATGGACAGGATTAGGAATGAGCACATCAGAGGGACAGCTCAGGTTGGCTGTTTTGGGGACAAGGTCAGAGAGGCCAGATTGAGATGGTTTGGACATGTGCAGAGGAGGGATAGTGGTTATATTGGTAGAAGGATGTTGGAGATGGAGCTGCCAGGCAAGAGGTCAAGAGGAAGGCCAAAGAGGAGATATATGGATGTGCTAAAAGAGGACATGAAGTTAATTGGGGTGAGAGTAGAGGATGCCGAGGATAGAGTTAGGTGGAAACAGATGAGTCGCTGTGGCAACCCCTAACGGGAACAGCCAAAAGAAGAAGAAGGAGAAGATTCTGAATAGGACTGTGACTAAAGGGACAATGTTAGATCAGCTAAGAGTCACGCCTTACACTCTACTGAGTCTACTGATGAAATAGAGCCCTGTGAAATTCGAAATCCCCTCTGTTTTGGACAGCTAGCATCTAAAGAAAAATGTACGCTGAATCAATGGACATTCTAGACAGTCGTCTAAAAAGACAATGCTTCAACGTGACCCTGCAGTGCAGTTAGTAGAGACATGATTCAGCAGAGGAAGCCCTAACTCTGACAGACTCACTCACAAATGATCATATAATTAACATTTATAAGTGGTGAATAAGGGTGCACCATATGCATACACAGTGTGTGTGCAATGTCAACGGTTCAAGTCTGGCTTGCAGTCTATGGCTCTCTACCCCTTTCCTGTCCACCTGTCTGTGACCTACTTAACCCAAAACAAAGAAGGTAAAATGCCCAAAAAAAACTTCTGTTGAATAAGATAAGTAATAGTATTTTTATGTCTGCCTCATTTAAGAGCATGAAAGAAAGTTGTATCACTATGGCAACAACCACTACAACTGTCCTTGACACTCACAAAGTTGCTAAATTCATGGCCAGCAACATATTATTTTCTTATTCCTTCTTTTACTGCCTTTTATTATTCCCTTTCTTTTACAGAATGCATGTGAAGGAAAGGAAACAGGAGAGCAAAGCCCCTACACACCTTTCACTTACAGTATGTTGGCTGACCTATTTTCAGGACTGTGTGGGTCTATACAAACAGCCCTGACTTAGAGCTCCATCACTCTCCAATTAGTTTTATGCACCTGTACAAACAGGAAAAGTTTGCCTGTCATCATTCTTATCAGCACGTAGAAATTTTGGCAATGAATAATAAACAAAGCCTTTCATCTGACATGGTGGTCACACCAGGCAGTCACTGTAAACACTTGTGTGAGTATGCAGGACAACAAAAAGGAGGATGTGTATCTTGTAAGACTGACACCTTAACACCTGACACCTGCTTCCATGACATGAACTTTTACAGAACCTTGTGACTTCTTGGTACTAGTGTTTTCCATAACTTCCTACTACAGTGGCAAGGAAAAGTATGTGAACCTTTGGGAATTTCATGGTTTTCTGCATCAATTTGTCATAAAATGTGATCTGATCTTCATCTAAGTCAAGAGTGCTGATGAATATAATGCACCTAAAATAATAAGGCAATGGGCAACTGGCAAATAACCAGTTATTAATTCCAGGGACTCACTTACTTTTTCCACTACCATTTTGAATATTGAATATCTTCAATAAAGACATGAAAGATCAGAATTGTTTGTTATTTTTGTAGGCACATTATATTTGTCAGTACTCTTCACTTAGATGAAGCTCAGATCACATTTTATGACAAATGAATGCAGAAAACCATGAAATTCTAAAAGGTTCACATACTTTTTCTTGCCACTGTATGTGTTTCAAATATTTTTTATTTAAAATACAACAGAAATGCCAACTAACTGTGTTACTTTTGTGGGCTATTTTTAGATTTTGTCTTGAGCATAGTACTGAGTTCAAGTCCATGTTAGTTTTAATCACATTCACTTTATTCAAGCCCAAAATCAATCTTCTACACAACATACTCTGTATTTGAATGACTAGCAAATAGACCACATTTAGCTGCAAGTCCCATTCAAAATGGACACAACCAGACTATCAAACATGACTGGTCTTTATGTTGCATGTTTAAAACTCCAAACAAACTTGTCTTAAAATAAATATTAGCAAACCTAGCTAGCTGGGCATCTAACTTTTCAGTGAGGCTAATCTTCTGTCTGCCAGCAATGCAGAAATGTCCTGTTGTCGTGACTTAATGTTGCTTTAAAATAATGTTAATATCTTTACATTAGAGTGTATTAATATCTAGGTGATGCTTGGAGCTGTTTCTTCAGGTTTGTGGTTTTTGTCCAAGTAGGGGAGGCAAAAGTGGTGTGGTGGGTAGAGCAGTCATCTCCCAACCAGAAGGTTGAAGGTTCCAATCTCGGTTCATCAGTTCTGTACCAGAAACAAATTCCTTGTGTGTAACAGACTTGGCCAAATAAAGGTGATTATTCTTATCCTTATTTGTAGCTGTGTGGCTTCTCTCCTGACAAAACTCACTTTTTCTCTCAGCTGCATAATATTTGACCTGACAAGTCGTTTTTAATGACCAAGCCTCACTGCTGCAGTCATGTTCTTTTCCTGTCACTGTATTCTGTCTGCTCTCCTACAGCCCTAGTGTTAAAGTGCACACAGTAGCTCCAGGCTAACACTGTTGGTGTTGCCTTCCTGGGTGCTGCTGGTGTGCAGTGTCACCGGGAGGATGACTGACAATCAGGCACAAAATTGTGCAAGAGAACCATGCAATGAAAGGGTTGAAGAGGGTAATCCCCCGACCACAGGGGGACGCATTGAGCAAATAGCTGCTAGGCTCACCAAAATGAGAAGAAGATGACAAACTGGCACCAGGGGCTACCCTCTATTGTAATACACATTGGCTGACAAAAATAAAATATAATAAAATAAAATCCAAGGCTCGACTAGAAGAGTCTAAGTCGACTGATGGACCTCTCAACAAATGATTCAACTAGTCAACTTTCAGGGGCAGCCAACTCAATCGTCGAGGGCAACGGGGGGGTTCAGTGTCTTGCCCAAGGACACTTCGACACGTGGACTGGAGGCACCGAGATTCGAACCTTCAACCTTCTGGTTTATGTTAGTACAAAAGTAGCTAAAAAATGGATGAAGAACAAACAAGAAGAAGAAGTTGCTTGAAAAAAACCCCACTTATTCCATAGTTAAGATTTGGTTTGGTTTTAAAAAGCCGGACGCTGTACAAAATACATCTATCTGCCATCTATACAGCAACACACAAGCCGCTTTTGCTATGAGTAGATACACAGACACCTGTGCAGTGTGATAATCTCTCACCTTCCACAATAAAGCTCTTCCTTCACAGCCAAGTGATAACATCCAGACAAATGCATGTCATTGCAGTTAACAGAAGTAAGAGCTGGTAGCTGTTATCTTTTCAATGTGCAACAAACGTCTGGTGACATACAAATAAGTAGAACCTTCTGAAAACAGAAGCACAGGTAGCCTTTATAAGCAAGTCGTCTGGAAGAATGTTAAATTTTATAGGCCTGCTGTTAATGGCGCACTCTACTCATTACCGCCCCCAGCGGTGCATCACTGTCATTGCCTTAAAGTTAACTATTAAAACAGGCGCAGGGTGGCGAACTGGATGTATGCACAAGATCATACCAATCATTTGGAATTCATGTGCATTTGCGCTTTGAGACAAGCATACAAATGGAGAGGGCAAGAGTTCGCCTGCCTGACATCACATCACAGTACTGGACCTGGAAAACTTGCATTCGACTGTCCACTAATACGCTGGGCTTGTGAAACCGCGGGACATTTCTGACAGCGGTGTGAAACGCACTTCCGAGCAGTTTTGTGGCCAGACCCCGAAGCGCAGTCTGGGCGGTGATGAGCACCGCATTACCTGAGGACACGGTGCAGACTTTTTTGCTGCATTGAGTCACAACTCCGGTGGGACGGGTCATGTGACCAAACTCTGCACCGTTATGGAGGACCGAACTGAGCTGTAGGCCCGTTTGTGCTGCAGCCAGCTGTGAACCACCTGCCACACCGAGCTCAGCCACTCAGTGAGAAAACACGCCAGAGTACTAAAGTTTTCATGTGGCCACAGCGCTCCTGTGCAGGCCAGGAGGCGAGGCTCCCAGCCGGGCGGCTGCCCTTGGAAGGCTAAGGCAGTGCGTCCCCGCACTGCGGCGGCCCCGGGGAAACACGTCTTACACGGTCATACGACGATATATACAACCATATGTTGTGCCAGCAACCTTTGCTTTGACCGCTAATCCCTGAAATCTTTCTGCAGTGCACGTGAACGCGTCCCAGAGGCGACCGAACGAAGCACAAGCTGCCTACGTGCGCGCGCATTAATTGCTGAAAACTACGCCAAAGCAGTTTTAGCTTACCTGTTATTATGTTCTCGGTGATCGCTTGTTTGTCAGTCATCATATCCAAGAGCTTCTCCTCTTCCCGAGCCTTCCCCCCGACACAGCCACACCAAGCAATTTTCCTGGTTAACTGGGATTACCGGGCCGAAGAAGAAATAACATCAACCAAACACCTTCCACGCTGCCAGTTCGGTGACCCCCTCAACTTCACTTCGCTGCGTCGCTTCCTATCTTACGGATAAGCATTAAAAAGCACATGGGGAAGATTTAGGTTCCGAATGTTTGAGAAGTAGTGGAGCAGAGAGGATGTTGGACACACTGCTCCGTGCGCCCCTCCCACCACGTTCACGGCTGTCCTGGCCAGGAATGCTGCTGCTTCAGTCTGCTGCAGCTCCGCGCCGAGCAGCCAGTGAGGATGGTGTCCTCTCCACCAGATAAGCACAGGCGAGTCCAGATTTGATGAATAATCAGTATGAACGCACGGTGAAGTGTTTGGAAATAGAATATAAAGTGGATTGGGACGACATCAGAGCATGCTCATTTCACAGTCAGCATGACTCATTCACATAATGTTGTATCAGTTTAGTAATTAACAACGTTACCAAAACACTGTCTGAGACCCTCATTTGGACTGAATGGGGATGGGCAAGTGGTGCAGGGCCTATATGTGATATGAGGAATTGTATGTGGGCCCAGATGGGTTCCCTGGGTCATGACAAGCCCATGCAGACTAACTGTGGGTCTGTGGTCCTTTTGTGGAATTCTTAAGTGTAAGGTGAAATTTGACCCAAGGGTCTGTTTTAAGGAGTAACTACTAAAAATGCAACAGAGTGAGGGAGCAATGCCTGTGGGGGGCATGGCCTCTTGGCTACACAGAGTGTGAGGTGGAGGGTCTAGGAGACATGGGGGAGATTCTATTGTTCATTAATTTATCTTATAATACCTTTTTCATTCATTTGCTTATTTTTATTTTCATCAGCAACCTATGTAGGTCCTAATTGATGGCTGGGTAAGTTTCCTTTGGGTCAACCAGTCAAAGAATTACTGAATATTTACTGATCCATCAGTTAAGAGCTCACAAAAACAGACTACACATTGGAAGTCTTTCATTATTACTGTTTTTAGCACTTCCTCCCACGGTGCATTGAAAATCACAGTCAAAGCCCAAGGATAGCCTAAAAGGGCGTGCCTACCCAGTCAAGGGAAAGAAAGGTTCAGACTGATGTTTGAGTGAAAGAGAGAAAGATAGGTCATCTTTTGTACAACCTACTTGAAACTGTGGCTGATTCATGTACATCTGGATTAATTACTTATATTTTATGGAAGAATTAAGACTACATTCAAGGCTGGATTACCAAGTGGGCAAAGTGGGCAGTTGCCCTAAGTCTGCTGAACTCACTGAAAGCTCCAGGTTTACTGTGTGCCATCTGGTTTGTCCAAATGAACAGAAATCTCTTTCAAAACATGCACAACTTCCCTATGATGACAGCTTTAAGATGGGCTCTGCTTTATTTCCTGACTTTGATGCCTTACCTTGAAGAAGGCTCCTGTGTCAGAACTGAGTCTGAGTCTTGTCTAGTAACTCTTCACACAACAACTTACTTCAACATTTCTAAAAGAAGCCATTGTTAAATGGCTCTAATGCAAATCCTAGATTCACCATAACACAACATGGTTGCTGAAATATACAGCTGCTCCTTGCCAAGTAATCCTTGAACACAAGCTTAGTTTCTGCATTTTCATCAAAATGCAGGCAAGTGTGATAACACAGTGAACACCCAATGCAGTCTGATTGAGTCAGCTGCAGCAGTGACTCAGCAGAAGCTGTTGGTAGCCACTAAAGACTTACAGGGGTCTGGAATAAGGTTTGTAACTAAAAACAAAAATTGGAAAGGAATCTTAAACATGCAAGGACTTACTAAGCTTATAGTGTGGTGATGTTTGTAGGATCTGGATCCTGGTGCTGAGTCAGGAATTTTCAAGGATTTCTTCAACAATGAAATACAAGGTAAAAAATGTATTTGTGGGCGTGTGTGTGTTTTAGTGCATTTCCAAATACAGATTGAATTTTCTTTAAAAATACCATATGTAATATAAATATCCTGTTTCATAAAATCACAACTGCAAATAAATAAAGTACTGAGTATTTTAATTAAACTGAAAAGGGCCACTTTTTAATGTAGGAAATTATCTCAATTATGACTTTGGGGAATTTTAATCAGAATTACACATACCCAGTTTAACCTTTTGTCCACTGACATTGCTTTGTAGAGTCAGATGTAATAACACTAATGCAACAGGGTTCATTAACCAAATGATTATCCTTTTGGAATAAGTAAGTATTATAACTGAGGTGGCAAAGAATCCATGCCAGCTGCAGACTGAGATGTCAAAGAAAAAATGTTGAATTGAGTGTATTGCTACTATTACAAACTAAACAAACATAAAAGAATGATTCATGGAAAACCAAGCTGAGGCTGTACTGAATGACATGAAAACGGCTGGCAGAACCGCCACCTGAGGGCAGCTGGTAAGAGTCGTGATGTGGAAAATGTAGTGACTTGTGTGACAGAGAAATGAATGATGGACATCAGGGTTTCCACTTGGTTCTTATTTGCTCTGAACATTCAGTGTGGCCTGACTCATAACAGCTCTGTTCTTGCTAGCTAGCTCCTAAGCTTCCCAGTTCTCTGGGACCCTGTCATGACCCTCCGTAGTCATTACAGCCACCTACAGATTAACTCAAAGGTTCCCATTTATACAAGTCTTGCAAACTCTTGCTCATGAGACTTTTTTCTAATAAAATAAATTATTACTTGATAATTTAAGGATCTCTTTGAATTGTAATAATCTCCAGGCCGTTGTGCATTCATGTGAGCTTGCCTGACATCCACCTGTGCCATTGAAAAGTGGAGTTTTTTGACTGCTCCTGGTTTTGTGGATACATTTTCCCTCCTGCTGCTCAACTGTGACCAGAGAACGTGGAGAAAAATACAGGGCCTGAAGTTACTGCATGTCCGGGAATGTTCCTGTACAGGGAATTGCTGTTTTACCTGACTGGTTCTAACCTACAAGCAGCCGGCCAGTGAAAATCTCGCAGTGGTGAATGATCAGCTCATCAACACTGGATTTCCCTGGAGCACAGTACCTGTATGTTTTGACTGCTTGAGGCCAGTGTGTCTGCAACATGTGATGTGTTGTTGGTTAATGATCCATGATGTTATTTTCAGTGCTACGCTACCTGTTGGAATTAATTTTACTACGTTGGTACTGTATGTGGTTGTGTGGGGGAAAACGCAGCAACCACTGGTTGGATTTACCGACCTTGGAGCTACTTGAAAGAGAGCGATGTTTCCACTACCCAGTGGGACTTAATGGAAAGTTTAGAAAAACGCATGTTGCATGTCTGTTAATTCTTTGTTTCTGTAAAGTTAGAGAGAATTGTTGTAAGGCTGGAGAAGTTACTATGTCAGCATTTTGCCAGTTAAAATATGGGAATTTCATGCTTTCCTAACTCTTGCTGGATAGAGTGGGTCTATTGCTGTTCCCTGGTCACTGAATCTGAGGCCTGCTGCCTCCTGTAATGGGGTCTCTGGTTCTGTCTCTTGTTCCACTGTTTGTGACTCCCATCTTGTAAATAAGAAACTGCCTGTTTCTTGTCATAGCATGGACAAATATGATCTTGATGTCTTTTTACTCATTTGCACTTAGGAGTTTTCACCTTCCACGATACTGCCCCAGTTCTTTAAACAAGGGTTCCAGGAATCTACTTTTGACCTGCATACTTGGTTCTGGCTCCCTTAAGCCAGCAATTCATCCCGATTTTAGCCCTCATTAGGTTGACCTCGACTTCTTTTAGAATATTAGTTGTTCAACCTGCAGTGTGAGCAGGGCCACAGTTCAATGCCCTTGCATGAGTACAAAGACAGCAAAATAACAACTTAGCACAGATGAGATATTGCATTTTGTGGATAGACTCAACTGAGACAAGGCCATAAACTGTATACAGTGCTGTCTATGGATGTGATAAATTGAGCTCTGACAACAACACACTATACAATGTGTCATCGAAATGGCATCATGACCGGTGGATGGCAATGGGAGGAAGATTAGCAGCAGTGTAACGCTGTTCTTCAGCTGTATAAAGTAAGATGGGTACTACTGATTTTCTTGTTGATGTCACCTTCAAGGATGCAGCCATTTTGCTTGACTAGAACTTTACTGGAATTGTTAATGAACACACCTGTTCAGTGCTCTGTTTAAATGCAGCGTGAGCAGTCACAAGCAGTCACATTATGTCCAGTTGAGCAAACCTACAGTATGAGCAGAGAAGTTGCAGATTCAGGCCGATTAAGAACTATACTGTGAGTTAACACATCATGCATGTGAAGTAAAAGGCATCTGCTCAACTTTAGCTCTCTATGCCAGGCATGCTCTTTTTGATTGGCCTGATTATCTTCAGTCTTACCAGTTAGTGAAAGATGCACCTGGTCCAACTGGGTTCTGAGTCACCACTTCATCACCAACTCAGCCGATGTGCTTTTTGTGGTTGTCTGAGGTGGGGTCCACCCTGGACAGGTCCCCAGTCTATCACAGGCCTGAAATGTAGCACAGGCCCACAAAAATGCACATGAAGTCTCATCCGTGGCTGGTCTAACCACTCCCACAGATGTAGGGGTGTTGCTGCTGACACGGCCTGGGTGGTGTGGTATGCATAACACTGTCTCACTGCAGACTCCAAATCTGCATCCATCTTTGGCACCACATTCATTCTTGAAACTCCTGGATTGGCCTTATGGAGTTCCTTAATCATTGTCTGTCATTCTTGTTGGTGTGTTATTACTCTGCTGTCCCACAAAATGCAGCCTTCCTCCACACTCAGCTCACAACCTCACCTAAGGCTCCATCTCATAGTTTTTACATTGTGAGGGCTATGAACCCTGAAATATCCATTGCTGCACCCTAGACAAAGCAGTGTCATGGCAAGTCCAGCTTTCATGTGCTCCATGAGCATTATTACCTCCCCTTCTCAAGGAGTGGTCAGTGGTCTGGCTAGCAAGGACAGTGTGCACAGTGCTTCTGCATTACCAGGTTTTGAGCTCTCCTTATATTCTAAAGTTAGGTTACAGGCAACTAAAAAGCCCAGATGGTGACAAAACCGATGCGGTGGATGAAGGACATTTGAGACCTGCTCAGTGCATCTCGCTCTCCAGGAACTGACAGCCTGTCGAAGAGCCACAGACTGGAGGCAACTGGATGTGTCTGTGACAGCTCATAGAGGGGTGCAGCTGCGCCTCCGGTGGAGAAGCAGCGCATGTATCAGATTCCTCCAGATGAGGTGGGGATTGGGAACTCTCATGTTTACAGGAGTCTTTAATCACTTTGGGAGAGAAATGTTTCCCAACTTCAAATCTTTGTGTGAAGTAGAAGTGGCAGTCCAGTCTCCAGTGCGGCAGCAGGGCGGTGAGTCAGCTTTAAGATCAAAATTTAAGATCAATAAGTAACCTAGTAACCATCACCTCTGCAGCAGGCTACAGCAGGTCAGCTGAGTTCAATTCAGTTAGCCTAACATCTTGTCAGTGGTTTGTTCATATTTTAATGGTAATTGTCTTAATTTGTAAAAGTGCAGTGTTCATATTTGCTCGTGTACGCGCATTGGCCGCAGTATTTTTTAGTGGCCTTTGCTGTCAGGACAGCCTGAGCCCCCGTTTGCATTCTTCATAACAGCAAAGTCGAAAAACATATTTCCTGGCAAGCACTGTCTAACATGTTGCTTGTTAGTTGTTTGAAGAACGACATGATGAACCCTATACCAGCTGAAGAGGTGACTGAGTTTTTACAGCCTAGAGAAGCTTGATTTTGGTATTTGGTGAAGATGCATGGCCATGTTTTCTTTCTTTTGAATGATCAGCATTTTGCTCCATCTAGTGGTCAGTCAGTATGAAGGCTTCCCTTAGTCAAGAAACAGCTAAAATAGGACTGACCTATATTTTGTGGAGGATAGATAATGATCAGCTATGGCATTACAACCACTGGCAGGTCATGTAAATAACATTGTCTTACGGTACTCACACTCACTGCTACAGGCAATTAGAGTCACCAGTCGACCTAAGCTGCACGTCTTTGGACTGTGGGAGGAAGCCGGAGTACCTGGAGAGAACCGACGCAGGCACAGAGAGAACATGCAGACTCTGCACAGAAAAGCACCGGGTCAGCAAGTTAACAGTCACTTCTTAAAGTTCATGTATTGTTAGCAGAAAAAATGGGTAAGTACGGTGTAAGGATCAGAGCAACTTTGACAAGGGCTAAATTATGATGGCTAGAAGACTGGGTCAAAGCATCTCCAAAACAGCAGGTGTTGTGGAGTGTTCCCAGTATGTAGTGGTCAGTATCTACCAAAAGTGGTTAAAGAAACCAGCAATGGGGTCACGGGCAGTGGGCACCAACAGCTGAGTACTACATGGCGAAGGCAAAGGCTGGCCCATCCATTCTAATCCCATTGAAGAGCTAACTTACTGATGGCAGTGGCTGACAGGTGTCACAACACACAGTGCATCACAGCTTGCTGCATAGTCACAGACCTGGCAGAGTGCCCATATGAGCATCAGAACTGAGCCATGGAGCAACAGATGAAAGTGACCTGGTTTGATGAATCTTTAACCACACGTGGACGGCTAGGTGCATGCGAGTGTTCCCAGTATGTAGTGGTCAGTATCTACCAAAAGTGGTTAAAGAAACCAGCAATGGGGTCACGGGCAGTGGGCACCAACAGCTGAGTACTACATGGCGAAGGCAAAGGCTGGCCCATCCATTCTAATCCCATTGAAGAGCTAACTTACTGATGGCAGTGGCTGACAGGTGTCACAACACACAGTGCATCACAGCTTGCTGCATAGTCACAGACCTGGCAGAGTGCCCATATGAGCATCAGAACTGAGCCATGGAGCAACAGATGAAAGTGACCTGGTTTGATGAATTGTGCTATCTTTAACCACACGTGGACGGCTGGGTGCATGCATGTCATTTACCAGGAGAAAAGATGGCACCAGGAAGCACTATGAGAAGAAGGCAAGCCGAGACAGTGTGACGCTCTGGGCAGTGTTGTGCTGGGAAATCTTGGGTACTGCCATTCATGTGGGTGTTAATTTGACAAGTACCACCTAATTAAACACAGGACATCTGGGTGAAACTGTTCTACGGTGTTTGTTGCTTCTCAGTTTTCAATGAAACTGAAAATGCAGAGGCTGATATTGACTCTGCTTTCCACCAGAACAGATTCTCAGTAAACTTTCCACAGTGCTGTCTGTGGATTATGCGGAGTAATGGGGGCAGTTTCAGGAACAACATCTTGCTGTTAAAAAATGTAAATGTTTAATTTGTTCTGTGCTTTGATTTGTAAAGTGAAGATTATTTGAAGTGAAGGCATTTTTTATGTCTGATTGTATATTTATTGTGAGTTCACTGACCCCAGATCATTTGACACTGCTCTCTGAAGTTTTTGTAATTTACGTGTTTGAGTGTGAGACTGCAAGTTTTGTGTACAAGTTTGTGTTGCAAACTGGGCAAGGAGCTTAATAGGCACTGGTGTTTACATGGCAGGGTTGCATGTATGGAAAATGTATGTTCTGGTGTTTTGGGTCTCATCCTACACTGTAATAAAAACTCAAATCTATTTTCTACACTATACTTGAATCATCCAGATTCTCAGTTAGTATACTGTATATTATGGGATGATGAAATTAAACTGCAGTACTCAGTCTGCACCACTAGAGGGTAGTACAAGTGTAGAAACCAGAGGCAGACATCAGATACATGTCCACTATGCAGAAGAGCATATGGTGTCACTAAGAATATTCTTTAAATATCCCTTTGGACACTTCATTTAAGTGATGTGCTGTGATGTAGTATCTTTAACATACTGATTAATGAGGGACTGACACTGAGAACTGAGATTACAAGACAATATATATCTGTTAAGAGAGTGGGTACAGAATAATAACAGTATATCCTTGCTGCATGGCATGGTAAACGGTTTGGTTCTTTATCCTGGCAATGTTAGTTTCATACAATTTATGGCTATCTAGTCAAAACCATGTATCTCCACATTTGGTGAGAAATTTATTACATTTTACTTCCCAAGCCAATTTACCATGTTCAGTCAATTACACAAAAAAAGTCAGTGTTTTTACACAAATAAATGTTTTCGATGCACATGGTTTTCACAGGATAGAAATGGTATGTATGGTCAAAGTGCACACACCAGTAAGCAGCCTCAGATTTATGGGGAGGACAATGAGAACACCTTTTAAGTAACCAAAATTATAAACAAATATGGAACTTACTCCTGTTGTTAGTGGTAGTTTTATTCTTCTTTTGTTGACAAATACAGTACTGGGAATGTTTTGGTGACCAATCCAGCCGTACATATTTTACGATAAATCAACCCGTACAATACTGTATCACCAGAAACCCAAACAGGGCCACACACAAGTGAGCAGTAACACTTAGAGGTTTCCAGCGGTACCTCAGCTCTCTGTATCACCATCACAAGTGATTCTTCTCTGGATACCGGTCTGAACCCAGAGTTTTAAAGCCCACCAATGGTCCCATTCAAGCCACACCTGGTCAAGTTTGAAAACATGACTAGGGGATTTTAATTAGACGCAATTAGAAACGGCAACCATGCAAAGAACTGGATGCACCCCCTGCTTTTTAGACTTGAGTAAAAAGATGTGCTAATTTGGCCAGAGGCTGCTTTTATTTGGATGACCTGTGGAGACCCTACACAGGCTGTTGAACGTCACAGCTCTGACAATTAAAACAGGAATTCATTTGAATCTGCTCCTAATGTTGACATACACAGACACCATTACATTCACCGCAGTGAGATGAGTTGTGTATGAGCCTTGAATGGCCAAACAGCAACAGGTGACCAGCAGAGGAGGAGGAGGTGGATAGCAGCATTCACCCATGTTTCTTTAAACACTAGCCCATTAGATAGATAGATATTAAACCAAGGAGCAATGTTGGTACGATTTACTGTGGAAGAACTATTCTGTTCTTTACAGAAGAGTGCACAAAGCAGTAAAATCTTTCAAAACACAAACGTTTGCCTCAGGTTCTGTCTTTCTGAAACCTCTGAATGAAATGTCTCTTCTCTGTCCAAACTTTCTCAGAAAGCGTTATGTATACAGCATACTCCATATGTTACCAGGGGACACACCGACACCAGGCACTAACCCTCAAGAATCCTGGTAGAACCCCACGAGGGACACCAGTGCTTTAGAAAAGACATTCAGAGTTCTTCCTCTAACAAATTAGCTATAGACACTTTTCATACAGCCCAATTTCAAATGCCATTTGTGTCAATTGGAGCAAACTGGTCATCACGTGTGAATCATTTTCTTGACAGCTGCAGTTTTTTAAAGCCTGTAGGCACCCTGCTGTTATAGCCTGCATCCTCTGGAGGAAAAAAGAAAGGAATGATGGCCCTATTATAGCCTCAGATGTGAGAAGAGAGTGTCCAGGAGGAGGCCAAAGCTTGGCTTCATTGGCTGAAAGCAGCCCCTTTTTTAGGTTTGCGCGCCTTAAAATGTGTCCTTTTTTGACAGGCCAGAATGGGTTTTACTTTCTTCTAATGTGTTGCACAAGGCTTCAGCTCAAACTGTTGCTCCAGGCCTGCGAGTCCTGCTCTGGTACAGTAGCTAAAGCCTATACTATCAAGGATTCATGGGATTATAGCTGCTATAATTGTTTTATTTTCTGTGTGAAAAGAGTTTATGGGGTGAATTTGCGCTGGATTAAGCCGACAAACGAGAGATCCAGACAACAAAATGACAGTTCTTTTGCTCTGCATCCAGGCGGTGGCAGCAGTAACTTTCAAAGCGTGACATTATCTAACCTACAGTAATGGGTAATGGTAATGTGGATGTGTGCAAACACAATATTACATGTTCAAAAATAAATATCTTAGAGATATAATGATAGAATACATGTAGTCAAATGGAAAAAAAACAACAGCTGAGTTTTGTGTCATTGCTAATGTCGTCAATAAGCTATCTATTATACAGTATCTGTTTAGTTTTGCATCACTGCTCTTACAACCCAAAATATTCATTTATCTTACCAAGCAAAATAAAACTTGCTTCTCAGGTCATTTAATAAATATGATTACATAACTTACTCTAATTACATTTAGCGTTTGCAGTACGATTTAAGAAGAAGCCTATTAATGGTTTTTATTTCAAATCTAAACATCTTAGGTTAAGTTTAAGCTGGTGTTTTGGTGACAGTTTATCATTCTGATTAAACCGAATCATTTTACTGCTGTGCTTTTTAATGGAAATGCTTGATCCTGTTAACATGAGCAGATTTTCAATGTTTGGATTTAAATAGTTTCAGTTATTCCCTTGCTGAACATAGGCCAGTCTCAGATATGACTATGAACCTCTCACAGCGCTCATGCTCATTTTCCTTTGCGGCGATACCAACCCAACAGAAGTGCATGTTAAACGTGAGACGTGGCTGTGCGGGGTTGCTGCTCTGCCTTTGCCTGCTCGATGTCCTGTTACGGAGCAAGGCGGCCCTCTGGGCAGCCCTGTGGTGGCCCCTGGGGCTTCAGGAAGGGAACTGAAAAATCAATTTGTTTATGAAGATTAGTGTACTATTTATTTAACATGGTATCATTATTATAATCAGCAGCGAGACTGTTTATGACTTCTTTTTAGTTTTATGTGCATGCTCCATTTTAATTTTACATTTAGGCGATTCCCTCGAAAAGTTTGTGTTAATTCTTCAACTCTGAAATAGCCTAAATACTTTTTAAATTAATCAGTTAATTAAATAAATAAAAATGATTTAGTCTCTTGTCTGAATGCAATTATCTAAAATTTAAACATGCAGAATTGTAGGCCTGCATACGGTTGACAAAATACACACATAATACATGGAACAGCTCTAAAATTACATTTAAGCTATTATACAATTATGTTTGTTTAAGTGAACACACAATAGACCTGAACTCACAGAATACTGCAAAAATGCAAAACTTGAAAAATAAAATGAGAAGATTTTTCTGTCAGATACCGACAGTGTGGCGGGGCAGAGCTTTAGAGTTTAACCATAAACCTTCTTCTGTCTTGGTGAGGGAGCTCTTGACACACTGATCCTTCTTTATTTACAGTGAACTGATCCGCACTGCTCTGCCCTCATGGTGATGCTTCACACGACTGACAGGCTGCAGGGGCACGGACACGTCCACAGCTACATGTAGCATCTGTACATGTGCAAGTGCGTGTGTCCCGTCTTTTCTGTGGTGAATACATATCACAAATCCTCACAGGCTAAAAGAAAAAAGCAACATAAATAGAAACCAGTTTCACATTGCAAAGACTCTTTTCAAGTTAAAATGGGCTATTAAATGCAGTACGTTTCAAAATAAAATCTCTCTGCTTGCATGAGGGATTAGATTTTTTTTTTTAACATATAGTCAAATAGCCACTAGAATTGACCTGAAACAATAAAGGCTCGGTGTGGGAGCCTTTTTTACTCTCATTCCTTCTGCTGGTGTTGTGTTTGTGTTAGTGTGTGTGTGTGAGTGTGTGTGTGTGAAAGAGAGAGAGAGAGCATTGTCCATTAGGCCTATCCCTCTAATAGGATTTGCAAGTCAAGAGTTTATTCTGGGTGTGTAACGGCCTCCACTGGGTGACTCACGTCACAAACTGTTGTGGTTTAGGCCTTTACACCAAGAACTGGCAAATCATGTAGACGCGGTCGGACAAGGCAGAAAATTGTGAAATTTGTATGAAATGTATAGCCTGTTGCCTCTCACAATTCATATTGATGGTTTGAAAATCTACCAGATTATGATTATTATTATTGTCTTCTGTTTCAAAATAAAGTTTGAGTTCCTGTAACAGTGCCTTAAGTAAAGAATGGGGATTCTCAGGTTTTTAAACATACCGGTCTTGTGCCACTGTGTGCATGTTTTTTTTTTAACTTGTTCTTGTGTATTTTTGTTGAGGCTACTTATAAAATAAGGAATTCTGCCGACTGTACGTGGCCTTGTGAGTATCAGTGAGACTGAATGTGAGTCCAATTCACAGCCTGGTAATAACTTGACACTCCGAGTAATGAAAGGAGCTGGGGTTAAGGCCTTCCTGTAACGCACCCTCCGAGCACAGGAGCACAGTATGTACTTCTGGTGAGTCTGGAGACTTGTTCATGGAAAATCAACAGGCTTTGATTGCCAACACTTGCTAGTGATTGATATTTTCTTTACAACGCACGGCCAGAATAGTAAATTTGACCATTTTCTTTACAGATTACAGGCCTATATTTTTAGGGTGAAGAGGCTGCTGTAAAGACAGGTTCTGGGTTCGAGCCCAGGCAGAGTCTGCATGTTCTCCCTGTGCCTGTGTGGGTTCTCTCCAGGTACTCCAACTTCCTCCCACAGTCCAAAGACATGCAGCTTAGGTTGATTGGTGAATCGAAATTGCACCTAGGTGTGTGTGTGTGTGTGTGCCTGTGTCTAAGTGTCAGCCCTGTGATAGACTGGTGACCTGTCCAGGGTGGACCCCACCTCTCGCCCGATGTCGGCTGGGATTAGTTTCAGCCCCCCTGCGACCCTGTTCAGGAATAAGTGGTATAGGTATTGGATGGATAGGCTGCTGTAATTGAGCACATCATCAAAGGGCAATAAAGACATGCACTGAAATGAATTATTTTACATTTAACAACTGTGAAAGGAGTGACCCACATACCCATTTAGTGTCAGAGAAAGGTTAACCTACATGAGGCAGCAGTAGTCACTTAAAAAAGAAAACAAATACACAATTAAAATGTACCACTGAATGATGATTACAACATATAATGTAAAATAACTACCATGTGTTATTTATCGCCATATTCCTGTTATTGAGAAAAACATACAGTATGTTCCATTTGGGCAGTGAGTGGTGCCAGTATTGGCCTTGGAATATTAACCTCATAATTTTCCAGACCTTTACATTGTTAATTTTTCATGGCAACCTGAATTTGTGACAACACTGAAATATTTGTACATTTTTAATGCTTCTTGTTTGATTTTTGTGATCATTTGTTTATTGTATATATATCAAAAAACACAGACCAAAACAAACAAGAGGACAGAAGCCAAACCCCTTTGCACATGAAGCTATTCTAAGTGAATCTCTTATTAAAGTTACTCTTGGCATTGTACAAAGGTACCTTATGCACATGTACTTATTTGCATACTTGGCACACATTACTCAGTATGTGCATGTGTGTATAAATACACACTCATTTTTAGAATGATTTCTCATAAATTTTATAGTTATACTTTTTTGAATTTTAGTCTCCCACTTTTAATACATTTCTTTACTTTGCAAGCCATGATTGTACTGGATGTATGTACCCTTATGTTTCATGCTCTTTTGTGTAAAATAACTGCAATTCTAATTTTGTTTGTTGACCAAAAACCTAATAATAAAAACCTAGATCAATAAATTATCTATCTATCTATCTATCTATCTATCTATCTATCTATCTGGCTGTTTGTCTGTTCTTTATTACATCCTTCTAGGTTCAGGTCTTACTTCAAGAACAAGGAGTTAATGTCTGAGCTAGACATTTACAATCATACTATTCATAATCATACACAGATCTTACTCAGACTATTTTTTAGAAGCTTCATGCACTCTGATGAGAATTCTTTCTAGTAACTGTTCATGGTTTATTGCTTTTTGCCTGCCGTTCACTGTGCCAGGAGCAATTCTTTGTTAAAAAGTGTGCTGCTTGGTTCTGGCAGCAGACCACCATCTTCGTGGTTGAAGTAAGAAATATAAGAAGATGTCTGCAGCCTCCGATATAGCCTGAAGTGTCCAGTGAGAAGCAGCACTGTTTGTGAGACAGGGATGTGTCTCGATAACAGACACAGCAAATACATTTTCTCAGAAATGTTTAGCCCCTGGACAGTCCTGTGTCAATAATTTGTATAAACACAAAGTACAATAGGGATCTGTTCTAAAAGTTCAAAGGTCTCTGGGGAGACTTAACCTATATTTGTAGTGTGTCCATTATGAACATCAGCTTGTAGAGATTTTAAATTGGCTTTAATTAGGTGTGACAGTGACTATTGTACTGTTACAGCTGTTGTCGTACTATATGTCATGCAGCAGACATTTATTAGAGTACTTTTCAGTTTATAGCCAAACAGTAACTGACTGTTCACCTTCAAGGACTTGTAAAGTTCCATATCTCTGACTGACTCCGGAGCTGTCTGGAAGGCAGGGAAAAGACACTAAAACACTGTACACGTTTTGTACACCTGAATGTGACTAAATACAACAACTGCACAGCAGTGGTATGGTTGATCTGAACAAATTATTAGATCAGCCTGTTTCCAAATTGAGGCATCACAGTAAATTATCCTTTGCCTGTAGCTATAAGTTTCTTCCACATGTATAAACTTACAACATGAGCAGCCTACAGTGTTTCTTTTGTCAGATTTGAAACTGTAGGCTAAGCCTATTTGTAGCCATTGTAGTGCCAGGAGAATTACAATATACATTTCAATGGACACCCTACAGGGCTGATGGAGCTTCCACTCACAAATATACCGTTTTTAAAAATAAATTGTAATTTAGTTGTTAATGAGCGGCTCTGTTAATATCATGCGTATTTTCCTTTTGCAGTGATCAGTCTATACTCTTCTGTGGTGGTCACTAAATAGATAGAGGCATTGTGCCATCTATATATTCAGTCATTATTTACGTACATGGTTAAAAAAGCAACAAGGAAGCGGCGCGCGACGTCGCTGTGATTTCCGAGTTTCCCGCTGTCACCTGAACGGCTCGTTTCCATGGCATCAGACAACACAGAGACCACAGGGACGGTGGTGAACCTGGACAATGTCTTATCAAAGGTGTCTTTCTAAAGAGGAACAGGACTTTTATGAAACTAAAAACGCAGCTGCTGAGTTTTACCGGCTTAACAGAATCCCCCAGGAGATAGAGAGAGCTCTGAACGAGCTCTTCTTCCACAACCCCGGAGACGTTCACGGTTACCTGGTATGAGCTTTATTAAATCCATGCTGTTAATAGATTGCCGTCCAGTCCCAACCACCTAAAAGTAACGTATAATAAAGTTATGCTAATATTATAGTATGTTATCTTCTGTGCTGCGGTCTTGAAAGTCACGGTTAGCCTAACACCCAGATAGTAACGCTGTCTTGTTCAGGACCGTCGCCCATAAGCTCCCTTAGAAAAGCTGTGGGGACCGGCTGTGCGCTGCCCTTTAATGGGTGTGGTGATTTTCCAAAACCAAGCAGTTACTGCTCATGATCTTTCCTATTCTAACATCAGAAAATACTGTTTAAAAGTCTTCATACATGTCCACTTACATGCAACACCACCTGTGGCCAACAAATAGCAGCAGTGTTTTTGACTCCTGTGTCCAAACAGCCACCATTTTAAAGGCGCGTGTGTTGCCGACGTCAGCACAACATAAGATTCTGAGCTAACGTGGTCATTTTTCCTTGTTATAATGTTTTGACAAAGGCAGACAAAGAATAATGACTAAGACAATGAGCAGATATTTGGAGCAAAATAGAAACGGATGTGTGAAAAATATTCCATTAACTGTTAAAGTCGTGTATACAGTGTTTTCCAGTAAACATTATTTTGGCTTCTACTGTTCACTTGATAACATTTAGGTGAGATGCATATTTATGTGTATTCTTGTATATTGGCTTCTAATGTTAGGTAATGAGAAGACTAGAGAGTAGTCTTGAATTTACTGATGATCCAAACAGCAAGCATTCAACTTATTTTGGCTCTGTTTTTGTGATTCTGTTACAACTACTGATACTATTTTTGTAATGTCTATTTTGTGTGCAGATATTTGCTTTGCTCAATGTTTTAATTGACAAGAACAGGAAATACCTAAGGGCAGCATAATGGTAGAAGTGGGGTTAAATGTATGTGTGTGTTAATATTCTTGATGAAAGAGAAGCCCAAAATGTACTTTGTGGATGCTGGCACTCTGAGTTTGTATGTTCCCTATGTGTGTTTGGATTTCTTCTGGGTATTTACACTTCCACCATCGGTACAAAGACATGCAGGTTAGATTGACTGACTCTAAATTGCCCGTAGGTATGAATGTTTGTAATTGTCTGTCTCTAAGTGTCAGCCCCATGATAGACTGGTGACCTGTCCAGGGTGGACCCCGCCTCTTCCCATAGCGCGGCATGGGACTAGCTCTACCTGACTGTAATAGTGAAAAGTATATGAGTTGAATATACATGTATTTATATGGAAAATGTTTGCATTTGAGCCAGTTTGAACACATCTTAATGTGGCAGATCTAGATTACCCTGCTAATTGCTATGGTCAAGTGCTTTCTAAGCAAGACATGAATTCTAAAACCAGCCTTTAAAGGCAGAAGAATCACAACTTCAGTGAAGTGCAGGACAAAACTGACCTTTTTTTTTACCATTAATGTCACTTTAGGCAAATTACTTTACAAATATCTCTGCACCACCAAGGATAAGCAGACTGAAGGGAAGGGAGGTTTACGATGCAAGAGGAGAACTATCCATTGAGGCGGAGGTCTTCTGCATTGTCTGCAACAAGGAAAAGGTAAAACTTATGAGTCACATTTTGACTTACCAGCTGCTTTATTAAGTACACTTATACAATTGTATGCATTTCAATTAAACCTTTCTGCCTTAGCATCTGTGTTTATGAAGTTCAAAATGTTTCAGTTTTTTGTGAAATTTGTGAAATTGTCATAAATGTATAAATTCAATTATACGTATATTACTGAGGTCAGAGTTAAAGGTGGTGTTGTACTGGACTACAGAGGTGTTCCTAATATTTTGACCCTCTCATGTATGTAGCTGGGGAGGACACAAATATAGAAACTCCTCTAAGTATAATATACAATCCCAAATCAGAAAAAGTTCAGATAGTAGGTAAAATCAAAATTAAAACTGAAAATAGTGATGTGTAATTCCTCTGTGTCCTGTAGCACATTGAGAACAACACAGCAGCCCATTATTTGATGTGAAACCATCAGCTTTATTCTTTGTTTTAACGATATTTACCTGGCAACAGATGCTGGTGGCTATGACACGGTTGACCAAGATATCCTAATATCTCGACTTAAGGAGTTAGTGGGCATTCGTGGTACTGCCTTAGAGTGGTTCAGGTCTTATTTGTCGGATAGGACGATGTCTGTTGGGTTTGCTGATGTTGAGTCCTCATTTACCCCGTTGGTATCTGGGGTTCCGCAGGGCTCAGTTTTGGGGCCCCTGCTTTTCTCTTTATATTTACTTCCTCTTGGTTGTGTTTTTAGAAAACATGGTGTTTCTTTTCATTGTTATGCGGATGATGTGCAGATGTACATACCAATAAGGGGAAGGGACACATCATCGGTTGTATCATTATTGTCATGTTTTAATGACGTTAAGAGCTGGATGACTTTGAATTTATTGAAATTAAATGATTTGAAAACTGAAGTTATAGTGTTTGGCCCAAATAATTTTGGTGATTCTCCTCCCAGTTGATCTAGGTTGCTTGCAGCAGTATGTGCGGTCGACTGTTACAAGCTTGGGTGTCAAAATAGATTCCAATTTTAAATTGGAAGGTCAAGTGAACACGGTTGTAAGGGCTAGCTTTTTTTCACCTTTGACAGCTGGCAAAGGTAAAGCCTTTTCTTTACATGCGTTTATTACGTCTCGCCTAGATTATTGTAATGTGCTCTATTTTGGGCTTAGTCAGACGTCCCTGGCCCGTCTTCAGAGAGTTCAAAATGCGGCTGCTCGTTTACTGGTTGGGGGGCGCAAAGGGGAGCATATCACTCCCATTTTGGCTTCTCTTCACTGGTTGACGGTGTATTTAAGAATCCATTTTAAGATTCTTTTATTTGTTTATAAGTCTTTAAATGGTTTGGCCCTCTCTTATCTTACAGAGTTGTTGCATCCCTATAGTCCTTCTCGGTGCCTCAGATCAGCTGATCAGCTGCTTCTTGAGATACTGACGGCTAGGTTGAGACTTAGGCGGGACAGGGCTTTTGCTGTGGGGGCTCCAAAGTTGTGGAATTCATTGCCCCTATATATTAGGCAGGCCTCCTCGTTGTCTGTTTTTAAAGTGTATTTGAAAACTCATCTGTACCTTTTGGCATTTGAACCGGTATGAGGCTCTGTTTTGCTGAGGATTTTTGTTTCATGATAGGTGGTTGTTTAATTACAATTTTGTTTTATTATTGTGCTTTGTGTTAAGCACTTTGGTCAGCTGTTGTTGTGTTAAATGTGCTATATAAATAAAGTTGATGATGATGATGATGATGTTGAAAATAAACACTCACTTCAATCCTGATGCTGCAACACATTACAATAAAGGTTGGGACAGTAAAGCGTTTACCACGGTGTGATGCTGCTGTTCCTTTTCACAACACTTAAAAGCCGTTTAGGGACTGAGGACACCAAGTGATTCAATGTGTCAGGTGTCATTTTGTCCCATTCTTCCTGCAAACAAGTCTTAAGGTGCACAACAGTCCTGGGTCTTCGTTGACATGATCTACCTTTCAACATGTGCCAAACATTCTCTACTGGGGACAGGTGGGGACTGCAGACAGACCAGTCCAGCACTCACCCTTTGCCTCCACAGCCAGGCCTTGGTAATGTGGCAGTATCCAGCATAGGCTCAGCCCTCGGCCTTTACACACTGAAATCCCTCCAGATTCCTCGAATCGTTTAATGATGTTCTGCACCGTAGAGGGTGACATATCCAAATCCCATTCTATCTTTCTTTGAGGAACATTGTTTTTAAACATTTCAATAATTTTCTCACTCATATGTTGTCAAACTGGTGGTCCTCGGCCCATCTTTGCTCCTAAAGGGCTCAGCCTTTCCTGGATGCCACTGTTGTACCAAATCATGATGCAGTCACCTGTTGACATCACCTGTTTCAAATGGGATCATCATTTCATTGTTTTACCTCGTTACTGGCCCTGAAATGTAACCGACCCAACTTTGTTTGGAATGTGTTGCAGCATCAGGATTGAAGTGACAAAGAATAAAGTTGATGAGGTATCACATCAAATAATATGCTGCTGTATTGTTTTCAGTGTAATACAGCATACAGATGATTTAAAAATCACTATTTTCACTTTTTAATTTAGGTTTTTACATACTGTCCCAACCTTTTCTGATTTAGGGTTGTACACTGTACGCTGATTCTGGAGAAACAGGTTACAGGGAGACAGGGGACAGGCGCTGGAAAGTCTCTGGGGAGGTAGCTCATCATAGTCTGTACAGTAGAGGTTGGGACGATGTTGAGAATGGAGGGACCTCCTACTAGTCAGCCACGTCACTCATAACAGCTCCAGCAAATGTGTGGCAAATAGCTTGTTGGTATTCTTTTAATGAGGTTCTTCCCTCTCTTGATACTCAGAGCATGGCCTCAGCTGGCCTGCCTGGCCATTGTGGGCCTAAGAAGACTTCAATGGACGGGAAAGCAAAGAGTCAGGAGAGGGCTGACCATGTGATGACTGCTGTCCAATGGATCAGTGCACCTCTGAACAACAAGCTGAAGGGCCAAAACCCCTGTGACCAATCAGACATCGATCATATACTCAGGTAGTGTTCCCATTTTTTTCAAGCTACTGTGAAGGACAGCATCTCTAGAGGGGTAATGGAATGAAAATAGGCTCTGAGACTTTTGATTGTTCAACTGTCTCCATGTACGCCATAGATCAAATTGTAGTATCATTGTATATTTTCTATTATTCCACATGTTGTTGTAAAATAGTTTTTCATCTATGTGAGTAATGTAAGTTCCCTTATATTCAGTTGTTGTGCTTGATCAGTCTGCTTTCAAAAGTTATTAGCCCTAGATGGTTTATTTGTTTGTGGAAAGGTTTTGGTGTGTTCCACTGTACTGTAAATGATGCCTAAGCCTTTACATCCTGACCCGAATAAATAAGGGAAGAAACCAAATACCTGTAATTTTTCATTTTCATAAAAATGAAATGTTCCCTTCAGTGGATCTCTTCATAGGGCTGCTTACTGCCTGCAGTACAGCAACAAAACATGCAGGGAGAGTACATCTCTGGTTCCAGGACTCTTCTAGGATGAAACTTTGAGCTTATGTTCCTGATTTATAAATGTACTCTAGAAATGTTGGTATTTAAAAAATCAGAAACTTAGCTTTTGTTCACATTAATGTAGGATGAGTCGAGGTAAGACAAGGTAAACAAACAAACAAAAAGAACTGTGCCTTTTTTCCATGGAGATCCAGTGGGGCCTGTATAGTTCCCTGTGTGTTGACCTCATGCAAAGGTAATGCTTTGCACTTGTCTTCCTATTGTCAAAGACTATCATATGATCATGATACCCTCGACTGGGTGCTTTTGCATTATGTCTCATGATCCAATAGAAAAGCTAAATGAGGCCCTAATCTTGGGGTTAGGGTGGGCAATGCCATTCCAAATTTGGAATGACAAAGAGTGGAAATATTTTAGGTATAACAAGGAGCTCACATTAGTTGTATCGCTGTAGACTGGATAGTGTATTTTATCCATGTAGGAAAATGTACCTGTAGTCTTGAAGAATGTATACTGTGTATACTGTGTTATAATGTATGCAGCTGCATCCTTAAGTGTGCAGCGCTAGACTGAGACCTACAGATATCTAGTCTAGATTCCAAAAGTCCACATACCCAGAATTAGAGTGGCAAGAAAAAGCAAGGGAACCCTTTGGAAAGGCTTACATTTACACTATGTATAATTTAGTTTTGTGTTGTGCAGGCCTGAGCCACAGCTACAGGTAGAACGGGTTTGATGTTATTGCTGAAGTTCAACCAGTTATTAAATCCAAGGACTCACTTACTTTTGCCAGCAGCACTGAGAAGGTTTAACTTTTCCATCATTAACTGGTGTATAAGAAGAGCTCAGAAAGACATATGGACGCAGTGGTTCTCCAGCGTCCTCCCACAGTCCAAAGACATGTAAGTTAGGCTGACTGGTGGCTGTACATTGCCCATAGGTGAGATTGGTTGTTTGTCCCAGTTCTGTGCCAGTTGTTCCCTTTCAGGTTATAAAGTAGATTTTGCAGAGAAGCACACAGTGAAGTGTTCCTGTGTTCTAATGTATTAGGTGCCACAGAGATTCTGGAGCTCAGTAGAGCACAGGTAGCTTGTTTTCATTCCAGGATGTAATTCTGTGCTCTGTAATTGCACAGCAATTTCTTCATGGAACGCTACGTGGAGGAGAGAAACATCTGCAACATGGTGAAGGAGGAGAGCTGTCCACCTAGTGAGCCTGAGGTGGTGCTTCCTTCTCCAATACCCACACAGAATAAGGACAAGAAGAGTGTTGACAAAGGTGGAGTAGTGCTTAGCTCTACAGCAGAACTTGCCTAATGTTGGGTATCAACATGTGATTTCACCAGAAAGGGAACACTGAGCTCTCTAATAGAGAAAATAAAGGATAAAAACAGTTTTTCCTTTATTATTACTGCATGATAAAATGTAGCATTTTGTCTGTACTTTGTCAAAATATATGACACTGCAGTTTACTGCTTTCTCTGTGTAATATTTGTCATGTTTAATGTTTTGCCTAAGAACTAAAGGGTAGTGGTGGAGGTTCAGTAAATCCAATGGAAAAACAAAAAGCAACAGCAAATGTGTCTTGTCAAAAAGGTTTGTCTCTGTAGCCAACACTCAATCAGCACTTCATTATGCCTAGCCAAAATGAAGTCTAATCCAACAGTCCTGTAATAAATCCTCTGTCGTGAAGGTGAGAAAGTTTAGTTTGTGTTCAAAGTTTTTTAGCGTGGATTAAACTGTGTGAAGGTGAGAAAGTTTAGTTTGTGTTTTTTAGCGTGGATTAAACTGCGTTATCATTTGTGCTGCTGTTTAACTGTACTGCATTATACTGGCAGATGTTTCTATTATCCTGTTCACCCTATTCTTCCAAGTGAGGCTAGGCTATGTAAATAACAGAAACACCCACAACACCCATCTTTACATTACAGGCAAAAAGAGCAGCGCCGAGAAGCCACTTCCTCCAGCGGAGCCACCAGAACCAGTTCTGCCTGGGAGCTGGGCCATTGGCTCAGTGTCTCTGGCTGTTGCTAAAACCGGGGCACAGTTACAGGGCATCCCTTTCTACAAACACATAGCAGCTCTGAAGAACCGAGAGGTTAGACTACACAAGTGCACGCACATACATGCACACAAAAACAACACGGGGAGAAATGTATAACATTGTCTTGAACATTTTTCTTCAGACTCCAGCACAGTTTCACATCCCTGTCCCCTTGGTAACCTTGCTGAGCTGTGGGAAGACTTCTCCTGGAAAACTGAATCTATTTGAAGAAGTCATCCTGATCCCCAGAGCAGGACAGCGAGTCAAACAGGTACTCACACCTCCCAGTCACACGTCTGTGTAGCTGGTTCACGTCTGGCCTCCTATGCTAGTTGGCATAGACATGTTCACTATATAGAGTTGGCGTTCTTTGTGCAACTTCGCTGTTTACTCTGTTGTTGCTACGATGTGGGAAGTTATTGGTATAACATTTACAAAATGCACTGAACTGTGAACTTCTTCAACAGATCATCCCAATGACCCTTGAGTTACAGAAGGAGATGATGAGAATAACGAACACATCAACAAAAACTGGGGTGAGGAACGCAGGCTTTGTGAGAGCATAGAATGTAAAAGGTGGAGTTGGGATTCAAAGTTTTTTCTGTTACCGAGCTTTCCTAAAAGATCCATAAAAAAGGAGATTTATACTCGATTTTCATTGTTAATTTTCAAATTAACTCAGGTATGCAGGCCTGAAGGTGGAGTATGTCGAAATGCTTATTAAAGCTTTCAGTACATTTCCTAGCTGCCTTTTCCTTCATGCATTTGTACTGCATGCACGTGGTCTTCTGCATTGCTCATTAACCCCTAGCACTTACAGGCATAATGTGAACAGTGGAGAGGGTCAGTGGAACATACTTGTTTTCTAATAACCTTGCAGTAGCAACTGTCTCATTGAAACCTATGAATAAATATTCATCTATTGCCATTTACATGCAGCTTCTGCTAAGCTGCTTTTCAGCAGATGTATCCAAAGAGGAGAGGAAGGAACATTGTAGGTTAATGTATTTAATACAGCTGGATGGCGTAAAAACACAATATGTAAACATAGACGTTGTTAACAAAGCGAACTGTGTCTTTGCTCCGAGGCCACTCCGACGATCCACTGTGACAGCGGAGCATTGGCCGTGAGCTCCGAGAGACCTGAGCAGCCTTTGGACCTGATCACTGAAGCCTGTGCTAACCTTGGACTGGCACTGGGAACAGACGTCCATTTAGCACTAAACTGTGGTGCCCCTGAGCTAGTGGACTATGTAAGTGGATGAAAGATAGTTGCTGAGCCAGGATGTTGGGAGTCCTGCATACAGCCGAAGAGATCAGTTCACGTGCAAATACAGTATAGAGACACAAAGCAGTGAAGATAACTGATTGTGTTTTCTACTTCTCTCCCTCTGAGTCTAAAGGAAAGTATGAAGTTGCAACAGGAGTCCTGAAGTCTCCAGATGAATTGGTGGACATGTACCGAATCCTCATCAGCAAATATCCAGCAGTGAGGGCCATAATCGATCCATTTAGGAGAGAGGTACATTCAAAACACTATCATGCTTTTCTCATTTTCTCAAGTTCATATATGTTAAAAAAAAGTTTATATAATGTGTATGTAGTTCCTCCTGACACTTACAGTAAGAGTATTAAGTATAAAGTGACAGCAATTCTGTAAATTCCTAAGCAGTCGGTTTAAACACAGAGATGGCTTTAATGTTAGTATAACACAGTACACAGTGTATTTGTTGGGGACTGTTTTCATGGGTGGATTGCTCCACAGTTCATGCCCTAGTGAGCATTTCCAGCAGCAGCACAGCATACAGTATGTGGGCCTGACTCAGAATAAACTGCAGTGTGTGTGTTCATGGTAATGAGGGTGGTGTCCTAAAATACACCATTTCAAGATTTTAGACTCATACAAGTCAGAAGTTAATATCCAAGTTATCAATCTTAATTGTAGTAAAATTAGTCAAAAACTATTATAAATATATTTCCATCTGCTGTCATGGAACAGTTTAGAAATGACCTGTAATAACAGAGCTTGGAAGAAGATATGTTTCTGCTTAGAATGTTGTAATGTCAGCTGAAACCTGAAAACTAGTTTGAAGCTGGTGCCACTGCAGTAAGCTGTTAACAGGCTGACATGTGATACTGTAGGTTTGTTCTAGGACATTCACTGCCATAGCTACACATGTAGCCAGCCTTCCTTTATGAAATACTCCTCTGGTTTACTGTAGGCAACTTGTATTCAACAACACATCTGACTGCCTACTTGGAGTCACCAACAGATCTAGTTCTACTAGATGTGCAGCTTACAGCAAACATTCTTGAGTTTCCATTAACAACAAGCAGGGCCAAAAAAAAAAAAACCTCAGGTCGACTGTTTGTAGATGTCAGTGTTTATATTGTTTAGCATGTTCATCACTGAAATGCGCCTTGTTCTTGTGTGTGTGTTTGTATGTTAAGGATGCAGAGCAGTGGGAGAAGCTGAGCAGCGCCATTGGAGACTCATGCTCACTGCTCGCTGACAGCACTTACAAGTCAAAGGCCCTGCCTCTTGTTGGAGTCAGAGGTCACATCTTAAAACACATTCACGAGACAACTGTCAGTGATTTGGTCAGCATCACGTCAGAGCACCAAGGTAACAGATGCACTGAGGTATGGGACAGAAAAC